>NW_027202660.1:2327500-2927500 GCF_024711535.1 Dipodomys merriami
TAACCCTAACCCTCACCCTAACTCTCACTGCCCCTAACACTAACACTAACCCTAACCCTAAATCTAACCCTAACCCTCACACTCGCCTTAACCCTAACCCTAACCCTAAAACTCACCCTCACCCTAAAACTCACCCTAACCCTAACCCTAAACCTCACTCTCACCCTAGCCCCCACCCTAAGCCTAACCCTAACACTAACCATCACCCTAAGCATAAACCTCACCATAACCATAACTTTCACACTAACCCTAACCCTAACCCTCACCCTAACCCTCACCCTAACCCTAACCCTAACCCTCACCTTCACCCTAAACCAAACCCTAACCCTAACACTCACTCTAACCCTAAGCCTAACCCTAATCGTAACCCTAACCCTCACACTCACCCTCAATCTAAACCTAATCCTAAACTTAACCCTATCCCTAACCCTAACCCTCATATTAACCACCACCCTAGCAATCACCCTCAGCCTAAACCTCACCCTAACTCTCACTCTAAACCTAACCCTAAAGTTAACCCTCACCCTCACCCTAACCCTAATACTAACCCTAACACTAACCCTCACAGTAACACTCACCTTAACACTAATCCTAATCCTAAACCTTACCCTAACCCTCACCCTCACCTTAACCTTCATCCTAACCCTACCCTTAACACTAACACTAACCCTAACCCTCACCCTAACCCTCACCCTACCCTAAATCTAACCCTAACCCTCACCCTCGCTAAAACGGTAACCCTAACCATAACCCTTAAACTCACCCTAACCCTAACCCTAAACCTCACCCTCACCAAAAACTCACCCTAACCCTAACCCTAACCCTCACTCTCACCCTTGCCCTCACCCTAAGCCTAAACTTAACCCTAAACCTCAATCTAACCATAACCCTCATCATAACCCTAACGTTCACACTAACCCTAACCCTAAACCTCACCCTCACCCTCACCCTAACCCTAACCCTAACCCTCACTCTCAGCCTAAACCGAACCCTAAACATAACACTCACTCTAACCCTAAGCCTAAGCCTAAGCCTAACCCTAACCCTCACACTAACCCTCAATCTAAACCTAATCCTAAAACTAACCCTATCCCTAATCCTAACCCTGTCATTAATGACCAGCCTAGCAATCACCCTCAGACTAACCCTCACCCTAACCCTAACCCTAACACTAACCCTAACACTCACCCTCAACGTCAGCCTCAGAATAACCCTAAGCCTAAGGCTAAAACTAACCCTAACCCTCAATCTCACCCTAGCCCTCACCCTAACCCTAATCCTAAACCTAACCCTCATCATAACCCTCAATCTAACGCTAAACCTAACCATCACCCGAACCCTAATCCTCACCCCCATCCTCATGCTCAGCCTAACCCTAAGCCTAAGCCTAACCCTAACCCTAACCCTCATACTCACCATCACCCTAAACCTAATACTAATCCTAAACCTAACCCTAACCCTAACCCTCACACTCACCCTCAATCTAAACCTAATCTTAAACCTAACCCTATCCCTAACACTAACCCTCACATTAACCATCACCCTAGTGCTCACCCTAACCCTAATCCTAACCCTACACCTCATCCTAACACTCACTCTAACCCTAACCCTAACCCTCACACTAACCCTCACCCTAACCCTAACATTAACACTAATGCTAACTCTAACCCTAAACCTCACCCTCACCCTAACACTAACTCTAACCCTAACCCTTAATATAAACCTCACCCTAAACCTAACCCTAACCCTCACAATAACCATAACCCTATCCCTAATAATAACCCTCAACCTAACCCTAACCCTTATTGTAACCATAACCGTCACCATAACCCTAACCCTCACCTAAAAGTTACCCTCAACCTAACACTAACCCTCACCCTATCCCTAAAACTAACACTAACCCTAACCCTACACCTCTCCCTATCCCTTACCTAACCCTAAATCTAACCCTAAAACTCACCCTCACCCTCACCCTAACCCTAATCCTAAACATCACATTCATCTGAACCCTCACCCTCACCCTAACCCTAACATTAATCCTAACCCTAATCCTCATCCTAAATCTCACCCTAACCCTAACTCTCACCCAAACGCTAAGCCTAACCCAAACCCTAACCCTAAACCTCACCCTCACCCTCACTCTCAGCTTAACGCTAAGCCTAACCCTAACCCTAAGCCTATCCCAAACACTCACCCTAACACTAACCCTAATCCTAATCCTAACCCTAACTCTAACCCTCACCCTAACCCTCACCCTCATCCTAACCCTCACCCTAACCCTAACCCTAACACTAACCCTAACCCTAAACCTCACCCTAAACCTCACCCTAACCCTAAATCTAACCCTTACCCTTGCCTTAACCCTCACATTTACCATAATCCTCATTCTCAGCCTAACCCGCAACTTTACCCTTACTGCCCCCCCACTCTAACCTTCACGCTAACCCTAACACTCATCCTAACCCTCACCCTGTCTGTAACCCTAAGCATCACCCTAACTCTAACCCTCACCCACACATTAACCCTAACCCTCACCCTCACCCTCAGCCTAAGCCGAAGTCTAAACCTAACCCGAACACTCACCCTCATCCTAACCCTAATCCTAATCCTAACCATAACCATAACCCTCACACTAACCCTAACACTCAACCTAACCCTAACCCTAACCCTGACCCTAACACTAACTGTAACACTAAACCTCACCCTGACCCTAACCCTAACCCTAAAGCTCACCCTAACCCTAACCCTAAACCTCACCCTCACACTAGCCATCACCCTAAACCTAATCCTAAACTTAACCCTCATCATAACCCTCACCCTAACCCTAATCCTACCCCTCACCATAACCCTAATTATCACTCACAACCTCACCCTCAGCCTAACCCTAACCCTAACCCTAAACCTAACCCTAACCCACACGCTCACCCTCAACGTAACCCTAATGCTAACCCTAACCCTAACTATAACCCTCACCTTCAGCCTCACCCTCAGCCTAACCCTATGTGTAAGCCTAACCCTAAACCTAACCCTCACACTCACCCTCACCCTAACCCTAATCCTAACACTAACCCTAACCCTAAAGCTAACCCTCCCCCTAACGCTAACTCTAACCCTAAACCTCACACTCACCCTAACCCTAATCTTAACCCTAAACCTCACCCTAACCCTAACCCTAAACCCCAGCCTTACCCTCACCCTCACCCTGACCGTAACACTAACCCTAACACTAACAATAACACTAATCCAAACCCTAAACCTAACCCTAAATCTAATCTTATCCCTAACCCTCACCCTCAGCCTCACCCTCACTGCAAATGTAACCATAAACTTAACACTAATAATAATCCTAACTCTAACCCTAATCCTAACCCTAACCCTCTTCCTGACCCTAACCCTCACAGTAATTCTAGCCCTCATCCTCAGCATAAACCTAACCCTCATCCTAACCCAACCTCACCCTAACCTGAACCCTAAACTTCACCGTAACACTAAACCTATCCCACCCCCTCAACTTAGTCCTCACCCTAACCCTAATCCTAACCCTAATCCTCATCCTAACACTAACCCTAACCCTAACCCTAATCCTCCCACTAACCCTAATCCTAACTTTAACCCTCAACCTAACTCTAACCCTCACCATCACTGTAACCTGAACCCTAAACCTCACCCAAACTCTAAACTTAACCCGAAACCTAACCCTCAACCTAACGCTAACCCTAACCCAAACCCTAACCCTAACCCTCACCCTTACCCTCACCCTCAGCTTAACCCTTAGCCTAACCCTAACCCTAAGCATAAACCAAACACTCACCCTAACACTAACCCAAATCCTAATCCTAACACTAACCCTAACACTCACCAACATCCTATCCCTCAACCTAATCCTAAAACTAAGCCTAACCCTAACCCTCACACTAACTCTCACACTAAACCTAACTGTAACACTCAATCTCACCCTCACCCTCATCCTAACCCTAACCCAAACCCTAAACTTCATCCTAACCCTAACCCGGATCCTCACCTTCACCCTCACCCTCACCGTAACTCTAACCCTAACCCTAACAATTACACTAAACCTAACCCTAAACCTAACACTCACCCTCACCATAACCCTAACCCTAACCCTAAACCTCACACTAACCATCAACCTAGCGCTCAACCTAACCCTAAACCTCACCCTAACCCTGACCCTAACCCTAACCCTAACCCTCACCCTCACACTCGGCCTAAGCCTAAGCCTAAACCTAAGCTTAAGCCTAACTCTAATCCTCACACTAACCCTCACCCTAACCCTAACACTAACAATAACACTAATTCTAACCCTAAACCGCACCCTCACACTAACCCTAACTCTAACATTAACCCTAAACATAAACCTCACCCTCAACCTAACCCTAACCCTCACCCTCACCGTAACTGTAACCCTAACCCTAACCCCAACAATAACCCTAAACCTAACCCTAATCATCATTCTAACCATAACACTCACCCTAAAGCTAACCCTCACCCTAACACTTACCCTCACCGTAACACTAACCCTAACCCTAACACTAATCCTAACAATAACCCTAATCGTCACCCTAAACCTAAACCTCAACCTAACACTGACCCTCACCCTCATCCTAGCCCTCACCCTAACCCGAACCCTCACCTTCACCCTAAACCTTAGACTAACACTAAAACTAATCCTCAATCTTAACCTCACCCTCACCCTAACCAGAACACTAACCCTCAACCTAAACCTAACCCTGACAGTTACCGTAATCCTCACTCTCAGCCTAACCTTAACTTTTACCCTTACCGTAAACCTCAACCTAACACTCACCCTAAACCTAACCCTCACCCTGACTGTAACCCTAAGCATCACCCTAACCCTAACCCTCACCCTCACACACAGCCTCAGCCTAACCCTAACCCTAACCCTAACCATAACCCTAACACTAACCCTAGCGCTCACCCTAACCCTAATCCTAACCCTATCCCCAATCCTAACCCTAAACCCTCTCCCTCAAAGTAGCCCTAAACCTAACCCTCACCCTAACCCTAACCCTAACCCTAAACATAAACCTCGCCATAATACTAACTCTACAACTCACCCTCACACTTTCCCTCAACCTAACCCTAATCCTAATCCTAAACCTCATCCTAACCCTCACCCTAACCCTAACCCTAACCCTCACCCTAACCCTAACCCTCCCCCTCCCCCTCCCCCTCAGCCTAACCCTAAGCCTATGCCTAACCCTAACCGCCACACTCACCCTAACCCTAATCCTAACACTAACACTAACCCTAACCCTAACCCTCCCCCTAACACTCACCCTAACCCTAACCCTCACCCTAAACCTAAACCTAACACTAACCCTAACCCTAAACCTCCCCCTAACCCTAACTCTAAACCTAAACCTCACCCTCAACCTAAAACTAACTCTAACCATAACCCTAAACCTAAACCTCAGCCTAACCGTAACCCTGATCCTGACCCTCAACTTCACTGTAACAATACGCCAAACCCTAACCTTAAAAATAACACTAACCCTAACACTAATCCTAACAGAAACCATAACTCTCACCCTAACCCTAACCCTCACCCTAACACTTACCCTCAACCTAAAACTAACCCTAATGCTAACACTAATCCTCACACTAACCTTAACCAACACCTTAACCCTAAACCTCAACCTAACCCTATCCCTCACCCTCACCCTCACCCCAGCCCTCACCCTAACGCTACCCCTAACCCTCACCCTAAACCTCACACTAATCCTAAGACTAATACTCAATCTAACCCTCACCCTCACCCTAACCCTAACTCTTATCCTCACCCTAACACTCACCCTAACCCTAACACTCACATTTACCCTTACTGTCACCCTCACTATAACCCTCACCCTAAACCTAACCCTCATCCGAACCCTCAGAATAACCATAACCCTAACCATCATGCTAACCCTAACCTTCAAACTCACCCTCAGATTCAACTTAAACCGAAGTCTAACCCTAACCCTAAACCTCACCCTCACCCTAGCCCTCACCCTAACCCTAATCCTAACCCTAATCCTCATCCTAACACTAACCCTAACCCTAACCCTAACCCTCACCCTAACCCTAATCCTAACCCTAACCCTCAACCTAACCCTAACCCTCTCCATCACTGTAACCTGAACCCTAAACCTCACCCAAACCCCAGCCTAACCTTCACATTTAGCCTTATTGTCAACCTCACCCTAACACTCACCATAACCCTATCCCTCATCCTAACCCTCACCCGGACTGTAAACCTAAGCATCACCCTAACCTTAACGCTCACCCTAACCCTCAGCCTCAGCCTAAACCTAAGCCTAAGCCTAACCCTAACCCTAAACCTCACCCTCACCCTAGCCCTCACCCTAACCCTAATCCTAACCCTAACCCTCAGCCTAATCTTAACCCTAACCCAAAAAATAGCCCTAACCCTAACCCTAACCCTCATTCTAACCATAAGCCTCACCCTAACCCTAACCCTCACCCTAACACTTACCCTCACCCTAACACTAACGCTAACACTAACACTAACGCTCACACTAAACCTAACCATCACCCTAACCCTAACACTCAACCTAACCCTAACCCTAACCCTCACCCTCACCCTAGCCCTCACCCTAACCCTAACTATCATCCTCACCCTAAACCTCACACTAACCCTAAAACTAATCCTTAAGCTAAACCACAAGCTCACCCTAACCCTAACTGTAACCTTCACCCTAACCCTAACCCTCACATTTACCGTAATCCTCATTCTCAGCCTAACCCTCAACTTTACTCATACTGTCATCCTCACCCTAACCCTCACACTAACCCTAACCCTCATCCTAATCCTCACCCTGACCGTAACCCTAAGCATCACCCTAAACCTAACCCTCACCCACACCCTAACCCTAACTCTCACCCTCACCCTCAGCCTAACCCTAGGACTAACCCTAACCCTCATACTCAGCCTCACACTAACCCTAATCCTAATCCTAACCCAGAACCTAACCCTCACCCTAACACTAACACTCATCCTAACCCTAACCCTAACACTAACCCTAACCCTAAACCTCACCCTTACACTAACTCTAACACTAAACCTCACCCTGACCCTAACCCTAACCCTAAAGCTTACCCTAACCCTAACCCTAATCCTCACCCTCACGCTAGCCCTCACTCTAACCCTAATCGTAACCCTAACCCTCATCATAACCCTCACCCTAACCCTAATCCTTACACTCACAATAACCCTAACCCTCACCCTCAACCTCACCCTCAGCCTAAGCCTAAGCATAACCCTAAACCTAACACTAACCCACAGACTCACCCTCAGCGAAACTCTAATGCTAACCCTAACCCTAACTCTAACCCTAAGCGTCCCAGTAACCCTAACCCTAAACCTAACACTAACCCTAACCCTAACCATCAACCTAACCCTCCCCCTAACCCTAACTCTAACCCTAAACCTCACATTCACCCTAAACCTAATCCTAATCCTATCCCTAAACCTCACCCTAACCCTAACCCTAAACCCCAACCTTACCCTCACGCTCACCCTGTCCATAACTCTAACCCTAAAGCTAACAATAACACTAAAATTAAACCTAAACCTAACCCTAACACTAATCCTATCCCTAACCCGCACACTCAGCCTCACCCTCACTGCCAATGTAACCATAACCTTAACACTAACAATAATCCTAACACTAACCCTAATCCTAAACATCACACTAACCCTAACCCTCATTCTAACCCTAACCCTCACGGAAACTCTAACCCTCACACTCACCATAACCCTAACCCTCATCCTAACCCTCACCCTCACCCTAACCCTCACCCTAAACCTCACCCTAACGCTAACCCTAACCCTCACCCTCACCCTAGCCCTCACCCTAACGCTAATCCTAACCCTAATCCTCATCCTAACACTAACCCTAACCCTAACCCTAATCCTAACCCTAACCCTCAACCTAACCCTAACACTCACCATCCCTGTAACCTGAACCCTAACCCTCACCCAAACCCTAAACTTAACCCGAACCCTAACTCTCACCCTAAAGATAACCCTAACCCCCACCCTAAACCTAATCCTCACCCTTACACTCACCCTCAGCTTAAACCTTAGCCTAACCCTAACCCTAAGTCTAACAGTAACACTCACCCTAACACTAACCCTAATCCTAATCCTAACCTTAACCCTAAACCTCACCCTGATCCTAAATCTAAAACTAACACTAAACCTAACCCTCACACTAACTCTCACCTTAACCCTAACTCTAACACTAAATCTCACCCTCACCTTCACCCAAACCCTAACCCTAACCCTAAACCTCATCCTAACCCTAAACCTAATCGTGCCCCTAACCCTAACCCTAACCCTCACCCTAACCATAACCCTAACCCTAACCCTAACCCTAACCCTCACCCTAACCCTAACTGTAACCCTATCCCTAAACATAAACCTCACCCTAAACCTAACCCTAACCCTCACCCTCACCATAACTGTAACCCTAACCCTAACCCTAACCCTAACAATAACCCTAAACCTAACCCTAACCCTCATTCTAACCATAACCCTCACCTAACTCTAACCCTCACCCTAACACTTACCCTCACCTTAACACTAACCCTAACAATAACAATAATCCTCAAACTAATCCTAATTGTCACCCTAACCCTAAACCTCACCCTCACCCTAACCCTCACCCTCACCCTCACACTAGCCCTCACCCTAACCCTAACTCTCATCCTCACTCTAAACCTCACACAAACCCTAAAACTAATCCTCAATCTTAACTTCACCCTCACCCTAACCCTAATCCTAACCCCCAACCTAACCCTAACCCTCACCCTTACTGTAATCCTCACTCTCAGCCTAAACTTCAACTTTTCCCTTACCTTAACCCTCACACTAACACTCACCCTAACCCTAACCCTCATCCTAACCTTCACCCGGACTGTAACCCTAAGCATCACCCTAACCCTTACCCTCACCCTCACCAACAGCCTCATCCTAAACTTCACCCCAACCGTAACCCTAAGCATCACCCTAACCCTAACCCTCACCCACACCCAGAGCCTCAGCCTAACCCTAACCCTAAGCCTAAACCTAACCCTAACCCTCACTCTCAACCTTAACCTAATCCTAACCCTAACCCTAATCCTAACCCTAAACATAACCCTAACCCTAACCATCACCCTAAACCTAATCCTCATCCCAACCCTCACTCTCAGCCTAACCCTAAGTCTAAGAATACCCCAAACCCTAACCATCACACTCATCCTCAACATAACCCTAATCCTCAAACAAACCCTAACCCTAACCCTAAACCTCAACCTAACCCTAACCCGAAACTTAAACCTAACACTAACCTTATCCCTAACCCTCACCCTTACCCTCGCCCTAAACCTAACTCTAAACCAAAACCTCACACTCACCCTAAATCTAACCCTAACCCTCAACCTCACCCTCACCCTCAACCTCACCGTAAATCTAACCCTAACCCTAACAATAACCCTAAACCTAACCCTAACCCTCATTCTAACCATAACCCTCACCTAACTCTAACCCTCAGCCTAACACTTACCCTCACCTTAACACTAACCCTAACAATAACAATAATCCTCAAACTAATCCTAATTGTCACCCTAACCCTAAACCTCACCCTCACCCTAACCCTCACCCTCACCCTCACACTAGCCCTCACCCTAACCCTCTCATCCTCACTCTAAACCTCACACAAACCCTAAAACTAATCCTCAATCTTAACTTCACCCTCACCCTAACCCTAATCCTAACCCCCAACCTTACCCTAACCCTCACCCTTACTGTAATCCTCACTCTCAGCTTAAACTTCAACTTTTCCCTTACCTTAACCCTCACACTAACACTCACCCTAACCCTAACCCTCATCCTAACCTTCACCCGGACTGTAACCCTAAGCATCACCCTAACCCTTACCCTCACCCTCACCAACAGCCTCATCCTAAACTTCACCCCAACCGTAACCCTAAGCATCACCCTAACCCTAACCCTCACCCACACCCAGAGCCTCAGCCTAACCCTAACCCTAAGCCTAAACCTAACCCTAACCCTCACTCTCAACCTAAACCTAATCCTAACCCTAACCCTAATCCTAACCCTAAACATAACCCTAACCCTAACCATCACCCTAAACCTAATCCTCATCCCAACCCTCACTCTCAGCCTAACCCTAAGTCTAAGAATACCCCAAACCCTAACCATCACACTCATCCTCAACGTAACCCTAATCCTCAACCTAACCCTAACCCTAACCCTAAACCTCAACCTAACCCTCACCCGAAACCTAAACCTAACACTAACCTTATCCCTAACCCTCACCCTTACCCTCGCCCTAAACCTAACTCTAAACCAAAACCTCACACTCACCCTAAATCTAACCCTAACCCTCCACCTCACCCTCACCCTCAACCTCACCGTAAATCTAACCCTAACCCTAACAATAACCGTAACCCTAACCCTAACCCTAATGCTCACCCTCACCATAACCCTAAACCTAACCCAAGCCTCACACTAACCTTAACCCTAACCCTAACCCTAAACCTAACCCTCACCCTTACCCTAACCCTAAATCTCAGCCTCAGCCTCACCCTCACTGTGAACTTAACTTTAACCATAACACTAACAATAACCCTAACCCTAATCCTAACACTCACCCTCATACTAAACATCACCCTTACCCTAAACCTAAGCCTAATCCTAATCCTCGCCCTAATGCTAACTCTAAACCTCACCCTCACCCTTGCCCTCATCCTAACCCTAATCCTAACTCTAAACCTCATCCTAAACCTCAACCTACCCCTAACCCTAACCCTCACCCTAACTCTAACCCTCACCTTCAGCCTCACCCTCAGCCTAACCCTATGCGTAAGCCTAACCCTAAACCTAACCCTCACACTCACCCTCACCCTAACCCTAATCCTAACACTAACCCTAACCCTAAACCTAACCCTCACCCTAACCCTCCTCTAACCCAATATCTAAACCTAAACCTCACCCTCAACCTAACCCTAACTCTGACCATAACACTAAACCTAAATCTCAACCTAACCCTAACCTTAACCCTCACCCTGACCGTAACCATAACCCTAACACTAATCCTAAAATAACCCTAATCCTAATACTAATCCTAACCCTAAACATAACTCTCACCCTAACACTCACCCTCACCCTAACGCTTACCCTCACCCAAAAACGAACCGTAATCCTAACACTAACCCTCACACTAACCCTAACCATCAACTTAACCTTAAACCTCCAACTAACCCTATCCCTAGTCCTCACCCTAACCCTAGCCCTCACCCTAACGCTACCCCTCATGCTCACCCTAAACCTCACACTAACCCTAACACGAATACTCAATCTAACCTTCACCCTAACCCTAACACTAATCCTCACCCTAACACTCACCCTAAACCTAACCCTCAATTTTAACCTTACTGTCACCCTCACCCTATCCCTAACCCTAAACTTAACCCTCATCCTAACCCTCAGCCTAACCATAACCTAACCATCACGCTAACTCTAACACTCAAACTCAACCTCAGCCTCAGCCCTAACCTAAGCCTAAGCCTATCCCTAACCCTAACCTTCACCATCACCCTAGCCCTCACCCTAACCCTAATCCTAATCCTAACCCTTATCCTAAGCCTAACCCTAACCCAAACAATAACCCTAACCCTAACTCTAACCCTCATTCTAACCATAAGCCTCACCCTAACCCTAACCCTCACCCTAACACTTACCCTCACCCTAACACTAACGCTAAACCTAACACTAACCCTCACACTAACACTAACCCTCACACTAACCCTAACACTCACTCTAACCCTAACACTCACCCTAACCCTAAACCTAACCCTCACCCTCACCCTAGCCCTCACCCTAAACCTAATCCTAACCCTAAACCTAATCGTAACCTAACCCTAACCATCACCCTAAACCTAATCCTCATCCCGACACTCACCCTCAGCCTAACCCTAAGCTTAAGCCTCAGCCTAACCCTAACCCTCACCCTCACCCTCACCAAAACCCTAATCCTAAACCTAACCCCAACGCTAAACCACCTAACCCTCACGCTAACCCTAACCCTAACCCTCCCCCTCTCCCTCACTGTAACCATAAACCTAACCCTAAACCTAAAAATAACACTAACCCAAATACTAATCCTTACCCTAACTATAACTCTCACCCTAACCCTAACCCTCACCCTAATACTTACCCTCACCCTAAAACTAACCCTAATCCTAACGCTAACCCTCACACTTAACCCTAAACCTCAACCTAACCCTATCCCTAACCCTCACCCTCACCCTAGCCCTCATCCTAACCCTACCCCTCATCCTCACTCTAAACCTCACACTAACCCTAATACTAATACTCAGTCTAACCCTCACCCTCACCTTAACCCTAACCCTAATCCTCACCCTAAACATAACCCTCACCCTAAAACTTACCCAAAACCTAACACTAACCCTAACCCTAACACTAAACCTCACACTAACCCTAACACTCACCTAACCCTAACACTCACCCTAACCCTAACACTCACCCTAAACCTAAACCTAAACCTCACCCCCACCCTAGCAGTAACCCAACCTTAACTATCATCCTCACCCTAAACCTCAAACTAACCCTAAAACTTATCCTCAATCTAAACCACAACCTCACCCTATCCCTAACTCTAACCCTCACTCTAACCCTAACCCTCACATTTACAGTAATCCTCATTCTCAGCCTAACCCTCAACTTTACACTTACTATCACCCTCACGCTAACCCTCACACTAACCCTAACCCTCATCCTAACCCTCACCCTGACCATAACCCTAAGCATCACCCTAACTCTAACCCTCACCCACACCCTCACCATAACACTAACCCTCACAGTAACACTAACACTAAACGTAAACATAACACTCAGCCTAACCCTAACTCTCATCCTCACACTCACCCTCAGCCTAACCCTAAGCCTAACCGTAATCCTCACACTCACCTTCACCCTAACACTAATCCTAATCCTAACCATAACCATAACCCTAATCCTAACCTTAACACTCACCCTATCCCTAACCCTAACACTAACCCTAACCCTAACCATCACCCTAACACTAACTCTAACACTAAACCTCACCCTCACCCTAATCCTAACCCTAAAGCTCACCCTAACCCTAACCCTAAACCTCACCCTCATGCTAGCCCCCATCCTAACACTAATCCTAACCCTAACCCTTATCCTAACCCTCAACCTAACCCTAATCCTAACCCTCACCCTAACCCTAAACCTCACCCTCAACCTCACCCTCAGCCTAACACTAAGCCTAACCCTAAACCTAACCCTAACCCACCACTCACCCTCAACCTTACCCTAATCCTAACCCTAACCCTAACTCTAACGTTAACACTCATACTAACCCTCACCCTAACCCTAACCTAACACTAACCCTAAACCGAACCCTAACTGTAACTCTCACCCTAAGCCTAAATCTAACCCTAAACCTCACCCTCACCCTAACCCTAACTCTAACCCTAATCCTAACCCTGAACCTCAACCTAAAACTAACCCTAACCCGCACCCTAACTATAAATCTCACCGTAACCCTAACCCTCACCCTAAAACTTACTCTCACCCTAACACTAACCCTAAGCCTAACACTAACCCTCACACTGACCCTAAACCTCACCCTAAGCCTAAACCTCAGCCTAACCCTAACACTAAACCTAACCCTCAACCTCACCCTAAATCTCACCCTAAAACTAATTCTAACCCTTACCCTCACATAACCCTAACACTCATCCTCAACCTCAACCTCACACTAACCCTAACCCTAATCCGTAATCTAACCCTCAGCCTCACCATAATCCGTAACCCACAACCTTGCCCTAACCCTCACCCTAACTGTAACCCTCACCCTTATCTTAACCCTCAACCTCAGCCTAACCCTCAATTTTAATCTTATCATCACCCTCAAACTAACCCTCACCCAATCCCTAAACCTCATCCTAACTTTCAAGCTAACCTTAACCCTAACCACCACCCTAAACCTAACCCTCACCCTCACCCTCACCCTAGCCCTCACCCTAATCCTAATCCTAACCCTAAGCATCATCCTAAACCTCACTCTAACACTAACCCTAACCATCACCCTAACACTAACCCTCACCCTCAACCTCACAATCAGCCTAAATCTATTCCTAAAACTAATCCTAACCCTAAACCTGAACCTCAAACTAACCCTCACCCTAACCCTAACCCTAAGACTAAGCCTCACCCTAACCTTAACCCTAACCCTCCCCCTATCCCTAACACTAACCCTAACCCTAACCCAACCCCTAACACCAACACTCACACGTATTCTAACCCTAAACTTCACCTTAACCCTAACCTTAACTCTCACCCTCACCCTCACCCTAACCCTCACCCTAATCCTAACCCTAAGCCTAAGCCAAACCCTAACCCTAACCCTCACATTCACAGTCACCCTAACCCTAATCCTAACCCTAACTCTATCCCTAAACCTCAACCTAACCCTCACATTCACCCTAAGGCTAACACTAACCCTAAACCTAACCCTCACCCTAACCCTAAACCTCACCCTAACCCTAATCGTAACCCTTATTCTCATCCCCACCCTCACCCTCAGCCTAACCATAAGCCTAAACCTAAGCCTAACCCTAACACTAACGCTAACTCTAACCCTAAAGCTCACCCTCACCCTAACCCTATCTCTAACCCTAATCCTAAACCTCACCCTAACCCTAACCCTAACCCTCACCCACACCCTCACCCTCACCATAACTCTAACCCTAACCATAACAATAACACTAACCCTAACCCTAACCATAACTCTAATCCTAATCCTCACACCCACCCTGACCCTAAGGTTACCCAGAGCCTAAGCCTAACCCTTACCCTAACTTTCACCCTCACCCTAACCCTAATCCTAACCCTAACCCGATCCTTAAACCTCAACCTAACCCTTTCCCTCACCCTCAAGCTCGGCCTAAGCCTAAGCCTAAGCATTACTGAACTCTAACCCTCACCCTAACCATCACCCTAACCCTAAACCTAACACCAACCCTAACTCTAACCCTAAACCTCACCCTCACACTAAGCCTAACTCTAACCCTAACCTTAAACCTAAACCTCACCCGAACCCTAACCCGAACCCTCACCCTCACTCTCACCGTAACCGTAACCCTAAACATAACCGTGACAATAACCCTAACCCTAAACTTAACCCTCACCCTAACCATAACCCTCAACATAAACCTAACCCTCAATCTAACCCTCACCGTCAACCTAACCCTAACCCTAACCCTCACCCTAACCCTCACCCTAAACCTAATCCTCACCCTTACCGTAAACCTCACCCTAACATTAACCCTCACCTTTACACTTACTGTCACCCTCACCCTAAACCTAACCCTCACCCTCATCCTTACTCTCACCCTAAACGTAACCCTAACCATCACCTTAACCCTAAACCTCACCCTCAACCTCCGCCTCAGACTAACCCTAATACTAACCCTAACCCTCAAGGTAACTATAACACTCACCATCTCTTTAAACCTAATCCTCATCTCCACCCTCACCATCAGCCTAAACCTAAGCCTAAGCCTAAACCTAAACCTAACCCTAACCATAACTCTAACCCTAACCCTAACACTAACACTAACTCTAAACCCAAACCTCACCCTCACACTAAACCAAACCCTAACCCTAAACCTAAGCCTAGCCCTAACCCTAACACTCACACTCACTCTCAACCGAAACCTAATCCTAAACCTAACCCTATCCCTAAACCTAACCCTCACACTAACCCTCAGACTAAGCCTAACTGTAACCCTAAACCTCACCCTCACCCTCACCCTAAACGTAAACCTAAACCTAACAATAACAATAACACTAACACTAACCCTAACCCTTACCCGAACACTTAACCTCACCCTAACCCTAACCCTAACCCTCACTCTCACCCTAGCCCTCACCCTAAACCTAATTCTAACCCGTTCCCTCACCCTAAACCTAACCCTCATCCTCAATCTAACCCTCACCCTCAACCTAACATCTAACCCTCACCCTTAACCTAACCCTAACCCTCAACCTTAATTTAACCCTCACAGTTAGCCTAACCCTCAACTTTACCCTTACCATCACCCTCACCCTAACCCTCACCCTATCCCTAAACCTCAGGCTAAACTTCAACCTAACCATCACCCTAAACATCTCCCTAAACCTAACCCTCACCCTCAACCTCACCCTCAGCCTAACCCTAACCCTAAGCCTAAGCCTAACCCTAACCCTCACACTCAACCTACCCCTCACCCCAATCGTAATTCTAACCCTAACCCTCATCCTAACCCCCACCCTCATCCTAACCCTAACGATCACCCAAACCCTTATCCTCACCCCCACCATCACCCTCAGCCTAACCCTGAGCCTAAGCCTAACCCTAACCTTCACACTCACCCTCACCCTAACCCTAATCCTAAACCTAACACTAACCCTAAACCTAAACCTCAACCTAACACTCCCCCTAACCCTAACCCTCCCCCTAACCCTCCCCCTAACCCTAAACCTCACCCTCACACTAACCCTAATCCTCACCCTAACCCTAAACCTCACCCTAACCCTAAACCTAACCCTCACCCTCACCCTCACCATAACTCTAAATCTAACCATAACAATAACACTAATCCTAACCCTAAATCTAAACCTAACCCTAATCCTAACCCTAACCCTAACCCTCAGCCTCACCATCACTGCAAAGGTAACCTTAACCATAACACTAACAATAACCATAACCCTGATCCTAACTCTCAACCTCACCCTAACCCTAATCCTAACCCTAAACCTCACCCTAACCATAACCCTCACCCTCACCTTAACCATAACCCAAATCCTAACCCTCACCCTAAACCTAATCCTCACCCTCACCATAACCCTAACCCTTACACCTACCTTCAACCTCAGCCTAACCCTACGCCTAAGCCTAATCCTAACCCTAACCCTCACACTTACCCTCACCCTAACACTAATCCTAACACTAAGCCTTTCCCTAAACCTCAACCTAACCCTCACCCTCACCATAAGACTAACAATAACCCTAACCCTAACCCTCGCCCTAACCCTTCCAATAACCCTAACTCTAACCTTAAACCTCTGCCTCATCGTAAGCATAACCCTAACCCTAAAACCCTAACTCTAACCCTAACCCTCACCCTCACCCTTTCGCTTGGCCTAAGCCTAAGCCTAAGCCTAAGACTAATCCGGACCCTCACACTCACCCTCACCCTAACCCTAACCATAATACTAACCCTAACCCTAACTCTCACTCTAATGCTAACTCTAATTCTAAACCTCACCCTCACCCTAAATCTAACCCTCCCCCTCCCCCTCCCCCTCTGACTAACATTAAGCCTAACCCTAACACCAACCCTAACACTAACACTAACCCAAAACCTCACCATAACCCTAACCCTAACCCTCACCCTCACCCTAGCCAATACTCAAACCCTAAGCCAAAGACTAACCCTCAACCCAACCCTCACTCTAACCCTAACCTTAACACTCACCCTAACCATAACCCTCACACTCACCCTCACCTTAACCCTAAGCCTAATCCTAACCCTAACACTAAGCCTCACCCCCATACCAAACCTCACACTAACCCTAACCCTAACAGCAACCCTAACCCTAACCCTCAACTTCACCCTGGCCCTCACCCAAACCCTAAACCTCATCCTCACCCTAAACCTCACACTAAACCTAACACTAACCCTCAGTCTAACCCTAACCCTCACCCTAACCCTAATCCGAACACTCACCCTTAACATAACCCTCACACTCAGCCTAACCCTCACCTTTACTCTTACTGTCACACTCATTCTAACCCTCACCCTAATCCTAACCCACATCCTTACCCTCACCCTAACCGTAATCCTAACCATCACCCTAAACCTAATGCTCACCCTCACCTTCAGCCTCAGCCTAACCCTAATCCTAAACCTAACCCTAAACTTCACACTCATCCTAGCCCTCAAACCTAAACCTAATCCTAACCCTAAGCTTCATGCTAACTCTCAACCTAACCATAACCGGAAATATCACTCTAAACCTAATCCTCATCCCCAAACTCACCCTCACCCTCAGCCTAACCCTAAGCCTAAACCTAACCCTAATCCTCACACTAACCCTCACCCTAATCCTAATCCTAACCCTAACCCTAACCCTAACCCTATACCTCAACCTCAACCTAACCCTCACCCTAACGCTAACCCTAAACCTAACCCTCACCTTCACCTTAGTCCACACCCTAAACCTCACCCCCAACTTAACCCTCACCCGCACCATAACCTGAACCCTAAATCTCACCCTAACCCTACCCCTAACCCTAACCCTAAAGCTCACCCTAACCCTAACCCTAACACTCCCCCTCACCATAGCCCTCACCATAATCCAAATTGTAACCCTAAACCTCATCTTAACCTTCACCCTAATCCTAACCCTAACCCTCACCCTAACCCTAAAACTAATTCTAACCCTCAACCAAACCTTAACCCTGACCCTCACCATAACTCTAACCCTAACCCTCACCCTAACCCTAAACCTAACCCAAAACCTAAACCTCACCATAACCCTAACATTAAACCTCACCCTCACCCTTGACCTCATCCTAACCCTAATTCTAACCCTAAACCTCATGTTAACCCTCACCCTAACCCTAATCCTCACCCTAAACCTAGCCCTAATCTTAACTCTCAACCTAACCCAAAACCTAAACCTCACCCTAACCCTAACCCTAACCCTCATCAGCATGCTAGCCCTCATGCTAAACCTAATCCTAAACCTAACCCTCATTCTAACCCTTACCCTAAACCTAACCCTAACCCTCACCCTAAACCAAACTCTAACCCTCACCCTAACCCTAACCCTAATCCAAAACCTCACCCTAACCCTCACACTAATGCTAACCCTAAACCTCACTCTCACCCGAACCCTCACCCTTACCCTTATCCTCACACTAACCCTAACCCTAACCCTAATTCTCACATTAATCCTAACCCTCACCCTCACCTTAAGCCTAACCCTCACCCTCTCCCTAATCCTAACCCTCACGCTATCCCTAAACCTAACCCTAAACCTCACCCTAACCCTAACCCTAATGCTATCCCTAACCCTCAACCTAACCCTAACCCTCACTCTAACCCTTACCAACACCATAACCTTCAACCTAACGATAACCCTAATGCTATCCCTAAACCTCAGCCTAACCCTAACCCTCACTCTAACCCTTAACAACACCCTAACCCTCACCCTAATGCTAACCCTAAACCTAACACTATCCCTCACCCTAACCCTCACCCTAAACCTAAGTCTAACCCTAAGCCTAAACTTCACCCTAAACCTCACCCTAAACCTTACCCTTAGCCCAACCCTAATGCTAACCCTCAGCCTAACCCTCATCCTAACCCTAACCCTAACCCTCACCCTAACCATCACGCTAACCCTAACCCTAACACTCACATTAATCCTAACTCTCACTCTCAGCCTCAAACTCACCCTAAGCCTAACCCTAACCCTAAATCTAATCCAAACGCTAACCCTCACCCTCACCCTCACCCTAACTCTAAACCTATCCCTAACCAAAACCCTCACCCTAAACCTAACCCTATCTCTAACCCTCACCCTAAACCTTCACCCTAATCCTAACCCTAACCCTCACCCTAACCCTAAAACTAATTCTAACCCTCAACCAAACCTTAACCCTGACCCTCACCATAACTCTAACCCTAACCCTCACCCTAACCCTAAACCTAACCCAAAACCTAAACCTCACCATAACCCTAACATTAAACCTCACCCTCACCCTTGACCTCATCCTAACCCTAATTCTAACCCTAAACCTCATGTTAACCCTCACCCTAACCCTAATCCTCACCCTAAACCTAGCCCTAATCTTAACTCTCAACCTAACCCAAAACCTAAACCTCACCCTAACCCTAACCCTAACCCTCATCAGCATGCTAGCCCTCATGCTAAACCTAATCCTAAACCTAACCCTCATTCTAACCCTTACCCTAAACCTAACCCTAACCCTCACCCTAAACCAAACTCTAACCCTCACCCTAACCCTAACCCTAATCCAAAACCTCACCCTAACCCTCACACTAATGCTAACCCTAAACCTCACTCTCACCCGAACCCTCACCCTTACCCTTATCCTCACACTAACCCTAACCCTAACCCTAATTCTCACATTAATCCTAACCCTCACCCTCACCTTAAGCCTAACCCTCACCCTCTCCCTAATCCTAACCCTCACGCTATCCCTAAACCTAACCCTAAACCTCACCCTAACCCTAACCCTAATGCTATCCCTAACCCTCAACCTAACCCTAACCCTCACTCTAACCCTTACCAACACCATAACCTTCAACCTAACGATAACCCTAATGCTATCCCTAAACCTCAGCCTAACCCTAACCCTCACTCTAACCCTTAACAACACCCTAACCCTCACCCTAATGCTAACCCTAAACCTAACACTATCCCTCACCCTAACCCTCACCCTAAACCTAAGTCTAACCCTAAGCCTAAACTTCACCCTAAACCTCACCCTAAACCTTACCCTTAGCCCAACCCTAATGCTAACCCTCAGCCTAACCCTCATCCTAACCCTAACCCTAACCCTCACCCTAACCATCACGCTAACCCTAACCCTAACACTCACATTAATCCTAACTCTCACTCTCAGCCTCAAACTCACCCTAAGCCTAACCCTAACCCTAAATCTAATCCAAACGCTAACCCTCACCCTCACCCTCACCCTAACTCTAAACCTATCCCTAACCAAAACCCTCACCCTAAACCTAACCCTATCTCTAACCCTCACCCTAAACCTTACCCTAATCCTAAAACTAACCCTCACCCTAACCCTAAAACTAATTCTAACCCTCAACCAAACCTTAACCCTGACCCTCACCATAACTCTAACCCTAACCCTCACCCTAACCCTAAACCTAACCCAAAACCTAAACCTCACCATAACCCTAACATTAAACCTCACCCTCACCCTTGACCTCATCCTAACCCTAATTCTAACCCTAAACCTCATGTTAACCCTCACCCTAACCCTAATCCTCACCCTAAACCTAGCCCTAATCTTAACTCTCAACCTAACCCAAAACCTAAACCTCACCCTAACCCTAATCCTAACCCTCATCAGCATGCTAGCCCTCATGCTAAACCTAATCCTAAACCTAACCCTCATTCTAACCCTTACCCTAAACCTAACCCTAACCCTCACCCTAAACCAAACTCTAACCCTCACCCTAACCCTAACCCTAATCCAAAACCTCACCCTAACCCTCACACTAATGCTAACCCTAAACCTCACTCTCACCCGAACCCTCACCCTTACCCTTATCCTCACACTAACCCTAACCCTAACCCTAATTCTCACATTAATCCTAACCCTCACCCTCACCTTAAGCCTAACCCTCACCCTCTCCCTAATCCTAACCCTCACGCTATCCCTAAACCTAACCCTAAACCTCACCCTAACCCTAACCCTAATGCTATCCCTAACCCTCAACCTAACCCTAACCCTCACTCTAACCCTTACCAACACCATAACCTTCAACCTAACGATAACCCTAATGCTATCCCTAAACCTCAGCCTAACCCTAACCCTCACTCTAACCCTTAACAACACCCTAACCCTCACCCTAATGCTAACCCTAAACCTAACACTATCCCTCACCCTAACCCTCACCCTAAACCTAAGTCTAACCCTAAGCCTAAACTTCACCCTAAACCTCACCCTAAACCTTACCCTTAGCCCAACCCTAATGCTAACCCTCAGCCTAACCCTCATCCTAACCCTAACCCTAACCCTCACCCTAACCATCACGCTAACCCTAACCCTAACACTCACATTAATCCTAACTCTCACTCTCAGCCTCAAACTCACCCTAAGCCTAACCCTAACCCTAAATCTAATCCAAACGCTAACCCTCACCCTCACCCTCACCCTAACTCTAAACCTATCCCTAACCAAAACCCTCACCCTAAACCTAACCCTATCTCTAACCCTCACCCTAAACCTTACCCTAATCCTAAAACTAACCCTCACCCTAACCCTAAAACTAATTCTAACCCTCAACCAAACCTTAACCCTGACCCTCACCATAACTCTAACCCTAACCCTCACCCTAACCCTAAACCTAACCCAAAACCTAAACCTCACCATAACCCTAACATTAAACCTCACCCTCACCCTTGACCTCATCCTAACCCTAATTCTAACCCTAAACCTCATGTTAACCCTCACCCTAACCCTAATCCTCACCCTAAACCTAGCCCTAATCTTAACTCTCAACCTAACCCAAAACCTAAACCTCACCCTAACCCTAACCCTAACCCTCATCAGCATGCTAGCCCTCATGCTAAACCTAATCCTAAACCTAACCCTCATTCTAACCCTTACCCTAAACCTAACCCTAACCCTCACCCTAAACCAAACTCTAACCCTCACCCTAACCCTAACCCTAATCCAAAACCTCACCCTAACCCTCACACTAATGCTAACCCTAAACCTCACTCTCACCCGAACCCTCACCCTTACCCTTATCCTCACACTAACCCTAACCCTAACCCTAATTCTCACATTAATCCTAACCCTCACCCTCACCTTAAGCCTAACCCTCACCCTCTCCCTAATCCTAACCCTCACGCTATCCCTAAACCTAACCCTAAACCTCACCCTAACCCTAACCCTAATGCTATCCCTAACCCTCAACCTAACCCTAACCCTCACTCTAACCCTTACCAACACCATAACCTTCAACCTAACGATAACCCTAATGCTATCCCTAAACCTCAGCCTAACCCTAACCCTCACTCTAACCCTTAACAACACCCTAACCCTCACCCTAATGCTAACCCTAAACCTAACACTATCCCTCACCCTAACCCTCACCCTAAACCTAAGTCTAACCCTAAGCCTAAACTTCACCCTAAACCTCACCCTAAACCTTACCCTTAGCCCAACCCTAATGCTAACCCTCAGCCTAACCCTCATCCTAACCCTAACCCTAACCCTCACCCTAACCATCACGCTAACCCTAACCCTAACACTCACATTAATCCTAACTCTCACTCTCAGCCTCAAACTCACCCTAAGCCTAACCCTAACCCTAAATCTAATCCAAACGCTAACCCTCACCCTCACCCTCACCCTAACTCTAAACCTATCCCTAACCAAAACCCTCACCCTAAACCTAACCCTATCTCTAACCCTCACCCTAAACCTTCACCCTAATCCTAACCCTAACCCTCACCCTAACCCTAAAACTAATTCTAACCCTCAACCAAACCTTAACCCTGACCCTCACCATAACTCTAACCCTAACCCTCACCCTAACCCTAAACCTAACCCAAAACCTAAACCTCACCATAACCCTAACATTAAACCTCACCCTCACCCTTGACCTCATCCTAACCCTAATTCTAACCCTAAACCTCATGTTAACCCTCACCCTAACCCTAATCCTCACCCTAAACCTAGCCCTAATCTTAACTCTCAACCTAACCCAAAACCTAAACCTCACCCTAACCCTAACCCTAACCCTCATCAGCATGCTAGCCCTCATGCTAAACCTAATCCTAAACCTAACCCTCATTCTAACCCTTACCCTAAACCTAACCCTAACCCTCACCCTAAACCAAACTCTAACCCTCACCCTAACCCTAACCCTAATCCAAAACCTCACCCTAACCCTCACACTAATGCTAACCCTAAACCTCACTCTCACCCGAACCCTCACCCTTACCCTTATCCTCACACTAACCCTAACCCTAACCCTAATTCTCACATTAATCCTAACCCTCACCCTCACCTTAAGCCTAACCCTCACCCTCTCCCTAATCCTAACCCTCACGCTATCCCTAAACCTAACCCTAAACCTCACCCTAACCCTAACCCTAATGCTATCCCTAACCCTCAACCTAACCCTAACCCTCACTCTAACCCTTACCAACACCATAACCTTCAACCTAACGATAACCCTAATGCTATCCCTAAACCTCAGCCTAACCCTAACCCTCACTCTAACCCTTAACAACACCCTAACCCTCACCCTAATGCTAACCCTAAACCTAACACTATCCCTCACCCTAACCCTCACCCTAAACCTAAGTCTAACCCTAAGCCTAAACTTCACCCTAAACCTCACCCTAAACCTTACCCTTAGCCCAACCCTAATGCTAACCCTCAGCCTAACCCTCATCCTAACCCTAACCCTAACCCTCACCCTAACCATCACGCTAACCCTAACCCTAACACTCACATTAATCCTAACTCTCACTCTCAGCCTCAAACTCACCCTAAGCCTAACCCTAACCCTAAATCTAATCCAAACGCTAACCCTCACCCTCACCCTCACCCTAACTCTAAACCTATCCCTAACCAAAACCCTCACCCTAAACCTAACCCTATCTCTAACCCTCACCCTAAACCTTACCCTAATCCTAAAACTAACCCTCACCCTAACCCTAAAACTAATTCTAACCCTCAACCAAACCTTAACCCTGACCCTCACCATAACTCTAACCCTAACCCTCACCCTAACCCTAAACCTAACCCAAAACCTAAACCTCACCATAACCCTAACATTAAACCTCACCCTCACCCTTGACCTCATCCTAACCCTAATTCTAACCCTAAACCTCATGTTAACCCTCACCCTAACCCTAATCCTCACCCTAAACCTAGCCCTAATCTTAACTCTCAACCTAACCCAAAACCTAAACCTCACCCTAACCCTAACCCTAACCCTCATCAGCATGCTAGCCCTCATGCTAAACCTAATCCTAAACCTAACCCTCATTCTAACCCTTACCCTAAACCTAACCCTAACCCTCACCCTAAACCAAACTCTAACCCTCACCCTAACCCTAACCCTAATCCAAAACCTCACCCTAACCCTCACACTAATGCTAACCCTAAACCTCACTCTCACCCGAACCCTCACCCTTACCCTTATCCTCACACTAACCCTAACCCTAACCCTAATTCTCACATTAATCCTAACCCTCACCCTCACCTTAAGCCTAACCCTCACCCTCTCCCTAATCCTAACCCTCACGCTATCCCTAAACCTAACCCTAAACCTCACCCTAACCCTAACCCTAATGCTATCCCTAACCCTCAACCTAACCCTAACCCTCACTCTAACCCTTACCAACACCATAACCTTCAACCTAACGATAACCCTAATGCTATCCCTAAACCTCAGCCTAACCCTAACCCTCACTCTAACCCTTAACAACACCCTAACCCTCACCCTAATGCTAACCCTAAACCTAACACTATCCCTCACCCTAACCCTCACCCTAAACCTAAGTCTAACCCTAAGCCTAAACTTCACCCTAAACCTCACCCTAAACCTTACCCTTAGCCCAACCCTAATGCTAACCCTCAGCCTAACCCTCATCCTAACCCTAACCCTAACCCTCACCCTAACCATCACGCTAACCCTAACCCTAACACTCACATTAATCCTAACTCTCACTCTCAGCCTCAAACTCACCCTAAGCCTAACCCTAACCCTAAATCTAATCCAAACGCTAACCCTCACCCTCACCCTCACCCTAACTCTAAACCTATCCCTAACCAAAACCCTCACCCTAAACCTAACCCTATCTCTAACCCTCACCCTAAACCTTACCCTAATCCTAAAACTAACCCTCACCCTAACCCTAAAACTAATTCTAACCCTCAACCAAACCTTAACCCTGACCCTCACCATAACTCTAACCCTAACCCTCACCCTAACCCTAAACCTAACCCAAAACCTAAACCTCACCATAACCCTAACATTAAACCTCACCCTCACCCTTGACCTCATCCTAACCCTAATTCTAACCCTAAACCTCATGTTAACCCTCACCCTAACCCTAATCCTCACCCTAAACCTAGCCCTAATCTTAACTCTCAACCTAACCCAAAACCTAAACCTCACCCTAACCCTAACCCTAACCCTCATCAGCATGCTAGCCCTCATGCTAAACCTAATCCTAAACCTAACCCTCATTCTAACCCTTACCCTAAACCTAACCCTAACCCTCACCCTAAACCAAACTCTAACCCTCACCCTAACCCTAACCCTAATCCAAAACCTCACCCTAACCCTCACACTAATGCTAACCCTAAACCTCACTCTCACCCGAACCCTCACCCTTACCCTTATCCTCACACTAACCCTAACCCTAACCCTAATTCTCACATTAATCCTAACCCTCACCCTCACCTTAAGCCTAACCCTCACCCTCTCCCTAATCCTAACCCTCACGCTATCCCTAAACCTAACCCTAAACCTCACCCTAACCCTAACCCTAATGCTATCCCTAACCCTCAACCTAACCCTAACCCTCACTCTAACCCTTACCAACACCATAACCTTCAACCTAACGATAACCCTAATGCTATCCCTAAACCTCAGCCTAACCCTAACCCTCACTCTAACCCTTAACAACACCCTAACCCTCACCCTAATGCTAACCCTAAACCTAACACTATCCCTCACCCTAACCCTCACCCTAAACCTAAGTCTAACCCTAAGCCTAAACTTCACCCTAAACCTCACCCTAAACCTTACCCTTAGCCCAACCCTAATGCTAACCCTCAGCCTAACCCTCATCCTAACCCTAACCCTAACCCTCACCCTAACCATCACGCTAACCCTAACCCTAACACTCACATTAATCCTAACTCTCACTCTCAGCCTCAAACTCACCCTAAGCCTAACCCTAACCCTAAATCTAATCCAAACGCTAACCCTCACCCTCACCCTCACCCTAACTCTAAACCTATCCCTAACCAAAACCCTCACCCTAAACCTAACCCTATCTCTAACCCTCACCCTAAACCTTACCCTAATCCTAAAACTAACCCTCACCCTAACCCTAAAACTAATTCTAACCCTCAACCAAACCTTAACCCTGACCCTCACCATAACTCTAACCCTAACCCTCACCCTAACCCTAAACCTAACCCAAAACCTAAACCTCACCATAACCCTAACATTAAACCTCACCCTCACCCTTGACCTCATCCTAACCCTAATTCTAACCCTAAACCTCATGTTAACCCTCACCCTAACCCTAATCCTCACCCTAAACCTAGCCCTAATCTTAACTCTCAACCTAACCCAAAACCTAAACCTCACCCTAACCCTAACCCTAACCCTCATCAGCATGCTAGCCCTCATGCTAAACCTAATCCTAAACCTAACCCTCATTCTAACCCTTACCCTAAACCTAACCCTAACCCTCACCCTAAACCAAACTCTAACCCTCACCCTAACCCTAACCCTAATCCAAAACCTCACCCTAACCCTCACACTAATGCTAACCCTAAACCTCACTCTCACCCGAACCCTCACCCTTACCCTTATCCTCACACTAACCCTAACCCTAACCCTAATTCTCACATTAATCCTAACCCTCACCCTCACCTTAAGCCTAACCCTCACCCTCTCCCTAATCCTAACCCTCACGCTATCCCTAAACCTAACCCTAAACCTCACCCTAACCCTAACCCTAATGCTATCCCTAACCCTCAACCTAACCCTAACCCTCACTCTAACCCTTACCAACACCATAACCTTCAACCTAACGATAACCCTAATGCTATCCCTAAACCTCAGCCTAACCCTAACCCTCACTCTAACCCTTAACAACACCCTAACCCTCACCCTAATGCTAACCCTAAACCTAACACTATCCCTCACCCTAACCCTCACCCTAAACCTAAGTCTAACCCTAAGCCTAAACTTCACCCTAAACCTCACCCTAAACCTTACCCTTAGCCCAACCCTAATGCTAACCCTCAGCCTAACCCTCATCCTAACCCTAACCCTAACCCTCACCCTAACCATCACGCTAACCCTAACCCTAACACTCACATTAATCCTAACTCTCACTCTCAGCCTCAAACTCACCCTAAGCCTAACCCTAACCCTAAATCTAATCCAAACGCTAACCCTCACCCTCACCCTCACCCTAACTCTAAACCTATCCCTAACCAAAACCCTCACCCTAAACCTAACCCTATCTCTAACCCTCACCCTAAACCTTACCCTAATCCTAAAACTAACCCTCACCCTAACCCTAAAACTAATTCTAACCCTCAACCAAACCTTAACCCTGACCCTCACCATAACTCTAACCCTAACCCTCACCCTAACCCTAAACCTAACCCAAAACCTAAACCTCACCATAACCCTAACATTAAACCTCACCCTCACCCTTGACCTCATCCTAACCCTAATTCTAACCCTAAACCTCATGTTAACCCTCACCCTAACCCTAATCCTCACCCTAAACCTAGCCCTAATCTTAACTCTCAACCTAACCCAAAACCTAAACCTCACCCTAACCCTAACCCTAACCCTCATCAGCATGCTAGCCCTCATGCTAAACCTAATCCTAAACCTAACCCTCATTCTAACCCTTACCCTAAACCTAACCCTAACCCTCACCCTAAACCAAACTCTAACCCTCACCCTAACCCTAACCCTAATCCAAAACCTCACCCTAACCCTCACACTAATGCTAACCCTAAACCTCACTCTCACCCGAACCCTCACCCTTACCCTTATCCTCACACTAACCCTAACCCTAACCCTAATTCTCACATTAATCCTAACCCTCACCCTCACCTTAAGCCTAACCCTCACCCTCTCCCTAATCCTAACCCTCACGCTATCCCTAAACCTAACCCTAAACCTCACCCTAACCCTAACCCTAATGCTATCCCTAACCCTCAACCTAACCCTAACCCTCACTCTAACCCTTACCAACACCATAACCTTCAACCTAACGATAACCCTAATGCTATCCCTAAACCTCAGCCTAACCCTAACCCTCACTCTAACCCTTAACAACACCCTAACCCTCACCCTAATGCTAACCCTAAACCTAACACTATCCCTCACCCTAACCCTCACCCTAAACCTAAGTCTAACCCTAAGCCTAAACTTCACCCTAAACCTCACCCTAAACCTTACCCTTAGCCCAACCCTAATGCTAACCCTCAGCCTAACCCTCATCCTAACCCTAACCCTAACCCTCACCCTAACCATCACGCTAACCCTAACCCTAACACTCACATTAATCCTAACTCTCACTCTCAGCCTCAAACTCACCCTAAGCCTAACCCTAACCCTAAATCTAATCCAAACGCTAACCCTCACCCTCACCCTCACCCTAACTCTAAACCTATCCCTAACCAAAACCCTCACCCTAAACCTAACCCTATCTCTAACCCTCACCCTAAACCTTACCCTAATCCTAAAACTAACCCTCACCCTCACCCTAACCCTTAACCTCACCCTAACCCTCATCCTAACCCTAACACTTACAGTAACCCTCACCCTAAACTTAACCGTAAACCTAACCCAAAATCTAACCCTCACCCTCACACAAAACCTCACCCTCACCCTCACCCTAACCCTCACCCTCACCCTCAACCTAAACCTAACCATTACCATAAACCTCACCCTAAACCTAACTCTGACACTCACTCTAAGCCTCACCCTAAACCTTACCCTAACCCTTACCCTAACCCTAACCCTCACCCTAACCCTCACACTCACCCTCACCCTAACCTTAATCCCACCCTAACCCTATCCCTAAAACTCAACCTAACCCTCACCCTAAGACTAACACTAACCCTAAACCTAACCCTCATCCTAAATGTCCCACTAACCCTAACACTAACCCTAAACCTCACCAGCACTCTAAACCTAACCCTAACCCTAAACCTCAACCTAAAACTCACTCTAACCCTCACCCTCACCCTCACCATAACTCCAACCCTAACCCTAACAATAACACTAACCCTAACCCTAACCCCAACCCTAACACTAACCATAACCCTCACCCTCATCCTCACCCTCACCCCAAACTTAACTCTAACCATAACAATAACAATAACCCTAACCCTAACCCTAATCCTAACCCTAACCCTCACCGTAACCCTAACCCTAAGCCTAACCCTAACCCTAAAACTCATCCTAACCCTCACCCTAAACCTAACCCTAACCCTCACCCTCACCCTAACCCTAACCATCACCCTCATGCTTGGCCTAAGCCTAAGCCTAATCCAAACTCATAGCCTCACCCTAACTCTAACCCTAAACCTAACCCTAACAATAACCCTAACCCTAAACCTAACCGTCACCCTAACCATAACCCTCAACATAATCCTAACCCTAAATCTAACCCTCACCTTCACCCTAACACTAACCCTCACCCTAACCCTAACACTCACCCTTGGTGTAACCCTCAACCTAACCCTAACCCTCACCTTAATGCTTACCATCACCCTCACCCTAATCACCCTAACACTAACCCTCATGCTAACCCTCACCCTAACCATAACCCTAAACATCATCCTAACATTAACCCTCACCCTAAACCTCAGCCTAAACCTAAGCCTAAGCCTAAACCTAACACTAACCCTCACACTCACCCTCACCCTAACCCTAATCCTAACCCTAACCCTATCCCTAAACCTTAACCTAACCCTCAACCTCACCCTAAGACAAACACAAACCCTAAAACTAACCCTCACGCTAACCCTCCCACTAACCGTCACTATGCCCCTAAACTTCACCCTCAACCTAACCCTAACACTTAACCTCAATCTAAACCTCACCCTAAACCTAACCTGTACCCTCACCCTCACCCTCACCCTCACCGTAACGCTAACCCTAACCCTAACAATAACACTAACCCTAAAATTAACCCTAATCATAAACCTCACCCTCAGCCTCACCCTCATTGCAAACTTAACCCTAACCACAACACTAATAATAACCTAAACCTAACCCTAACTCTAACCCAAACCCAAACCCAAACCCTAAACCTCACCCCCTCACTCACACTCAGCCTAACACTAGCACTAACCCTAACTCTAATCCTAAACCTCACCCTCACCCTAACCCTTTGTCTAACCCCAATCCTAAACCTCAACATAACCCTAAACCTAACCCTCACCTGCACCCTCACCCTCACTGTAAATCTAACCCTAACACTAACAATAACACTAACCTTAACCCTAACCATCACCCTAACCCTAATCCTCAACCCCACCTTCACCCTCAGCCTAACCCTAAGCCTAAGCCTAAGCCTAACCCTAACTCTCACACTCACCCTCACCCTAACCCTAATCTTAACCCTAACCCTATCACTAAACCTCAACCTAACACTCACCCTCACCCTAATGCTAACACTAAACCTAACCCTAACCCTCCACCTAATCTAAACTCTAATCCGAAATCTCACCAGCGCCCTAACCCTTACCCTAACCCTAACCCTAAACCTCACCCTCAACCTCACCCTAACCCTCACCCTCACCCTCACTGTGATCCTCACCGTAACTCTAACCCTAACCCTAACAATAACACTAACCCTAACCCTAACCCTAACCCTAACACTAACCATAACCCTCACCCTCAGCTTCACCCTCACCGCAAACTTAACCCTAAACATAACAGTAACAATAACCCTAAACCTAACCCTAACCCTCAATGTAACCCTAAACCTAAACATAAACCTAAACCTAACCCTAAAATTAACCCCAACCATAAACTCACCCTCACCCTCACCCCAACCCAAACCCTAACCCTAACCTAATCCTAAACCTAACCCTAACACTAAACATAAACCTAACCCTAACCCTAACCCTAACCCTAAACCTCATCCTAACCCTCACCCTAAACCTAACCCTAACCCTCACCCTAACCCTAACCCTAACCCTCACCCTCACGCTCAGCTTAAGCCTAAGCCTAAGCCTAACCCGAACTCTAACTCTCACCATAACCCTCACCCAAACCCTATCCCTAACACTAAACCTAACTAACCATAAACCTCAAGCTCACACTAAGCCTAATTCTAACCCTAATCCTAAACCTAAACCTCACCCTAACCCTAACCCTAACCCTCACCCTCACCCTTACCATAACCGTAAACCAAACCCTCACAATAACTCTAACCCTAAACCTAACCCTCACCCTAAATATAAACCTCAACATAACCCTAACCCTCAATTTAACCCAAAACCTCACCCTAACCCTAACCCGCACCTTTACTCTTACCTTCACCCTCACCCTAAGCCTCACCCTAACCCTAACCCTCATCCTAACCCTCACGCTAACCATAACCCTAACCATCAACCTAACCCTAATCCCCACCCTCACCATCAGCCAAACCCGAAGCCTAAGCCTAAGCCTATCCCTAAGCCTAACCCTAACCCTAACCCTCACACTCACTCTCAACCTAACACTAATCCTAAACCTAACCCTATCCCTAACCCTAACCCTCACACAAACTGGCATCCCAGCTCTCACCCTAAACCTAATCCTAACCCTAACCCTCATCCTAACCCTCAAACTAACTCTAAACCTAACACTCACCCTAACCCTAAACCTCACCCTCAACCTCAGCCTCAGCCTAAAACTAAGCCTAATCCTAAACATAATCATCACATTAACCCTAACAAAAAACTAACCCTAAAACTAAACCTAACCCTAAAACTAACCCTAACCATAATCCTCAACCTCACCCTCACCCTATCCCAAAACCTAACCCTAACCCTCACCCTAACCCTAACCCTAAATCTTACCTTAATCCAAACCCTAAACCTCACCCTAACCCTAACCCTAAACCTCACCCTCACCCTCACCCTCAACGTAATCCTAAACCTAACAATAACAATAACCCTAACACTAAACCCTAACCCTCACCCCAACTATAACCCTCACCCTAACCCTAACCCTCACCCTAATACTTACCCTCATCCTAACACTAACCCTAACCATAACCCCCACCCTCACCCTAGCCCTCACCCTAACACTAACCATAACCCTAACCCTCATCCTAACCCTCAACCTAACCCTAATTCTCCCCCTCACCGTAACACAAACCCTCACACCCTCCCTCTCCCTCAGCCTAACCCTTAGCCTAAGCCTAAAACCTAACCCTAACCCTCACACTCATCCTTAACCTAAGCCTAATCCTAACCCTAACTCTATCCTTAAACCTCAATCTAAACCTCACCCTCACCCTAAGACTAACACTAACCCTAAACCTAGCCCTCTCCCTAACCCTCCCACTAACACTAACTCTAAATCTAACCCTCACCCTCAACATAACCCTAACCCTAATCCTCACCCTAAACATCCCCCTAACCCTCACCCTAACCCTAAACATAACCCTCACCCTCACGCTGGGCCAAAGCCTATTCCTAAGCCTAAGCCTAACCCGAAGTCTAATCCTCACACTAACCCGCACCCTAACCCTAACCCTAACACTTACCCTAACTCTAAACCTAAACCTCACCCTCACCCTAAGCCTAACCTTCACCCTTACTCTCACCGTAACCGTAACCCTAACCTTAACCCTAACACTAACCCTAACCCTAAACCTAACCCTCACCCTAACCATAACACTCAACATAACCCTAACCCTCAATCTAAGCCTCAACCTCACCCTAAACCTAAACCTAATCCACACCCTAATCCTAACCATCACCCTTATTGTAACCCTCACCCTAAACCTAACCCTCAGGTTTACCATTGCCTTCATCCTCACACTAACCCTAACCCTAACCCTCAGCCTAACCCTCACCCTAACCGTAACCCTAACCATCATCCTAACCCTAACCTTCATCCTCACCCTTAGCCTCAGCCTAAACCTAATCCTAAGCCTAACCCTCACTCTAACCCACATCCTCACCTTAGCCCAAACCGTAACGCTAATCCTAACCATAACCCTCATCCTAATCCTCAATGTAACCATAACCCTAACCATCAGTCTAACCTAATCTCAACCCCACCCTCAACATCAGCCTAACCCTAAGCCTAAGCCTAAACCTAACCCTCAGCCTAACCCTCAACCTAAACCAAACCCTAACCTTAACCCTAAACCTAACCCTCATAATAACCCTAACCCTAATCCTAATCCTCACCCTCGCTGTAACACTAACCCTCACCCCCACACTCACCCTCAGCCTAACCCTAACCCTAAGCCTAACCCTAAACCTATCCCTAAACCCCAACCTAACCCTCAACCTCACCCTAAGTCTAACACTAACCCCAAACCTAACCCTCACCCTAACCCTCACACTAACCCTTACTCTAACCCTAAACCTCAACCTCAACCTAACCCTAAACTAAACCTCACCTTAAACCCCACCCTAACCCTAACACTCACCCTCACCCTCACTGTAACTCTAAACCTAACCCTAATCATAACACTAACCCTAACCCTAACTCTAAACCTAACCCTAACCATAAACCATCCTCAGCGTCACCCTCACCGCAAACTTAACCCTAACCATAACACTAACAATAACCCTAACCCTAACCCTAACCCTAACTCTAATCCTAACCCTAACCCTAACCCTAATCCTCAACCCCACCCTCATCCTCAGCCTAACGCTAAGCCTAAACCTAACACTAACCCTAACTCTAACCCTAAACCTCACCCTCACCCTTACCCTATCTCTAACCCTAACCCTAAACCTCACCCTAACCCTAACCCTAACCCTCACCTGCACCTTCACACTCAACATAACACTTAACCTAACAATAACAATAATCCTAACCCTCACCCTAACCCTCACCCTAACTCTTACCCTCAAACGAACCCTAACTCTCAGTCTAACTCTCATTCTAACTCTAACCCTAACCCTACCCCTCACCCTAACCTTAACACTAACCGTGAACCTAACCCTCATATTAACTCTAACCCTCACCCTCACTCTCAACCTCACCCTCAGCCTAACCTTAACCCTAACCCTAATATAAACCCTAACCCTAAACCTCAACCTCATCATAGCTCTAAACCTAACACTAAACAAAACCCTCACCCTAATCCTAACACTATCCCTAACCCTCATGCTAACCCTAAACCTAATCTTAAACCTAACCCTCACCCTCATCATAAACCTTATGCTCAGCCTAACCCTAACCCTAACCCTCAGCCTAACCCTCCTCCTAAACCTAACCCTAACCCTAACCCTCACCCTAACATTAAACCTAACCCTAACGGTCTCCCAAACCGTAACCCTCACCCTCACCCTCAAACTCAGCCTCAAACTCACCCTAACCCTCACCCTCTCCCTCACCCTAACCCTAACCATAACCCTAACCCTCACCCTAAACCTACCTCTGACATTCACCCTCACACTCACCCTAAGCCTAACCCTATACCTAAGCCTAATCCTACACCTAAACCTCACCCTTACACTCACCCTAAACCTAAAGCTTACCCTAACCATAATCCTAGCCCTCACCCTAACTCTAACCCTAACCCTAACCCTCACCCTCACACTAAACCTATCTCTAATGCTAACCCTAACACTCACCCTCAACATAACCCTAACCCTAAGCCTCACCTTAAACATAACCTTAACCCTAATACTATATGTAACCCTCACTCTCACCCTAAACCGCACTCTAACCCTTACCCTAACCCTAACCTTCACCCTAACACTAACACTAAACCTCACCCTAACCCTCACCCTATCCCTAAAACTAAACCTAACCCTCACGCTAACGCTCAACCTAACACTCACCCTAAACCTAAACCACAACCTGACCCTAACCCTCACCCTAAAACTTACCCTCATCCTAACCCTAACAATAACCCTCACCCTAATCCTCACAGTAACCCCAAGCCTGAACATCACCCTAACAATCAATGTCACCCTAACCCTCACCCTAACCCAAACCATCATTCTCACCCTAAAACTCACCCTCTCCTGAACCCGAACCCTCACCTTAACCATACCCTAAACCTCACCCTAACCCTAACCTTCATCCTAATCCGAACTATAAACCTCACCCTCATACTAACCCAAACCCTCACCTTAGACCTCACCCTAACCCTCACCCTAACCCTAAAGCTAACCCTGATTCTCACTCTCAACCTAACCCTCACCCTAACCCTTATCCTCACACTAACCATAACCCTAATCCTAATCCTCACATTAATGCTAATCCTCAACCTAACCCTAACCCTACCCCTCACCATAACCCTAACCCTAACCCTCACCCTAACCCTGTCCCTAACACTCAAATTCGCACTACCCCTCAATGTCACCTTCACCCTAACCCTTACCCTAAAACTAACCCTCCCCTACACACTCAACCTCAGCCTCACGCTCACCCTCACCCTAACCCTCACCCTCACCCTAAACATCACCCTAACCCTAACTCTCACCCTAACCCTCACCCTAATCCTAACCCTAACCCTAACCCTCACCTTGAACCTCACCCTCACCCTAATCCTCACCCTCACACTAACACTAACCCTAAGCCTTTCCTAACAGAAACCCTCAACTTCACCCTAACCCTCACCCTAAACCTAACCCTCACCCTAGCCCTCATGATAAAACTAATCCTAAACCTAATCCTCACCCTCAAAGTCACCCCCACCCTCAGGGTAACCCTAACCTTAATCATAACCCTAAGACTAAACCTCACCCTCACCCCCACTCTAACCTTAACCCTAACCCTTACCCTAATGCTAACACTAGCCCTCACCCTCACCCTAAACCTAATCGTAACCCTAACGCTCACCCTAACCCTAAACCTAACCCTAATGCTAACCCTAAACCTCAACCACACCCTAACCCTCAACCTAACCCTTACCCTCACCGTCAACCTCACCCTCACCCTAACTCTAACCCTAAACCTGCTCCTCAGCTTAACCCTCACACTATCCCTAACCCTACCCCTCAGCCTAACCCTCACCATAACCCTAACCCTAACCCTCACCCTAGCCCTGTCCCTAACACTCAAATTCGCACTACCCCTCAATGTCACCTTCACCCTAACCCTTACCCTAAACCTAACCCTCCCCTACACCCTCACCCTCAGCCTCACCTAACCCTAACCCTAATCCTCAGGGTATCCCTAACCATAACCCTAACACTCACCCTAAACCTCTCCCTCCCCTTAACCCTAATGCTAACATTAATCCTCAAAATCACACTAAACATCGCCCTAACACTTAAACTCACCTTAACCCTATCCCTCACCCTCACACTAACACTCACCCTAACCCTCACCCTAACCCTCACCCTAACCCTCACCCAAACCCTAACACTAACCTACAACCTCAACCTAAACCTCACCCTCACCCTAACCCTCACCCTAACCCTTACCCTCACACGAACCCTAACCCTAACCCTCAGCCTAATCCTCATCCTAAACCTAACCGTAACTCTAACCCTGACCCTAACCTTAATGCTAACTCTAACCCGAACCCTCACATTTACCCTAACCCTCTCCCTCACACTCAACCTCAACCTCAGCCTAACCCTAACCCTAACACTACTCCAAACACTAACCCTCACCCTCACCCTAACTCTAAACCTAAACCTAACCATTACCCTCACCCTAATCCTAACCCTAGCACACACTCTCACCCTAAGCCTAACCCTAATCCTAAACCTTACCCTCACCCTCTCCCTAACCCTTACCCTCACACTAATCCTAACCTTAACCCTCAGCCTAACCCTCATCCTAACCCTAACCCTAACCCTCACCCTAATTTTAACCCGAACGCAAACCCTAACCCTCAAACAAACCCTAACCCTAACCCTAACTCTCACCCTCACCCTAAACCTAAACCTTACCCTAACCTTAACACTAGCCCTCAAACTAACCCATACCCTCACCGTCACTCTAAAATTAACCCTCACTCTAACCCTTAACCTCACCCTAACCCTCACTCTAACCTTTACCAACACCCTAACCCAAGCCCTAAACCTAAACCTAACACTAACACTAAACCTCACCCTAACCCTCACTCTAACCCTTACCAACAGCCTAACCCAAGCCCTAAACCTAAACCTAACACTAACACTAAACCACACCCTAACCCTCACCCTAACCCTAAACCTAAACCAAACCCTCACCCTAAAGCTCTCCCTAACCCTCAACCTGACTCTAACCCTCACCCTCACCCTAACACTCACCCAAAACCTTAGCCTCACCTTAACCCTAACCATAAACCTAACTCTAACCTTCACCCTCACCCTAATCTAACCCTCACCTAACCCTCACCTTAACTCTCACACTATTCCTAAACCTCAACCTCACCCTAAACATCATCCTAACCCTTACCCTCACCATAACCCTAACACCAACCCTAACCCTAATCCTCACCTTAACCCTAACCTTCACCCTCACCCTAACCCTCAACATCACCTTAACCCTCACACTAACCCTAACTTTCACCCACACTCTAAAACTCACACTAAACCGAACCAGAACCCTCACCCTCACACTACCCTAAACCTCACCCTAACCCTCATCCTCACACTAGCCCTCACCCTAAAACTAACCCTAACCCTAACCCTCACCCTCAACCTCACCCCCAACCTCACCCTCACCCTCACCCTAACCCAAAACCACAACCTAACCCTAACGCTCACCCTAACACTTACCCTCACACTAACCCTCACCCTAACTCTAACCCTTACCCTACCCCTCAACCTAACCCTAACCCTAATCCTCACCTTATCCCTAACCATAACCTTAAATCTCACCGTAATCCTCACACTCACCGTCACCCAAATGCTAATATTAATACTCAACCTCAGACTAAATCACGCCCTAACACTTCCCCTCACCTGAAGCCTATTCCTCATCTTCACCCAAACCTTCACCCCAACCCTCACACTCACCTTAACCCTCACCATAACCCTAACACAAATCCTAACACTAACCCTCACCCTCACCCTAACCGTCACCCTAAACCTTACCCTCATCCTAACCCTAACCCTAACCCTCACCCTAACCTTAACGCTAACCCTAACTCTAACCCTCACATTAACCCTAAACCTCACCCTCAACATCACCCTCAGCCTAACCCTAATCCAAAAGCTAACCCTCACCCTCACCCTAACTCTAAACCTAACCCTAACCAAAACCCTCACCCTAATCCTAACCCTATCCCTAACCCTCACCATAACCCTAACCTTAATAATAAACCTAACCCTCACCCTCATCCTAACCTGTACCCTCACCCTAACCCTAAACCTAACCCGCAATCTAATCCTCATCCTAACCCTAACACTAAACCTAACCCTCACCCTAACCTTAACCCTAACCCTAACCCTCAACCAAACCCTAACCCTCAGCCTCACCCTCAAACTCACCCTCACCCTCACCCTAACCATAAACCCTAACCCTAACCCTCACCCTAAATGTAACTCTGACACACACCCTCACCCTCACCCTAAGCCTTACCCAACACCTAAGCCTAATCCTAAACATAACTCTCACTCTCACCCTCACTCTAAACCTAAACCTTAACCTAAACCTAACCCTAACCCTAGTCCTCACCCTGAAACTTAAGATCACCGTCACCCTCACGCTAACCCTAACCCTCACCCGTAACCCTAACCCTAACCCTAACTCTCACCCTAAACCTATCCTTAACCCTAATGCTATCCCTAACCCTCAACTTCATCCTAAACCTCACTCTAACCCTTAACCTCACCCTAACCCTCACAGTAACCCTAATGCTAACACTAACACTAAACCTCACCCTAACCCTCACACTAACCCTAAACCTAAACCTAACCCTCACCCTAATGCTCACCCTAAACCTCAACCTAACCCTCACCCTAACCCTCACCCTAACGCTCACCCTAAACCTTACCCTCACCCTAAACCTAACGCTAAACCTAACTCTAACCCTCACCCTCACCTAACCTAACCTGGATCCTAACCCTCACCCTAACCCTCACCCTAACTCTAACGCTATCCCTAAACCTCATCCTAACCCTTACCCTCACCATAAACCTAACCCTAACCCTAACCCTAATCCTCACCGTAACCCTAACCGTCATCCACACCCTAAAACTCACCCTCACCCTCATCCAAACCCTATCCAAAACCTCACCCTAACCCTAAACCTAACTCTAAGCCTCACCCTCATACTAACCCTAACCCTCACCTTATCCCTCAACCTAAACCTAATGCTAACCCTACCCCTCACTCTCACCCTAACCCTCACCCTTAACCTTATCCTCACACTGACACTAACCCTAACCCTAATCCTCACATTAACCCTAACCCTCAACCTAAACCTAACCCTACACCTCACTCTATGCCTCACCCTAACCCTAAACCTAACCCTAACTCTAACCCTCACGATAACCTTAACGCAAACTCTAACCCTGACCCTAAACCTAACCCTATCACTCAACCTAACCTTACCCTAACCGTAAACCTGACCCTCACCTAAACCCTAACCCTCACCCTCAGCCTCAACCTCACCCTCAAACTCACACTAACCCTCACACTCATCCTCAATCTAACCCTAACAATAACCCTAATCCTCACCCTAAACCTAACCCTCACCCTCACCATCACCCTCACGGTAACCCTCACCCTATCCCAAACCATAACCATAACCATAACACTAAACCTCTGACACTCACCCTCACCATCACCCTAAGCCTGACCCTACACCTAAGCCTAATCCTAAACCTAACCCTCACCCTCACCCTAACCCTAACCCTCACCCTCAGCCTAAACCTAACCTTAACACTAATGCTAACCCTAACCCTCACCCTCACAGTAAGCCTAACCCTCATACTAACCCAAACCTTAAATCTAAACTTAACCCTAATGCTATCCCTAACACTCACCCTCTCCCTGAACCTCACTTTAACCCTTACCCTCACCCTAACCCTTACCCTAACCCTAACACTAAAACTAAACCTCACCCTAACCCTCACCCTAACCCTAATCCAAATCTAACCCTCACCCTAACGCTCACCCTAACCCTCAACCTAACCCTTACCCTCACCCTCACGCTAACCCTCACCCTAATCCTTACCCTCAGCCTAAACCTAACTCTAACCCTCACCCTCACCCAACCTAACCTGAAACCTAACCCTCACCCTAACCCTCACCCTAAATCTAACGCTATCCCTCACTGTCACCCTCACTTCAAACCTCATCCTAACCATTACCCTCACCATAACCATAACCCTCACCCTCACACTAACCGTCACCCACAACCTGAAACTCACCCTCATCCTAACCCTCACCCTCACCCTAACCCTACCTTAAAACTCACCCTAACTCTAATCCTCAACCTAAACCTAACTCTAACCCTCAAACTCATACTAATCCTAACCCTCAACTTAACCCTCACCATAAACCTCACCCTAACCCTAACGCTAAACCTAACCCTCACTCTCAACCTAACGCTTATCCTCACACTAACCCTAACCCTCACCTTACACCTCACCCTACCCCTAACCCTAACCCTTAACCCTAACACTCACCCTAACCCTAAACCGAACCCGAACCCTCACCTTCACACTGACCCTCACCGTGACCCTAACCCTCACCTACACCCTCACCCTCACCCTCATCCTAACCCTCACCCTAAACTTCACCTTCACCCTAAACATCACCCTAACCCTAACCTTAACCCTAATACTCACCCTAACCCTAATCCTCAAGTTAAATTTCTCCCCAAACCCTAATACTCACCCTAACCTTAACCCTAAGCCTTTCCTAACCAAATCCCTCACCCTCACCCTAAACCTCAACCTAACCATCTCCCTCACCCTAAACCTCACCCTCACCCTAACCTGAAAACGAACCCTAATACTAACACTAGCCCTCACCCTCACCTTAACCCTAATCCTAACCCTAACCCTATCCCTAAACCTGACCCTAATCCTAACCCTAAATCTCAACCTCATTATAACCGTCACACTAACCCTTACCCTCACCCTCAACCTCACCCTAAACTTAACCCTAACATAAACCAACACCCTAACCCTCACCCTACCACTAACCGTAACCCTACCCCTCAGCCTATCCATCACCCTAAAACTAACCCTAAACCTAATACTCACCCTGTCTCTAACACTAACACTAACCCTCACCCTAACCCACACACTCGCCTTACCCCTAATGCTAATATTAACCCTCAGCCTCACCCTAAACCTCGCCCTAACCCTTACCCTCACCTTAACCCTATCCCTTACCATCAGCCTAACCCTCACCCTAACCCTTACCCTCACGCTAAACCTCACTCTAACCCTAAACCTAACACTAACACTAAACCTCACACAAACCGTCACCCTACCCCTAAGCCTAAACCTAACCCTCACTCTCACCCTAACCCTTACACTTAACGAACCCTAACACTAATCCTCAGCCTAACTCTCATCCTAACCCTAACCATAACCCTAACCCTCACCTTGTCACCCTCAACCTCAAACTCACCCTCGGCCTAACACTAACCCTAAACCTAATACAAGACCTAACCCTAACCCTCACCCTCAACCTAACTCTAAACCTAACCCTAAACAAAACCCTCACACTAAGCCTAACCCTATCCCTTACCCTCACCCTAAAACTAACCCTAATCCTATTCCTAAGGCTCACCCTCACCCTAACCCTCACCCTCACCCTAACCCTAAACCTAACCCTCAGCCTAACCCTCATCCTAACTCTAACCCTAACCCTCAACCTAACCTTAACCCAAACCCTAAACTTAACCTTCACCCAAACGCTAATCCTCACCCTCACTCTCAACCTCACCATCACCCTCACTGTAACCCACACCCTCACCCTCAGCCTAACCCTAACCATAACCCTATCCCTCACCCTAAACCTAACCCTCACCCTCAACATCACTCTTACCCTAACCCTCACCCTCACCCTAACCCTAACCATAACCCTAAACCTCATCCTATTCCTAATCTGACCCTCACCCTAACCCTAAATGTAACCATCACCCTAACCCTAACCCTAACCCTAACCCTAACCCTAACCCTAACTCTACCCCTCAGCCTTCCCCTCACCCTCGCCCTAACGCTCACCCTCACCCTAACACTGATGCTAACCCTAACCCTCCACCTCACCCTAACCGTCGCCCTAACCCTTACCCTCACCATAACCCTATACCTCAACCTCAACCTAACCCTCACCCTAAACCTTTCACTCACCCTAACCCTCACCGAACCCTAACCCTAACCCTAACCCTCACCCTAACCCTAAGCCTAGCCCTAACCCTCAGTCTCACACTAACCCTCACCCTAACCCTTATACTCACCCTAACCCTAACCCTAACCCTAACCGTAACCCTCACCCTAAGTCTAAATCTCATCCTAACACTAATCCTACCTCTCACCCTAACATTCACCCTAACCCTAACCCGAACCCAAACCCAAAAACTAACCCTAACGCTAATCCTCCCCTGAACCCTAACACTCCCGGTCACCCTAAGCCACACCCTTACCCTAACCCTCACCTACACCCTAACAATTCCCCTTCCCTGAACCCTAACTCTCACCCTAAACCTCACACTCATCCTAAACATGACCGTAACCCATACCCTCACCCTAACCCTCACCCTCACCCACACGCTAACCCTCACCCTCACCCGAAACCTCTCAGTCTCTCTAACTTCGACCTTCACCTTAAACATCACCCTAACCCTCACTCTCACCCTAACCCACACTCTAACACTTACCATCACCCTAACCCTAACCCTAACCGTAACCCTTACACTAAAACTAACACTCACCCTAAATCTAACCCTAAATCTACCCAGGATCCTAACCCTCAGCCTAACCCTAGCCATGAGTGCTAGGGTGAGCCTCAATCATACCTTCAACCTGAACCTAACCCTAAACCTAACCCTAATTCTAAACCTAACCCTCACACTCACAATCACACTCACCCTAACCCTAACACTCAACCTCACCCTCACCCTCACCCTAACACTTAACCTCACCCTAAACCTAACCCTAACCCTAACCCTCACCCTAACCCTAAACCTAACCCTCACCTTAACCATAACCCTTCCCCTAAATCTCACCCTAATCCTAAACCTAACCCAAAACCTAACCCTCATCCTCACCCTCAACCTCACCCTAACCCTAACCCTAACCTTAACTATCACCCTAACCCTAACCCTCTCCCTAACCTTAACCGTACCCCTCACCCTAACCCTAACCCTAACCCTCACCCTCACCCTAACCCTTACCCTAACCCTAATCCTAACTCTAACCCTAACCTTCACCCTAACTCTAACCCTTACACTAACACTAACCCTAACCCTAAACCTCACCCTAACCCTAACCCTAAACCTCACCCTCACCCTAACACTTCCCCTAACCCTAACCCTCACCATAACCCTAACCCTTACCCTATACCTAACCCTCAGCCTCAAACTAACCCTAACCCTTACCCTATACCTAACCCTCAGCCTCAACCTAACCCTAACCGTAACCCTCAACATAACCCTAACTCTCACCCTAACACTGAGCCTCACCCTAACCCTCAACCTCACCCTAATCCTCACCATAACCCTAAACATAACCCTTACCTAACCGAAACCCTCAACCTCACCCACACACTCACCCTAAAACTCACCCGGACCGTAGCCCTCACCGTAAACCTAAACTTCACCCTAACCCTAAGCCTAAGCCTCACTCTCACCCTCACCCTAACCCTCACCATAACTCTAACCCTAATCTTAAACCTAAACATCACGCTCACCCTCACCCTAATTCTATCCTAAACCCTAACCCTCACCCTCAATCTCACCTAACTCTAACCCTAACCCTAATCTTAATTCTAATGCTCACCCTCACCCTCACCCTAAATCTAACCCTAACCCTTACCAGACCCTCAACCTCACACTAACCCTAATCCTCACCCTATCCCTAACCGTAACCCTAACCCTCACACAAACCCTCACCCTCAACCTAACCCTAATGCTAACCCGAAACCAAACCCTCACAATAACCCTCATCCTAACCCTTACCCTCATCCTAACCCTAACACTCACACTCAAAATACCTCTCACTGTAACCCTTACCCTCACCCTTACCCTACATGAAACATTAACACTAAACCTCACCCTAACCCTCACCCTAACCCTAACCCTCACCCTCACCTCACCCTAAACATAACCGTAATCCTAACCCTCACCCTCAATGTCACTCTCAACCTCACCCTGACCCTCAACCTCACCCTAACCCTAACCTTCACCGTCACCCTAAAAATCACCCTAACCATAACCCTCACCCTAACCCTAACCCTTACCCTAACCGTAAGCCTAACCTTAACCTTCACCCTAACCTAACCCTAACCCTAATGCGAACCCTAAACTTCAACCTCATTCTGACCCTCAACCTAACCGTTACCCTCACTATCAACCTCACCCGGAACCTAACCCTAATCCTAACCCTCACCCTAACCCTAACCCTCAACGTAACGCTAAACCTATCCATAGCCCTCAGCCTTACCCTCACCCTAAACCTAACCCTAACCCTAATCCTCACTGTATCCCTAAGCATAACCACAACACTCACCCTAACCCTCACCCTCCCAGTAACCCTAATGCTAACATTAATCCTCAACCTCACCCTAAACCTCGCCCTAACCCTTACCCTCACTCTAAACCTCAACCTCACATTAACCCTAACCCTAACCCTAATACTAACACTAGCCCTCACCCTCACCCTAACACTAAGCCTAAGCCTAACCCTAATGCTAACCCTAAACCTCAACCTCTCCATAACCCTCACCTTAACCCTAAACCTCACCCTCAACCTCACTCTAACCCTAACCCTAACATTAACCCACTCCCTAACCCTCACCCTAACACTAACCCTAACCCTAACCCTCAGCCTAACCCTCACCCTAAACCTAACCCTAACCTTAATCCGCACCCTATCCCAAACCCTAACTCTAACCCTCACCCTAACCCTCACCCTCACCATACCCCTAATGCTAACATTAACCCTCAGCCTCACCCTAAACCTCGCCCTAACACTTACCCTCATTTTAACATCATCCATCACCATCAACCTAACCCTAACCCTAACCCTTACCCTCACCCTAACCCTCATTCTAACCCTAAACCTAACACTAACACTAAATGTCACCCTAACCGGCACCCTAACCCTAACCCTAAGCCTAACCCTCACTCTCACCCTAACCCTTACCCTTACCGAACCCTAACCCTAAACCTCAGCCTAACCCTCATCCTAACCCTAAACCTAACCCTCACCCTAACCGTCACCCTCACCCTCAACCTCACGCTCAGCTTAACCCTAAACCTAACTCTAATACAAAACCTAACCCTTACCCTCACCCTCACCCTAACTCTAAACGTAACCCTAACCAAAACCCTCACTCTAACCCTAGCCCTATCCCTTACCCTCACACTAAAACTAACCCTAAGCCTAAGCCTCACCATCACCCTAACACTTATCCTCATCCTAACCCTAAACCTAGCCCTGAGCCTAACTCTCAACCTAACCTAAACCCAAACCCTAAACTTAACCTTCACCCAAACCCTAACCATAACCCTATCACTCACTCTAAACCTAACCCTCACACTAACCCTAACCCTCACAGTCACCCTAACACTCACCCTAAACAACACCCTAACTCTAACCCTCACCCTCACCATAACCCTAACCCTAAACCTAACCCTAACCCTAACCCTCAACCCCACACTCAGGCTAACCCTAACCCTAGCAATTAATCCTAACCCTAACCCTAACCATCACCCTCACCCTCACCCTTACCCTAAACTTAACCCTAAACCTTACCCTAAACCTAATCCTAACCCTATCCCTCAGCCTAACCCTCACCCTAACCCTAACTCTAACCATAACCCTCACGCTAAACCTCACGCTCACCATAACCCTAACGCTAACATTAACCCTCAACCTCACCCTAAACCTAGCCCTAACCCTTACCCTCACCATAACCATATCCTTCATCCCCACACTAACCCTCACCCTAACACTTTCCCTCACCCAACCCTATCCCTAACCCTAACACTAACCCTCACCCTAACCCTCACCCTAAACCTCACCCTAACCCTCACCCTAACCCTAAGCTAACCCTAACCTTCACCCTCACCATAACCCTCACCCTAACCCTTATCCTCACCCTAACACTAATCCTAACCCTCAGCCTAATCCTGATCCAAACCCTAACCCTAACCCTATCCCTCACCCTAACATTAACCCTAACCCTAACCCTAACTCTCAACCTAATCCTCAAACTCACCCTCACCCTTAACCTCACCCTCAGAGTAAATCTAAACCTAACCCTAATCCAAAACCTAATCCTCACACTCACTCTCATCTTAACTCTAAACCTAATGGTAACCATCACCCTCACACTAACCCTCACCCTCATCCTCACCCTCACCTTAAACTTCTCCCTAACCCTTACCCTCCCAGTAAACCTAAACCTAAACCTACCCCTCACCCTTACCCTCACGCTAACCCTAATCCTCACCCTAACACTAACCCTAACCCTACCCCTCACCTTATCCTTCACCCTAAGCCTAACCGTAAGCCTAACCATCACCCTAACCCTAACCTGAATCCTAAACCTATCCCTCACCATCACCCTAATCCTTACCCTCACCCTAAGCCTAAACCTAACGCTCAGCCTACCCCTCATCCTAACCCTAACTCTAACCCTAACCCTCACCCTCACCTTAACCCTAACCATAACCCTAACCCTCACCCAAACCCTAATACTCACCCTCACCCTCAACCTCACCCTCAGCATAACCCTAAACCTAACCATAATTCAAACGCTAACCCTCAACCTCACCCTCATCCTAACTGTAACCCTAACCCTAACCCTCACCCTAACCCTAACCCCAACACTAACCCTCACCTTAAGCATCACCCTAATACTAAACCTAACCCAAACCCTCAACCTATCACTCACCTCACCCTAAACCTAACCCTAACCCTCACTCTCACTGTAAACAAAACCCTAACCCTAACCCTCACATTAACACTAACCCTCACCCTCACCCTAACCCTAACCCTCAGCCAAACCCTCATCCTAAACCTAACCTTAACCCTCAACCTAACCCTAACCCTAACCCTAACCCTAACCCTAACCCTCACGCTAAACCTAACCCTCACCCTCAGCCTCACCGTACACCTAATCCTAACCCTAACTCTAACCCTCACCCTCTCTCTAACTCTAAACCTACCCCTAACTCTGACCCTCACCCAAACCCTAACCCTATCCCTAGCCCTCACTCTAACCCTAAACCTCACCCTAACCCTAACCCTAACATGCACCCTCACCCTAACCCTAACCCCCACCCTAAACCTCAGCCTAACCCTAATCCTAACGCTAACCCTCACGTTAAACCTATCCCTCACCCTCAGCCTAACCGTACACCTAATCCTAACCCTAACTCTAACCCTAATCCTCACATTTCGCCTAACCCTAACCCTAACCCTAACCCTAACGCTCACCGTAACCCTAACACTCACTCTCACCCTAACACTCAACATCACCTTAACCATAACCCTAACCCTAAACTTCACCCACACTGTAACACACACCCTCAACCAAACCCTCACCCTCACCCTAAATCTAAACCTCACCCTAACCCTCACCCTAAATCCCACCTTAACCTTAACGCTAACCCTAATCTTCAGTCTCACCCTAACCCTCACCCTAACTTTTATCCTCACACTAACCCTAACCGAACCCTAACGTCACATTAAACCTAACCCTCACCCTAACCCTAACCCTCCCTCTCACCCTAATTCTTTCCCTAACCCTCACCCTAAAACTAACCATAATCCTCACCTTCACCTTAAACCTCACTGTCCCCCTAACCCTAACCCTAACCCTCACCAACACCCTCACCCTCACCCTCACCCTCACCCGAACCCTCACCCTCACCCTAAACATCACCCTAAACCTGAACCTCACCCTAAACTTAACCCTAATCTTCACCCTTACCCTAATCCTCACCTTAAACCTCACCCTCACACTAATCCTCACTGTAAACCTAACCCTAAGCCTTTCCTAACCTTAAACCTCACCCTCACCCTAACCCTCACCCTAGCCCACACCATAAACCTAACCCTAACCCTAACCCTCACCCTCACCCCCATAATCAGCCTAACCCTAACCTTAACCATAATCCTAACCCTACCCTAATCCTAACCCTCTAAATAAACCTAACCGTAACCCTAATGCTAACCCTAAATATCACCCTCAACCTAACTCTAACACTAACCCTCACCCTAACCCTAACACTAAACCTAATGCTATCCCTAAACCTCACCCTCACCCTAACCCTCACCGTAACATTTACCATCCCCATTACCCTCAATCTAACACTAATCCTACCCCTCAGTCTAACCCTCACCCTAACCCTATCTCTAACTGTAATCCAAACACTAACCCTCACACTTAACCTCACCCTAACTCTAACCCTAACCCTAACCCTAACCCTAAGCCTATACCTAAACCTCACCCTAACCCTAACCCTAATCCTAAACCTACCCATCACCCTCACCCTCACCATAACCCTAACTCTCTCTGTAACCCTAAACCTAACCCTAGCCCTCACCTTAAAACTTACCCTCACCCTCAACCTACCTTAAGCCTCAACCTGAACCTAAACCTCACCCTTAGCCTTACCCATACCCTGACTCTAAACCTAATTCCAGCCCTAAATCTCATCTTAAACCTAACCCTATCCCTAACCCTCACCCTAATCCTAACACTCACACTAACCCTAACCTTAACCCTTAACCTCACCCTCACCCTAACACTAACCCTCACCCTAACCCTAACCCTAACCCTAGTTCTAACCCTAACACTCACACTCACAATAAACCTTACCCTAGCACTTACTCTCACCATAACAATAACCCTAACCCTAACCTTAATTCTAACACTAACCCTAACACTAACCGGCACCCTCACCATCACCCTAACACTAAACCTCACCCTCATCCTAAAAAGTACCATCACTTTAACCCTAAACCTAACCGTCACCCACACCCTCACCCTCACCCTCACCCTCACCCTCACCCGAACCCTCACTCTCACCCTAAGCCTAACCAGAACCCTCACCCAACCCTAACCCTAACTCTAACCCACACCCTCACCCTAACCCTAACACTAACCCTAACCCTTACCCTAAACCTTAACCTAGACCTAACGCTAGCCCTACCCCTCATTGTCACACTAACCCTCACACTAACCCTTATCCTCACACAAACCCTAACCCTAAAACTAACCCTCACACTAACCCTAACACTCACCCTAACCATTACCCTACCCCTGACCCTAAACCTCACTCTAACCCAACCTAAAACAAACGATAACCCTAACCCTCACACACAACCTAACCCTCAAACTAAACCTTATCCTCACACTAACCCTAACCCTAATGCTAACCCTAACCCTCACACTAACCCTAAACCTCACCCTAACCCTAACCCTACCCCTCACCCTAAACCTAACCCTGACACTCACCCTGACACTAACCCTCTACCTAAACCTCCCCATCCCCTAATCCTCACCCTAACGTTAACCCTATCCCTTGCCTACCGAAACTCTCACCCTCACACTCAACCTAAACCTCACCCTCACCCTAGCCCTCACCCTATCCCTAACCGTACCCCTCAACCTAACACTTACCCTCACTGTAAACCTAACCCTCACACTAACCCTAACCCTCACCCTAACCCTAACCCTACCCCCTCACACTAACCCTCACCCTAACCTTCACTCTAACCATAAACCTCACCCTCAACCTAACCCTAACCCTCACATTCAACCTAACCCTCACCATCACCCTAACACTCAACTTAACCCTAACCCTCACCCACACCCTAACCCTCACCATCACCCGACCCCTAACCCCACCCTAACTCTAAACCTCACTCTAAACATAACCCTAACACCAACACTCACCCAAATCCTAACCCTAACCCTCAACTTAACACTAACACTCACACTAACCCTCAAACTCAACCTAATCCTCACCCTAAAATTAACCCTGAACCTTACCTAACCGAAACCCTTACCCTCATCCTCACCCTAACCCTCACCCTCACCCTAGGCCTTATCCTAACCCTAACCCTAACCCTCACCCTAAATCTCCCCCTCCCACTCAGCCTAACCCTAAACCTAACCCTCACCCCCATCCTCACCGTAACCCTAACACCAACGCTAATGCTGAACCTCACCCTCACCCTCACCCTCACCCTAACTCTAACCCTAAAAATAACCCTAACCCTAACTGTAACCCTCACCCACACCCTAACCCTAACCCTAACCCTTAAACTCACCCTAACCCTAATCCTAACCCTAACCCTCACAATCACACTCACCCTAACCGTCACCCTCACGCTCACCCTCACCATCACACTAACCCTAACACTAAATCTAACCCTCACCCTAACACTCACCGTCACCCTACCCTCACCCTAAACCTAACTCTCAACCACACCTTAACCCTCACGATCAACCAAACCCTGACCCTCACCCTGAAACTCACCCTCACCCTAACACTCACCCTCATAATAAACATCACCCTAACGCTAAACTTCATCCTAACCCTAACCCTCAACCTAACCCTAACCCTCACCCTAACCATAACCCTCACCCTAACCCTAATCCTCACCCTAACCAAAACTCTCAACCTCACTCTAACCATAACCCTAACACTAATCGTAACACTAAATCTCACCCTCACCTTCAAACTCACCCTAAACCTAACCCTAAACCTAACGCTCACCCTAACGATCATCCTAACTCTAATGCTAACCCTAACCCTCACCTTCACAGTAAACCTCACCCTAACCCTTAACCTCACCATAATCCTAACCCTAACCCTAATCCTCAGCCTAACCCTAAACCTCACACACACCGTAACCCTCACCCTAACACTTCTCCTCACAATGAACCTAAACCTCACCCTAACCCTCACACTAACCCTAATCCTCACCATATCACTAACCCTAACCCTAACCCTCAACCTAATCCTTAACCTCACTCTAACCTTAACTCTTACCCTCACGCTAAACCTCACCCTAAACATTACCCTCACCCTAACCCGCCAACTAACCCTAACTCTAAACGTACGGCGCACCGTAATCCTCACCCTAACCATAACCCTAACCCATAACCTCAACCTAAACCTAACCCTCACTCTCACCATCACCCTCAACCTAACCCTTATCCTCACATTAACCCTAATCCTCAACCTCACCCTAACCCTCACACTAAACCTTATCATCAACCTATCCCTATCCCTAACTCTAACCCTCACCCTAACCTCAACCTAACCCTAAACCTCACCCTCACCCTAAACCTCACCCTAAACCTTACCCTCACCCTAACCTGCAAACTTACCCTAACCCTAAAACTATGGCTCACCCTAGCCCTCCCCCTAACAATAACCCTAACCTTAACCCTCACACTAACCCTAACTTTCACCCTCACCCTAACCATGCCCCTAATCCTTACGCTCACACTAACCCTATCCCTAACCCTCACCCTAACTCTAATTCTCAACAGAACACTCACCCTCACCGTAACCCTCACCTCACACTAGCCCTCAACATAACCATATCCTTCATGCTCACCGTAACCCTAATGCTAACATGAACCCTCAACCTCACCCTAAAACTTGCCCTAACCCTTACCCTCACCATAAACCTATCCTCCCCCTTACCCTAACTCTCACGCTAACACTTTCCCTCACCCTAACCCTCACCCAGCCCTAAACCTATCCCTAACCCTAACCCTCACCCTAACCCTAAGACTAATCCTAACCCTCACCCTCACCATAAACCTCACTCTAAACCTTACCCTGACCCTAAACCTAAACCTAACCCTCAGCCTAACCCTTATCCTAATCCTAACCCTAACCCTAACCCTCAACCTAACTTTAACCCTAACCCTAACCCTAACACTCACACTAACCTTAACCCTCACCCTGACCCTCAACCTCGCCCTCAGCCTAAGCCTAACCCTAATCCAAAACCTAACCCTTAACCTCATTCTCACCCTAAATCTAAACCTAACCATAACCATCACCCTCAACCTAACCCTCACCCTCATACTCCCCCTCACCCTTACCCTCTGCCTAAACCTTATCCTCACACTAACTCTAACTCTAAACCTAACCCTCACCCTAACCGTCACCCCAACACTAACCCTAATCCTCAACTTAACCCTCACCCTAACCTTAACCCTAACGATCACACTAACCCTAATCCTCCTCCTAAAGCTAACCCTCACAGTCACCCTAACCGTTACCCTAACCCTAAGCCTAAACCTTACCATCAGCCTAACCCTCATCCTAACTCTAACCCTAACGCTCACCCTCAGCCTCAACCTAACCCTCACACTCACCGCAAACCTACCCTAAATCTAACCCTACCCTCTCCCTACCCCTCATCCTAACCCTAACGCTAACCTTAACCCTCAACCTAACCCTAACCCTACCCCTAATGCTAAACCTCACCCTAAACCTAATCCTCACCCACACCCTAACCCTCACCCTCAACCGAACCCTCACCCTCAACTGAACCCTCATCCTCAGCCTAACCCTCACCCTCACTCTAAACATCACCCAAACCCTAACCCTCACACTAACCCTAACACAAACCCTAATCCATACACTCACACTCACCCTAACCCACACCCTAAGTCTTATTCTCACCCTAACACTAACCCTAAACCTAACCCTAACCAAAACCCTCACACTAACCATAACCCTAACTCTAATCCTAACCCTTACCATGACCCTAACCTTCACTCTCACCCTGACCCTCACCCTCAGCTTAACCCTAACCCTAATCCTATTCCTAATCCTAAACCTCACACTCACCCTAAACCTAACCTTAACCCTAACCCTCACCTTCCCTCTCACCCGAACCCTAACCCTCACCCTCACCCTAAACATCACCCTAACCCTAAGTCTCACTCTAACCCTAACCCTGACCCTGAACCTAACCTCAGCTTAATCCTCATCCTCAGCCTAATCCTCACCCTAACCCTAACCTTTACTTAACCGAAACCCTCACCCTCACCCTCAGCCTAACCCTCACCCTCACACAAGCCCTCAACCTAACCCTAACTTTAACCCTAAACATCAGCCTCAACCTCCCCTTCCTCAGCCTTAACCTAAACATAACCCTAATACTAACCCTGACCGTCAACCCCACCCTCACCCTAACCCTAAACCTAACTCTAACAATAACCCTCACCCTCATCCTAACCCTAATCCTAACCCTAACAATAACTCTAACCCTAATCCTAAAACTCACCCTAACCCTAATCCTAACACTTACCCTCAACCTTACCCTCACCTTCATTCTAACCCTCACCCTCACGCTGACCCTCACCATCACACTAACTCTCACAAAATCCCTAACCCTCACCCTAGCCCTAACCCTAACCCTCACCCTCACTTTCCCACTCACCCTCAGCCTAACCCTTACTCTAACCTTAATCCTAAACTAACCTCACTCTCACCCTCATCCTACCCCTCACCCTCACCCTCACACTAAACCTCAACCTCACCCTAAACATCACCTTAACCCTAACCCTTACACTGAACCTAACCATAACGCTCACCCTAAACCTCATCCTCAAACTAACACTCACCCTAAACATTATCCTCACAGTAACCCTAACCCTAACCCTAACCTTCACACTAACCCTAAACCTCACTCTAACCGTATCACGACACCTCACCCTAACTCTCACCCTAAAGCTAACCCTAATCCTAACACTCACCCTAACCCTAACTCTAAACCTAACCGTCAACCTCACCCTGATTCTCACCATCACCCTAAAGCTCACCCTAAACTTAACCCTCATCCTAAACCTAACCCTCAACCTTAACCTAACCCTCACCCTGACCCTCACCCTAACCCTAACGCTAGCCCTCACCCTAGCCCTTACTTTAACCCTAACCTGTACCCTAAACCTAACCCTCATCCTAACACTAACCCTCACACTAACCCTAACCCTAGCCCTCACCCTCACCCTCCCCCTCAACCTAACCCTAACACTCATCCTAACCCTAACCTTAAACCTAAACCTCACACTAAACCTAAACCTCACTCTAACCCTAATCCTCACAGTAAACATAACAGTCATTCTTTCTCTAACCCTATCCTGCAGCCCAACCCTCACCCTAATCCTAACCCTAACCCTAATCCTCATCCTATCCCTAACCTTAACCCTAACCCTCACCCTAACCCTAATGCTAACCCTAACCCTCACCCTCACACTAATCCTCAACCTAACCCATAGCCTCACCCTAACCCTCACCCTCACGCTCACCCTAACCCTAACCCTCACCCTAACCCTCACTCTTACAGTCACCCTCACCCTCAGCCAAACCATATCCCTAACCCTCACCCTAAAAATCATCCTATACCTCACCCTCAAACTAAACCTAAACCAAACCCTAACCCTCACCCTAAACCTCACCGTAACCCTAACACTAACCCTAACATTCATCCTCACAATAAACCTCAACCTATACCTTACCCTCACCATAACGGTAACCGTAACCCTAACCCTAATCCTCAACCACACCTTAACCTTCACTCTCACCCCAACCTTCACCCTCACCCTCATCCTCATCCTCACCCTAACCCTCTCCATCACCCTAACCCTAACCCTCACTCTCAAGCTAATCCTCATCATAAACCTAAACCTGACCTAAAAGAAAATCTCACCCTAACCCTCACACTAAACCTCACCCTCAACCTATCCCTCACCCTAACCCTAACCCGATCCCTTACCCTCAACTTCACCCTAACCCTCACCGTAACCCTTAACCTCACCCTAACCCTAACCCTAATCATAACCCTCACACTATCCCTTACCCTCACCCTAACCCTAACCCTAACCCTAACCCTATCACCCGCACACTGACCCTCACCCTCACCCTAACCCTAACCCTATTCCTAATCCTAACCCTCACAATCAACCTCAACCTAAACCTAACCCTAACCTGAACCCTCACCCTCACACTCACCGAACTGTCACCCTCACCCTAAACATCACCCTAACCCTAATCCTAAGGTAAACGAAACCCTCACCCTCACACTAACCCTCACCCTCACCCTAGCCCTAACCCTAACCATAACCATAACACTTACCCACACCCTAACCCTCACCCTCATCCTCACTCTAACCCTAATCCTAACCCTAATGCTCACCCTAACCCTCTCCCTAACCCTAAATGTAACCCTAACCCTCAACCTCATCCTAACTCTCAAGCTCAACGGAACACTCACCCTCACCCTAAACCATACTCTCACAACAGTCATCACCCTAACGCTAACCCTCAACTTAACCCTAACCCTAACCCCCACCCTAACCCTAATCCGTACCCTAACGCTCAGCCTAACACTTACCCATAACATAATACTAACACTCACCCTAAAACTTACCATCACCCTAAACCTTACCCTCACCCTAACCCTCACACTAACCCTCACACTAACCCTAACCCTCACCCTCGCCCTAACGCTTACCCTAACCTTTACCCTCACCCTCACCCTAACCCTCACCCTAAACTTTACCCTGACCCTAAACCTAAACCTAACCATCACCCTAACCCTAAACCTAACCCTTATCCTATCCCTAAACCTGACCTTAACACTCACCCTAACCTTAACCCTAACCATCACACTAACCCTAACCCTAACCCTCACCCTCACCCTCAGGCTAACTCTAATACTAAGCCTAACCCTCACCCTCACCCTAACTCTAACCATAAACCTAACCCTAGCCCTTACCTTAACCCTCAACCTCACCCAAATCCTCAACCTAACCTTACCTTAACCCTTACCTAAACTAAACCCTTACCCATAGCCTCACCCTAACCCTCACCCTCACCCTAGCCCACAACCTAACCCAAACCCTAAACCTAACCTTCACACTAACCTAACCATAACACTCAGGATAAACCTTATCCTATCCCTAAACCTAAAACATAACTTCACCCTAACCAAACCCTAACCCTAACCCTAACCCTAACCCTCACCCTCATCCTCACTCTAACACTAATTCTAACCATAATGCTCACCCTACACCTCTCCCTAACCCTAAATGTAACCCTAACCCTCATCCTCATCCTAACCCTCAAGCTCACCTGAACACTCACCCTCACCCTAAACCATAATCTCACAAGAGTCATCACCCTAATTCTAACCCTCACCCTAACCCGAACCTCAGCTTAACCCTCACCCTCAACCTAATCCTCATCCTAACCCTAACCATAAGGTAAACGAAACCCTCACCCTCACACTAACCCTCACCTTCACCCGAGCCCTAACTCTAACCATAACCATAACACTTACCCACACCCTAATCCTCACCCTCATCCTCACTCTAACCCTAATACTAACCGTAAAGATCACCCTACCCCTCTCCCTAACACTAAATGTAACCCTAACCCTCACCCTCATCCTAACCCTCAAGCTCAACTGAACACTCACACTCACACTAAAACATACTCTCACAACAATCGTGAACACTCACCCTAACCCTCACCCTAACCCTCACCCAACCCTCACACTAACCCTAACACTCACACTCGCCCTAATGCTCACCCTAACTTTTACCCTCACCCTCACCCTAACCCTCACCCTAACCTTTACCCTGACCCTAACCCTAACCCTAAACCTAAACCTAACCCTCAACCTAACCCTTATCCTAAACCTAAACCTAACCCTAACCCTCACCCTAACCCTAACCCTAATCCTCACACTAACCCTAACCTTAACCCTCAGCCTAACACTCATCCTAACCCTAACCCTAATCCTAACCCTCACCCTAACCGTAACCCTACCCATAAAACTCACGCTAACCCTAACCCTCACCCTCACCCTCAGGCTAACTCTAATACTAAACCTAACCCTCACCCTCACCCTATCTCTAACCCTAAACCTAACCCTAACCCTCACTTTAAACCTCAACCTCACCCTAATCCTCAACCTAACCTTACCATAACCCTTACCTAAACTAAACCCTTACACTCATTCTCACCCTAACACTCACCCTCACACTAGCCCATACCCTAACCCTAACCCTAAACCTAATCTTCACACTATCCCTAACCATATCCCTCAGGATAAACCTTATCCTAACCTTAAACCTAAAACAAAACTTCACCCTAACCAAACCCTAAACCTAACCCTAACCCTAACCCTAACCGCACACTAAACCTAACACTAACCCTAACACTAACCCTCAGCCTAAGCCTAACCGTAACCCTAACCCTCGCCCTAAACCTAATCCTAACCCTAACCCTCAACCTAACTGTAAACCTCACCCTCATTCTCACCCTCACCCTCAGCCTAAACCTAGTGCTAACACTAATCCTAACCCTCACCCTAACCCTAACCCTCACCCTAACCTTTACCCTCACCCTCACCCTAACTCTCACCCTAACCTTTACCCTGACTCTAACCCTAACCCTAAACCTAACCCTCGCACTAACCCTAAACCTAACCCTCAACCTAACCGTTATCCTAAACATAAAACTAACCCTAACCCTCACACTAACACTAACACTAACCCTAACCTTCACACTAACCCAAATCCTAACCCTAAGCCTAACGCTCATCCTAAACCTAACCCTAACCCTAACACTCACCCTAACCCTACCCCTGACCCTAACACTCACCCTGAACCTAACCCTCACCCTCACCCTCAGGCTAATTTTAATACTAACACAAATACTAACCCTCACCCTCACCCTAACTCTAACCATAAACCAAACCTAACCCTCACACTTACCCTCACCCTATCCCTAAACCTATCCCTAACCCTCACCCTAAACCTAACCCTAAGCCTAACCCTCACACTAAACCTCACCCTAACCCTTACCCTCACCATAAATCTAAATCTAACCCTAATAATCACCCTAAACATAACCCTCAACTACACTCTAACCCGGACCCTGACCCGATCCCTCACCGACACCCTAACACTCTTCCTAACCCTAACCCTAATCCTAAACCTAAGCCTCACCCTCAAAGTCACCCTAACCCTGCACCTAACGCTAACCCTCACCTACAACCTCACCCTAATCTTCACCCTAACCCTAACCCTAACCCTACCCTGCACCATAACACTCATAGTAACCCTAACCCTAATACTAACCTTCAACCTAACCCTAACCCTAGCCCTAACCCTCACCCTCACACTAAACCTAAACCTAACGCTAAAACTCAACCTAACACTAAACTTCACCCACACCCTAAATCTCACCCACACTTGAACCCTCAACCTCTCCCTCACACTAAACATCACCCAAACCCTAACCCGCAACCTAACCCTTGCCCTAACACGAAACCTAACCCTAACCCTAAACCTAACCTCAGCGTGACACTAACCCTGACATAAAGCAAACCCTCACCCTCACACTCACTCTAACCCTCACCCTCACCCTAACCCTCACCATCCCCCTAACCATAACCCTAACCATCAACGTCACCCTCACCCTCACCCTCAGCTTAAAACTAACTCTAACCCTGACCCTCACCCTCACCCTCACCCTAACCCTAACCCTAACCCTAACCCTCACCCCAATCCAACCCTAACCCTCACCCTAACACTAACCCTCATCCTCACCCTCACCCTAATCCTAACCCTAAAGCTAATCCTAACCCTCACCCTCACCCTAAACTTCACCCTAACCCTTACCCTGACCCTCACCCTAACCCTAAACCTAACACTCAGCCTAAACCTTACCCTAACCCTAAACCTAAAACTAAACTTCACCCTAACCAAACCCTAACCCTAACCCTAACCCTAACCCTCACACTAACCTTAACCTTAACCCTGAGCCTAACGCTCATCCTAACCCTAACCCTAACCCTAACCCTCAACCTAAACCTAACCCTAACCCTAACCCTCACCCTCACCCTAACCCTAAACCTCACCCTCAAACTCATCCTCACCCTCAGCCTAAACCTATTGCTAACCCTAACCCTAACCCTCACCCTCAACCTAACTCTAACCCAAAACCAAACTCTCCCCCCCCCTCACACTCACTCTAACCCTCACTCTAACCCTAACCCTCACCCTCAACATCACCCTCACCCTCAGCCCAACCCAAGTCCTTACTCTAATCCTAACCCTCAACCTATACCTGAACCTAACCCTAACCCTAATCCTAACGATCACCATAACCCTCACCCTCACCACAGTCCACACCCTAAACCTAACCCTAAACCTAACCCTCACACTAACCCTAACCCTAACCCACAGCCTAAACCTGAACCCAAACCTAAACCTAAAATTAACCATCACCATAACCAAACCCAAACCCTAACCCTAACCTATCCCTAACCCTCACACTAACCCTAACCCTAACACTCAGCCTAACGCTCATCCTAAACCTAACCCTAACCCTAACCCTAAACCTCAACCTAACGCTCATTCTAACCCTAACCTTAACACTAACCCTAAAACTGACCCTCAATTTAACCCTCCCCTAACCCTAATTCTAACCCTAAACCTCACCCTCACCCTAACCCTAATCCTACCACTAACCCTAAACCTCACCCTAACTCTCACCCTAACGCTCACCCTCAGCCTAAACATCACCCTAACCTTAACCCACACCCTAACCCTAACCCTAAACCTCACCATAAACCTCACGCTAACCCTAACACTCACCCTAACCATAACCCTACACCTCACCCTACGCCTCACCCTAACCCTTACCCTCACCCTAACCCAAACCGTAACACTCACCCTCACACTAGCCCTCAACCTTACACTAATCCTAACCATAACCCTAAACCTAAACCTAAACCTTACCCTCACCCTCACCCTCACCCTCATCCTCACCCTAACCCTAACCCTAAACCTCACACTCACTCTAACCCTAACCCTAACACTAATGCTAACACTAAGCCTCACCCTCACCCTAACCCTTACCCTAATCCTTACCCTCACCCTCTCCCTCACCCTTACCCTAAACCTACCATTTCAGCCTAACCCTCACCTTAAACCTTACCTTCACTCTATACCTAACACTAACCCTAATCCTCATACTAACCCTAAAACTAACCCGAACACTAACCCTCACTTTAACCCTTTCCCTAATCCTAACCCTGACCCTAACCCTCACACTAATGCTAACACTCAACCTAAACCTCACCCTAACCCTCTCTGTCACCTTAACACTCAACATCACCATAATCCTCACCCTAACCATAACCCTCACACTAAACCTCACCCTAACCCTTACCCTTACCATAACCTTAACCCTAACCCAAAACCTAACCCTCAACTTCACCATCACCCTCACCCTCAACCTAACCGTAATCCTAACATTCACCCAAACCCTAACTCTCACCCTAACCCTCGCCCTCAACCTAGCCCTCACCCTAGCCCTCACCCTAAGCCTAACCCTAACCCTCACCCTCACCCTCAACCTCAGCTTCACCCTAAACCTAAACCTAATCCTAACCCTATTCCTCACTCTCACCCTCACTCTAAACCTAACCGTAAACCTAATGCTAACCCTAAACCTCTCCCTCACTTTAACCCTAATCCTAAACCTCACCCTAACCCTAATCCTAAGCCTAATGCTATACCTAACCCTAACCCTCACTCTAACACTAATGCTAACCCTAATACTCAACCTCACCCTAAACCTCACCCTAAACCTTACCCTCATCCTAACCCTCACGTAACCCTAAAACTAAACCTAACCCTCACACAAACACTCACCCTAAACCTTACACTAACCCTATCCCTCACCCTAACCCTCAATAAGTCCCTTATCCTCACATTAACCCTAACCCTAACCCTACACCTCACCCTAACGCTAACACTGAACTCAACCCTAACACTAACCCACACCCTTACCCTACACCTAACCCTCATCCAAATGCTCACCCTAACCCTAACACTAACCCTATCCTACAACCTGATCCTAACCCTCACCCTAACGCTTACCCTCACCCTAACACTAAGCGTCACACTAAACCTAACCCTCACATTAACTCTAGCCATAATCCTCACCCTAACCCTCATCCTAACCCTAAACCTGACCCCCAACCTAACCCTAACCCTAAACATTACCCTAACCCCAACCCTCACCCTCACCCTAAACATCACCCAAACCCTAACCCTAACCCTAACCCTAACCCTAACCCTCACCTTAACCCTAACCCTCACCTTCAACCTCACCCTCAGCCTAATCCTCACCCTAAAGCTAACCCTAACACTAACCCTTTCCTAACTGAAAACTGCACCCTCACACTAACCCTCAACCTCACCCTAGCCCTCACCTTAAGCCTAACCCTAACCCTCAGCCTCACCCTCAAACTCATCCTCAACCTCAGCCTCACCCTATCCCTAAACCTAATCCTAAACCTAACCCTCAACCTCACCCTCACTCTAACCCTAATGTTAAACCTAATGCTAACCCTAACCATAAACCTATCCCTAACCCTTACCCTACCCTAACCATAACCCTCACCCTAACCCTAACCCTCACCTTAAAGCTCACCCTCACACAAATCCTCACCCTAAACCTAACAATGAACATTTCCTAACAAAAAATATCACCCTCACCCTAGCCCTCACCCTAAACCTAACCCTAAACTTAACCCTCACCCTCACTCTCACCCTCACCCTCAGCCAAACCTAACCCTACCCTAATCCTAACCCTAACCCACACCCTCACCCTCACCCTCACCTGCAACCTAACCACAACAATAACCCTAACCCTCACCCTAACACTGAACCTCAACCTCACCCTCATCCTAAACCTAATCCTAACCCTAACTCTAATCCTAACCCTCACCCTCAACCTAACCCTCACCCTAACCCTTACTCCCACCTTCACCTAACCCTAACCCTAACCCTCACACTAACCTGAACCCTCACCCTAACCATACCACTAACCCTTACCCTTACCCTCACCCTCACCCTAACCCTAACAGTAACCCTAATCCTAAACCTAACTCTCACCCACAGCCTCACCCTAACTCTAACCCGAACCCTAACCATAAACCTCCCCCTTCACCCAAACCCTCACCTGAACCCTCACTCTCACGCTACGGCTCACCCTCACCTTAACCCTAACCCTAACCCTCAATCTAACCCTAAACCTCACCCTCACCCTCAAACTCACGCTAACCCTAAGCCTCACTGTTACCCTAAACCTCACACTAACCCTTAACCTTACACTAACCCTAACCCTCACACTAAACCTAAGCCTCACCCTCACCCTTACCTTAACCCTACCCTCACCCTAACCCTCAACCTAACCATAACGCTCACCGTCAACCTAACCCTAATCCTAACCCTAACCCTCACCCTCACCCTACCCTCAACCTCACCCTCAAACTCATACTTACCCTAACCCTCACACTAAACCTAACCCTCACCCTCACCCTAACCTTAACCCTACCCCTCACCCTACCCCTCACCCTCACTCTAGCCCACACCCCTACCCTAATCCTAACCCTGACCCTAATCTTAAACCTAAAACTCACACTAACCCTAACCCTGACCCTGACCCTAACCCTACCCCACAGCCTAACCCTCATCCTAACCCTAACCCTAACCCTATCCCTCACCCTAACCCTAACTCTAATATTAACCCTAACCCTCACCCAAAACCTAACCCTCAACCTCACCCTCACCCTCACCCTCACCATCACCCTAACTCGAAACCTAACTGTACCTCTCACCCTCACACTAACCCTAAACCTAACCCTAACCCTCACCTTAACCCTCACCCTAATCCTAACCCTGATACTAACCCTCACCCTAAAGCTAACACTAAACCTAAACCTCACCCTCACCCTAACCCTCAGCATCACCCTAACCTTCACCCAAACACGAACCCTCACCTCAACCTAATCCTCACTCTCACCCTAACTGTAAACCTAACCCTAATCCTCTCCCTAACCCTCAACCTCACCCTCACCTTAAGGCTAACCCTAACCATAATCCTAAACCGAACCCTCACCCTAACCCTAACCCTAACCCTAATCCTAAACCGAACCCCCACCTCTACCCTAAAACTACCTCTAAACATCACCCTCACACTCAACCTTACCCTATCCCCAACCCTAAGCCTTAACCTAACCCTTACCCTCACCCTAACCCTAACCATAACACTCACCCTCACCCTCACCCTAAACCTAACAATAACCCTACCCCTCACACTAACCCTTATCCTCACACTTACCCTAAACCTAACCCTAAACCTCACATTAACCCTAAACCTCACCCCAACCCTGACCGTACCCCTCACCCTAAACCTCACCCTAATCCAAACCCTAACACTAACACACACCCTAAACCTAACTGTAACCCTCACCCTCAGGCTAACCCTCATCCACACCCTAATCCTCACCCTCACCCGAACCCTCACCCTCACCCTAACCCTCACCCTCACCCTAAACATCACCCTAAACCTAACCCTCACCGTAACCCTAATCATAAACCTCAACTTCACCCTCACCCTCAGCCTAACCCTAGTCCTTAACCTAATCATAATACTCACCCTGACCCTAACCCTCACCCTAACCCTTACCTGATCCTTCACCTAACCCTAAACCTAACCCTCACACTAACCCGAACCCTCACCCTAACCATAAAACTAACCATAACCCTTACCCTCACTCTAATCCTAACCATAACAGTAACACTAACCCTAAAGCTAGTCCTCACACTAACCCTAACCCTCACCCACTACTTAACCCGAAACCTCACCTGAACCCTCACCCTAACCCAAACCCTAAACCTAACCCTAACACTCCCACTAAACCTAACCCTCACCCTAACTGTAACCCTACCCATCAGGCTAAACCTCAGCCTAACCCTAAACCTAACCCTAATCCTACACCTAATCCTCACACTCACACTCACCCTATCCCTAACCCTAACATTCACCCTCACTCTAAGGCTAAGCCTAACCCTCACCCTCACCCTCAACCAAACTCTTAACCTCACCTTAACCCTAACCCTAACCCTCACCCTAAGCCTAAAACTACTCCTCAAACTAACCCTAACCCTAACCCTCAACCCAACCATGATGCTAACACAAATGCTCACTCCCAACCTAACCCTTAGATTAACCCTTACCTTCAACATAACCCTTTCCCTCACCCTCTCCTTAACCCTCACCCTACCCCTTCCCCTCCCCCTAAACCTCACCCTACCCCAAACCCTAACCCTAACCCTAACCTTCACCCTAACCCTCACACTAACTCTTACCCTAACCCTCACTCTAACCCTCACCCTAACCCTAAACCTAACCCTAACCCTGACCCTCACCCTAGCTGTCATCCTAACCCTTACCCTCACCCTAACCCTAACCCTAAACCACATAATAACCCTAAAACTACCCCTCAGCCTAACCCTAAGCCTAACCTTCACCCAACCTTGATGCTAACACAAATGCTCACTCTCAACCTAACCTTTAGAATAACCCTTACCCTCACCATAACCCTATCCCTCACCCTCTCCTTAACCCTCACCCTACCCCTTCCCCTCCCCCTAAACCTTACCCTACCCCAAACCCTAACCCTCACCCTAACCTTCACCCTAAGCTTCACCCTAACCCTCACCCTAACCCTAACACTAACCCTCACCCCAACCCTCACCCTAACCCTAAACCTAACCCTAACCCTTACCCTCACCCTGTCATCATGACCCTTACCCTCACCCTAAACCTAAACCTAACCCTAACTCTAACCCTCACCCTAACCCTAACCCTCACCCGAACCCTCAGTCTCACCTTCACCGTCACCCTAAACATCAACCTAACCCTAACCCTCACCCTAACCCTAACCCTAACACTGACCCTAACCCTAACCCTCACCTTAAACCTCACCCTCACCCTAATCCTCACCCTAAAACTAACCCTAAACTTTTCCTAAACAAAAACATCACCCTCACATTAGTCCTCACCCTAAACCTAACCCTAAACTTAATCCTCACCCTCACCCTCACCTTCACCCTCAGCCTCACCTCAGCCTCACCCTAATCCTAAACCTAATCCTAACCCTAACCCTGACCCTCACCCTCACTCTAACCGTAACCCTAACCTGCACCTTAGCCCTAACCCTAACCCTAACCCTAACACTCAACCTAATCCTACACCTAACCCTAATGCTAACCCTAACCCTCACCCTCACCCTAATTCTGACCCTAACCCTTACCCTTACCCTCACCCTCACTCTCAACCTAACCCTAACCCTTACCTTCACGATAAACCTATCCCTCACCCACAACCTAACCCTCACCCTAACCCTTACGCTCACCCTTACCCTCACCCAACCCTAACCCGAACCCTGACCCTCACCCTAACCCCCATCCTAACCTTCACCCTAACCCTAACGCTAACCCTAACCCTCAGTATTAACCTAAACGTAACCCTAACACTTACGTAACCGAGACCCTCACCCACACCCACACCCTCACCCTCACAATCAACCTAAGCTTTACCATAACCCTAATAGCAACCCAAACACTTACCCTCACCCAAAACCTAACCCTAAACCTAACCCTCATCGTCCTTCTCCCACTCAGCCTCACCCTCACCTTAACCCTCACGGTCACCCTCACACTAACCCTCAACCTCACCCTAAACATCACACTAACCCTAACCCTCACACTAACCCTTATCCTAACCCTAACCCTAACGCTAACATTCACACTAACCCTAACACTCACCCTAACCCTATCCCGACACCTCACCCTGACTCTCATCCTAACCCAAACCCTCAACCACACCCTAAACCTCACCCTCACCCGAACACTCACCCTCACACTAACACTCACTCTCAACATAACCCTCACCCTCATCCGAACCCTACCCCTCACACTAACCCTAACACAAAGCCGAATTCCAAAAGCTCACACTCAACCTAAGGCTTACCCTCATCCTAACCCTTACCCTCACCCTAACTCTAAACATAAACCTCACACTAACCTTAACCCGCACTCTAAACCTAACCCTAAACTTGACCATAACCTTGACCCTCACCCTGACCCTCACACTCAGTTTAACACTAAACCTAATCCTATTCCTAATCCTAAACCTCACACTCACCCTAAACCTAACCCTAACCCTAACCCTCACCCTCACCCTCACCCTCACCCTAACCCTCAACCTCACCCTAAATATCTCCCTAACCCTAACCCTCACCCTAACCCTAAAACTAACCCTCACCCTGAAGCTAACCTCAGCTTAATCCTCATCCTCACCTTAATCCTCACCCTAACCCTAACCTTTACTTAACCAAAACCCTCACCCTCACCCTCAGCCTAACTCTCACTCAAGCCCTCACCTTAACCCTAAACTTAAACCTAACACTCACCCTCAACCCCCCCTTCCCCATCAGCCTTACCATAACCATAACCCTAAGACTAACCCTTACCCTCAACCTCACCCTCACCTAACCCTAACCCTAACCCTAACAATAACCCTCACCCTCATCCTAACCTTAACCCTAACAATAGCTCTAACCCTAGCCCTAACCCTAAAACTCACCGTAACCCTAATCTTAACCCTAAACCTCAACCTCACCCTCACCGTCATTCTAACCCTCACCTTCACGCTGACCCTCACCATCACACTAACCCACACACTAACATTAACCCTCACCCTAGCCCTAACCCTAACCCTCACCCTCACCCTCAGCCTAACCCTAACTCTAACCCTAAACCTAAACTAAACTCACCTTCACCCTAACCTCACCCTCAGCCTCACCATCACCCTCACCCTCACACTAACCCTCAACATCACCCTAAACATCACCTTAACCCCAAACCTCACACTGAACCTAACTCTAACGCTCACTCTACCCCTCACCCTCAAACTTAACCTCACCCTAAACATTATCCTAACACTAACCCTACCCCTACCCCTAACCTTCACACTAACCCTAACCCTCAGCCTAACCGTATCCCGACACCTCACCCTAACTCTCACCCTAAACCTAATCCTAACCCTAACCCTAACCCTAACCCTCACCCTAAACCACACCCTAACCCTTACTCTCACGATAACCTTAACCCTAAACCACACCCTAACCCTCACCTGAACCTCACCGTCACCCTCACCCTAACCGTAAGCCTAACCTTCACCCCAACCCTAACCCTCACCCTAACCCTAACTCTAACCCTCACACTCAACTGAACCCTAACCCGAACTCTAACCCTGTACCTCACCCTAACCCAAACTCTAAACATAACCCTAACACTTACTCTCATCCTAATCCTCACCCTAATCTTTTTCCTCACACTAACCCTAAACCTAACCTCACCATCACCCTAACCCTCACCCTCACCCTAACCCTCACCTACACCCTAACCCTCACCTTCACCCTCACCCTCACCCTAAACATCACCCTAAACATCACCCAAACCCTAACGCTCAGCCTAATGCTAACCCTAACCCTCACCTTAACCCTAAATCTCACCTTCAACCTCACCCTCAGCCTAATCCTCACCCTAAACCTAACCCTAACCCTTTCCTAACAGAAAACCGCACACTCACCCTAACCCTCACCCTAAACCTCGCCCTCACCCTAGCCCTCACCCTAACACTAAACCTAATCCTAACCCTAACCCTCACCCTCACCCTCACTCTAATCCTAACCCTCACCCTCACCCTAAACCTAACCCTAACTCTAACCCTCACCCTCACCCTCACCCTAACCCTCAACCTCACCCTAAACATCTCCCTAACCCTAACCCTCAACCTAACCCTAACACTAACCCTCACCCTGAACCTAACCTCAGCTTAATCCTCATCCTCAGCCTAATCCTCACCCTAACCCTAAACTTTACCTAACCAAAACCCTCACCCTCACCCTCAGCCTAACCCTCACCCTCACCCAAGCCCTCACCTTAACCCTAAACTTAACCTTAACACTCACACACAACCTCCCCTTCCCCATCAGCCTTACCCTAACCATAACCCTAAGACTAACCCTAACCCTCAACCCCACCCTCACCCTAAACCTAACCCTAACCCTAACAATAACCCTCACCCTCATCCAAACCTTAACCCTAACAATAAATCTAACCCTAGCCCTAACCCTAAAACTCACCCTAACCCTAATCCTAACCGTAACCCTCAACCTCACCCTCACCGTCATTCTAACCCTCACCTTCAGGCTGACCCTCACCATCACACTAACCCTCACACTAACCCTAAACCTCACCCTAGCCCTAACCCTAACCCTCACCCTCACTTTCCCCCTCACCCTCAGCCTAACCCTAACTCTAACCCTAATCCTAAACTAGACTCACCCTCACCCTAACCCTCACCCTCAGCCTCACCCTCACCTTCACCCTCACACTAACCCTCAACATCACCCTAAACATCACCTTAACCCTAAACCTCACACTGAACCTAACCCTAACACTCACTCTAACCCTCACCTTCAAACTAACCCTCACCCTAAACATTATCCTAACACTAACCCTAACCCTACCCCTAACCTTCACACTAACCCTAACCCTCAGCCTAACCGTATCCCGACACCTCACCCTAACTCTCACCCTAACCCTATCCCTAATCCTAACACTCAGTCTAACCCTAACTCTAAACCTAACCCTCACCCTCACCCTAACCCTCACCATCACCCTAACGCTCACCCTAACCCTAACCCTCACCCTAAACCTAACCCTCAACCTAATCCAAACCCTCACCTTGACCCTCAACCTAACCCTAACCCTCACTCTAACCCTTACTTTAACCCTAACCCTCACCCTAAACCTAACCCCGACCCTAACAATAACACTCACACTAACACTAAACCTAGCCCTCACCATCACCCTCACTCTCAACATAACCCTAACACTTATCTAAACCCTAACCTAAACCTAAACTTCACAGTAAAATTAACCTCACTCTATCCCTAATCTTCAAACTAACCCTAACTATCACTCTTTCACTAACCCTACCCCTCATCCTAAACCTCACCCTAAACCTAACCCTAACCCTAATCCTCACCCCATCCCTACACTTAACCGTAACCCTCACCCTAACCCTCACCCTAACACTAATGCTAACCCTCACCCTCACCTTAACCCTCAACCTAACCCTTACCCTCATCCTAACCCTTACCCTGAAACTTACCCTAACCCTCACTCTCGCCATAACCCTCACTCTAACATTTACCCACACCCTCACCCTAACCCTAACCCTCACCCTTACCTTAACCCTAACCCTAGCCCTAACCCTCACCCTAAACCTAACCCTCACTTTTACAGTCACCCACAAACTCAGCCAAAACCTAATCCTTACCCTAATCCTAACCCTCAACCTCACCCTAACCCTAACCCTAACCCTCAACCTCACCCTAACCATTTCCCTATCCCTCACCCTAACACGAACACTCACCCTATACCACACCCTCACCCTAACCCTAAACCAAACCCTAACGCTCACCCTAAACCTCACTCTAACCCTAACACTAAACCTAAAACTCATCCTCACAATAAACCTCACCATATACCTTACCCTCACCATTACCCTAACCCAAACCCTAACCCTAATCCTCAACCACACCATAACCTTCACCCTCACCTTAATCCTCACCCTCACCCTAAACATCACCTAAACCCTCACCCTCATGCTAACCCTAACCCTAACCCTCACTCTCACGCTAATCCTCACCATAAACCTAACCCTGACCTAAAAGAAACCCTCACCCTAACCCTCACACTAACCCTCACCCTCACCCTAGCCCTCACCCTAACCCAAACCCGAACCCTAACCCTCAGCTTCACCTTAACCCTCACCCTAACCCTTACCCTCACAGTAACCCTAACCCTAAACCTAATCATATCTCTCACACTAACCATAACCCTCACCCTAACCATAACCCTAACCCTATTCCTATTCCTAACCCTCACAATCACCCTCAACCTAAACCAAACTCTAACACTAACCCTCACCCTCACCCTCACCCTCACTGAACACTCACCCTCACCATAAACATCACCCTAACCATAACCCACACCCTAACCATAACCTCAGATTAAGCCTCACCCTTAACCTAATCCTCACAATAACCCTAACCCTAAGGTAAACGAAACCCTCACCCTCACACTAACCCTCACCCTAGCCCTAACCCTAACCATAACCATAACACTTACCCACACCCTAACCCTCACCCTCATCCTCACTCTAACCCTAATCCTAACCCTAATCCTAACCCTAATGCTCACACTACCCCTCTCCCTAACCTTAACTGTAACCCTAACCTTCACCCTCATCCTAACCATCACGCTCACCCGAATACTCACCCTCACCCTAAACGATTCTCTCACAATAAATATCAGGTTAACCCTAACCCTCAACCTAACCCTAACCCTAACCCTCAGACTAATCTCATCCTAACCCTAACCCTAACCCTAACCCTCACCCTAACCCAAACTCACCATAAACCTAACCATAAAACTCACCCTAACCCTAACCCTCACCCTCACCCTCAGGCTAACTCTAATACTAACCCTAACCCTCACCCTCAACCTAACTCTAAACCTAACCCTAACCCTAACCCTCACTCTCACCCTATCCCTAAACCTATCCCTAACCCTCACACTAACCCTAACCCAAAACCTATACCTCACCATCACCCTAACCCTCACCCTAACCCTCACACTAAACCTCACCCTAACCCTTACCCTCACCATAAAACTCACTCTAACCCTAATCCTAACCCTAAACCTAACCCTCACCAACACCCTAACCCTCACCCCCACCGGAACCCTAACCCACACCCTAACACTCACCCTAACCCTAACCCTAACACTATTCCTCAACCTAAACCTAACCCTTAAACTCATCCTAACCCTACACCTACGCCTAAGCTTCACCCACACCCTCACCCTAACCCTCACCCTAACCATAACCCTACCCTTCACCCTAAACCTCACACTAACCCTAACCCTAATCCAAACCCTCAACCTAACCCTAAAGTTACCCTTAACCCTCAACCACACACTAAACTTAAACCTAACACTAACACTCAATCTAACCCTAATCCTCACACAAACCCTAAACCTCACCCTCACCTTAAACCTCACCTTGACTCTAAACATCACCCAAACCCTAACACTCATCCTATCCCTAGCCCTAACCCTCACACTAACCCTAATCCAAAACCTAATCCTCAACCTCACCCTATTCCTCAACATAACCCTAACCCTTGGCTAAAAGAAACTCTCAATCTGAAACTCACACTAACCCTCACCCTCACTCTAACCCTCACCCTAATCCTAACCTTAACCCTAACCCTCACCTTCACCCTAAACCTCACTCTAACCCTTACCCTCACCCTAACCCTAAGCCTAACACTAATCCTAAACCTAAACCTCAGCCTCACCCTCACCCTCACTCTAACCTTTAGCCTAACCCTAACCCTAAACCTATTCCCAAATCTAACACTCTCCCTCAAACTTACCCTAACCCTCACCCTCACCCTAACTTTCACCCTCACCCTAAACATCACCCTAACAATAAACCTCACCCTAACCCTAACGCTAAACCTTACCCTAACTTTAACCTCATCTTAACCCTAACCCTGACGTAAACGAAACGCTCACCCTCACCCTCACACTAACCCTCACCCTCACCCTCACCCTATCCCTAACTGTAACCCTCAACCTCACCCTCAGCCTAAACCTCAGCCTAAACCTAACCCTAAGCCTAACCCTAACCCTCACTCTCACTCTCACCCCAACCCTAACCCTAACCCTCACCCTCACCCCAAACCTAACCCTCACCCTAACACTAACCCTCACCCTAATCCTAACCATAACTCTAATCCTAACCCTCACCCTCACCATAACCCTCACCCTAAACCTTACCCTCAACCTCACCCTGAGTGCTAACCCTAAACCTCACAGTAAGCCTAACACTCAACCTAATCCTAACCCTCACCTTAACCCTCAACCTCACCCTAATCCTCAACCTAACCTTTCCTTAACCCTTATCTAAACTAAACCCTCACTCTCACCCTCACCCTAACCCTCACCCTAACCCTAACCCTACCCTTCACCCTAACCCTCATACTAACCCTAACCCTAATCTTAACCGTCAACCTAATCCTAACCCTAGCCCTTACCCTCACCCTCACACTAACCCTAAACCTAATGCTAACACTCAACCTAACACTAATGCTCACCCACACCCTAACTCTGACCCTCACTCGAACCCTTACCCTCACCCGAACCCTCATCCTCGCTCTAACCCCCACCCTCACGCTAAACATCACCCAAACCCTAACCCTCACCCTAACCCTTGCTCTAACCCTCACCCTAACCCTATATCTCAACCTAACCCTCACCCTCCCGTTAATCCTCACCATAACACTAAATCTTGGCTAAAAGAAACCCTCACCCTAACCCTCATACTAAGCCTCACCCTCACCCTAGCCCTCACCCTAATCTCAACCCTAACCCTAAACCTCACACTCACACTAAACGTCACTCTAACCCTTCCCCTCACCCTAACCCTAAACCTAACCATTACCCTCACAGTACCCGTAACACTCAACTTAACCCTAACCCTAACCCTAACCCAAACTCTCACCCTCACCCTCACCCTCACCCTCACCCTCACCCTCACCTTCAGCCTAACCCTAACCCTAACCCTGTTCCCAAACCTAAACCTTACCCTCACCCTTAACCTAAACCTCACCCTCACCCTCACCATCACCCTAAACATCACCCTAACCCTAAACCTCACCCTAACCCTAACCCTAACACTAACCCTAACCCTAACCCTAAACCTAACCTCAGGTTAAACCTAACCCTGAGGTAAACGAAACCCTCACCCTAAACCTCATACTAACCCTAACCTCACCCTAAACATCACCTTCACCCTAACCATAATCCTAAACGTCAACCTCACCCTCACCCTCACCCTCAGCCTAAACATAAACATAACCCTAACCCTAACCCTCACCCTCACCCTCAACCCAACCCTAATCCTCACCCTAACACTAACCATTCATCCTTACCATCACTCTAATCCTAACCATAACTCTAATCCTAACCTTCACCCTCACCCTAAACCTCACCCTCACACTTACCCTCACCCTCACCCTAACCCTAACCCTAACCCTCACAGTAATCCTAACCCTCACCCTAACCCTAATTCTCACCTTAACCCTCAACCTCACCCTAATCCTCACCCTAACCTAACCTTAACCCTTACCTAAACTAAACCCTCACCCTCACCCTAAAACTCACCCTCACCCTAGACCACTTCCTAACCCTAACACTAAACCTAACCCTCACAGAAATCCTAACCCTAACCCTCTGTCTGAACTTTATCCTAAATCTAAAGCTAAAACTAACCTTCAACCTAATCAAACCCTAACCCTAACCCTCACATTAACCCTAACTGTAACCCTCAGCCTAATGCTCATCCTAACCCTAACCCTAACCTTAACCTTCACCCTAAAACTAACCCTAACCCTCACCCTAACCCTAAACCTCACCCTCATCTCACACTCACCCTCAGCACAAACTTAGTGCTAACCCTAATCCTAACCCTCACCCTCAACCTAACTCTAACCTTAAACCAAACTCTCCCCCTTCCTCTCACCCTCACTCTAAACTTCACTCTAACCCTACCCCTAAACCTCAACCTAACTCGCATCCTAACCCTAACCCTAGCACTAACCCTAACCCTGACCCTCAATTTAACCCTCCCCATAACCCTAAGTCTAACCCTAAACCTCACCCTCACCCTAACACTAATCCTAACACTAACCATAAGCTTCACCCTAACTCTCACCCTAACCCTCAGCCTCACCCTAAACATCAACCTAAGCTTAACCCACACCCTAACTCTAACCCTAACCCTCACCCTAACCCTAACCTCAGCTTAACACTAACCCAGATGTAAACGAAATCCTCACCCTCACTCTCACCCTAATCCTCACCCTAACCCTAACCCTGATGTAAAAGAAACCCTCACCCTCACCCTCACACTAACCTGCACCCTCACCCTAGCCCTCACCCTCACCCTCACCCTAACACTAACCATCAACCTCACCCTCACCCTCACCCTCAGCCTAAACCTAACCTTACCCTAACCCTAACCCTCAACCTTACCTGTACCCTAACCCTAACAATAACCCTAACCCTCACCCTAATACTAAACCTCAACCTCACCCTAACCCTAGTCCTAACCCTAACTCTAATCCTAACCCTCATCCTCACCCTAACCCTCACCCTAACCCTTACCCTCACCTTCACCTAAACCTAAACCTAACCCTCACACTAACCCGAACCCTCTCCCTAACCGTAACACTAACCCTACACCTCAGCCTAAGACTCACCCTAACCATAAACCTAAACCTAAACATAACCCTCACCCTATTCCTAACCCTAATTTTAACCCTCACACTAACCCTAGCCCTCACCCTAACCTCAGCCTAAACCTATCCCTAACCCTAAACCTCACCCTCATCCTAACCCTCACACTAACCCTTACCCTCACCCTAATACTAACCCTGACCCTAATCTTAACCCTAAATCTCACACTAACCCTAACCCTCACCCTAACCCTAAACCTAACATTAAGCATAACCCTCACCCTAACCCTAACCCTCACCCTCACCCTCACACTCACCCTCAGCCTAAACCTAACCCTAACCCTAATCCTAAACCTAACCCTCACCCACACACTCACCTTAACTCTAACCCGAACACTAACCATAACCCTCCCCCTCCCCTTCCCCCTCACCTGAATGCTCACTCTCACCCTAATACTCACCCTCACCCTAACCCTAACACTGTCCCTAACCCTCACCCTAACCTTAAACCTCACACTCACAATCAACCTCACACTCACCTTAACCCTCACCATCACCCAAACCCTAACCCTAACCATAAACCTCACGCTAACCCTAAACCTAACCCCTCCCCTCACCTGAAACTTCACCCTCACCCTCACCATAAACATCACCCTAATAATAACCCTCACCTAACCCTAACACTCACCCTAAACCTAAACCTCACCTCAGCCCTCAACATCATCCTAATCCTCACCCTAAACTTACCCAAACCCTTACCTAAAGTAAACCCTCACCCTCACCCTAACCCAACCCTAAACCTAACCTCATACTAACCCTAACCCTAATCCTCAGCCTAACGTTCATCCTAAACCTAACCCTAACCCTAACCGTCACCCTAAGCCTAACCATAATCCTAACCCTCACCCTATCCTTAACCCTCACCCTCACCCTGACTCTAACCCTAATCCTAAACCTAAGCCTCACCCTCACCCTAAACTTAATCCTAACCGTAACCCTCATCCTCACCCTCATCCTCACCCTCATCCTAAACGTAAGCCTCACCCTCATCCTAAACGTAGCCCTAACCATCACCTTCATCCTCATCCTCACCCTTAACCTATCCCTAACCCTCAACCTAACCCTCACCCTAACCCTAACCCTAACCGTAACTCTCACACTAAACCTAACCCTCACCCTCACCGTAACCCTAACCCTACCCCTCACCCTAACCCTCACCCTCACCCTAACTCTAACCCTAAACCTAACCCTAAAGTTCACGCTAACCCTAAACCCTCACAGAACCTTCACCCTCACCATCACCCTAAACATCACCCTAACATTAACCCTCACCCTAATCGTAACCCTAAGGCTCACCCTAACCCTAACCCTCAACTTAACCCTCAATCTCACCCTAATCCTCACCCTAACCTTACCTTAACCCTTACCTAAACTAAACCCTCAACCTAACCCTCACCCTTACCCTAGCCCACACCCTAACCCTAACGCTAAACATAACCCTCACACTAACCCTAAATCTTACCATCAGCCTAAACCTTATCCTAAACCTAAAACTAACCTTCACCCTAACCAAATCCTAAACCTAACATTAACCTTAACCCTAACCCTCACACTAACCCTAAACTGAACCCTCAACCTAACGCTCATCCTAGCCCTAACGCTAACCCTAACCCTAACCCTCACCCTAAACCTCACCCTAACCCTTACTCTCACCATAACCTTAACCCTAACACACACCCTAACCCTCACCTGAACCCTCACCCTCACCCTCACCCTAACCGTAACCCTAAACCTCACCCCAAACTTAACCCTCACCCTAACCCTAACTCTAACCCTCACACTCAACTGAACATTAACCCGAACTCTAACCCTATACCTCACCCTAACCCAAACTCTAAACCTAACCCTAACACTTACTCTCATCCTAATCCTCACCCTAAGCCTTTTCCTCACACTAACCCTAAACCTAACCCTCACCATCACCCTAACCCTCCCCCTCACCGTAACCCTCACCTACAACCTAACCCTCACCTTCACCCTCACCCTCACCCTAAACATCACCCTAAACATCACCCAAACCCTAACGCTCAGTCTAATGCTAACCCTAACCCTCACCTTAACCCTAAACCTCACCTTCAACCTCACCCTCAGCCTAATCCTCACCCTAAACCTAACCCTAACCCTTTCCTAACAGAAACCGCACCCTCACCCTCACCCTAACCCTCGCCCCCACCCTAGCCCTCATCCTAACCCTAAACCTAATCCTAACCCTAACACTCACCCTCACCCTCACTCTAATCCTAACCCTCAACCTCACCCTAAACCTAACCCTAACCCTAACCCTCACCCTCACCCTCACCCTAACCCTCAACCTCACCCTAAACATCTCCCTAACCCTAACCCTCACCCTAACCCTAAATCTAACCCTCACCCTGAACCTAACCTCAGCTTAATCCTCATCCTCAGCATAATCTTCACCCTAACCCTAACCTTTACCTAACCAAAACCCTCACCCTCACCATCAGCCTACCACTCACCCTCACCCAAGCCCTCACCCTCACCCTAACACTAATGCTAACCCTAATCCTCAACCTCACCCTAACCGTTTCCCTAACCCTAACCCTCACCTAAAACCTATCCTTCAACCTCAACCTAACCCTCACCCTAAACCTTTCGCTCACCCTAACCCTCACCCAACCCTAAACCTAACCCTAACCCTCACGCTAACCCCCACCCTAAACTTCACCCTAACCCTAAGGGTAACCCTAACCCTTAGTCTCACCCTAACACTCACCCTAAGCCTTATCCTCACACTAACCCTAACCCTAAGCCGAAACCCTCACCCTAAGCCTAACACTCACCCTAGCCCTAACGCTAACCCCAACCCAAATCCTAACCCTAACCGGAATCCTCACCTGAACCCTAACACTCACGGTCACCCTAAGCCTCACCCTTACCCTAACCCTCACCTACACCCTAACTATTCCTCTACCCTGAACCCTAACTCTCACCCTAAACCTCACCCTCACCCTAAACATCACCCTAATCCTTACCCTCACCCTAACTCTCACCCTCACACACACCCTAACCTTCACCGTCACCCGAAACCTCTCACTCTCCCTAAATTTGACCTTCACTTGAAACATCACCCTAACCCTCACTCTCACCCTAACCCTCACTCTAACACTTAACATCACCCTAACCCTAACCCTAACCCTAACTCTCACACTAAACCTAACCCTCACATTAAATCTAACACTAAATCTACCCGTCCCCCTAACCCTCACCCTAACAAGAGCCATGAAAGCTAGGGTGAGTCTCAATCATATCCTCAACCTCAGCCTCACCCTAACCCTAACCCTCATCCTAGCGCTCAACCTAACCCTAACCCTAACTCTAAACCTCACCTTCACCCTCACCCTCACCCTCACCCTCAGCCTAATCCTAACCCTAACCTTAATACTAACCCTAAACCTAACACTAAACCTACATCTACCCCTACCCCTAACCCTAACCCTCACCTTCACCCTCACCCTAACCCTTACCCTCACCCTCACCCTAAACCTCACATTAAGTCCAACCCTCACCCTCACCCTAAACCTCACCCTCACCCTCACCCTACACCAAAACCTAACCCTCAACCTCACCCTCACCCTCACACTCACCCTAACCCTAACCATCACCCTCACCCTCACGCTAAACCTAACCCTAACCCTCTCCATAACCCTCAACCTAACCCTAATGCAAAACCAAATCCTCACCCTCACCCTAAACCTAAAGCTAACCCTAACAGTCACCCTCACCCTAAAGCTCACCCTAACCCTTACTCTCACCCTAACTCTAACCCTAACCCTCACACTAACCATAACCCTCACCCTAACCCTAAACCTACCCCTCACCCTAAGGCTCACCCTATATCTAACCCTAACCCTAATACTCACCCTAACCCTAAACTTCATCCTAACCCTCGCCCTCACCCTAATCCTCACCCTAACCCTAACCCTAATACTTACCTAACCGAAACCCTCATCCTCACACTCATCCTCAACCTATTCCTCACCCTCACCATCGCCCTCACCATAACCCTAAACCTAACCCTCTCCCTAAACATAACATTAACTTTAACCCTCAACATAACCCTCACCCTAGCCCTAACCCGAAATTTAACCCTCCGCCTAACCCTCACCATAACCCATACACTCACCCTCACCCTCACCCTAACCCTCAGACTAAACCTAAACCTCAGCCTAACCCTAACACTAACACTAAACAAAACCCTCATCCTATCCCTCAAACTAAGGCTAAACCTTACCCTAACCCTCACCCTCACCATCACCCCAAACCTAACACTGACCCTCACCCTCACCCTAATCCTTAACCTCACCCTAACCCTAACACTTACCCTTACCCGAACCCTCACCCTAATCCTAATATTCGCCCTAACCCTAACCCTACACCTTAACCTAACCCTCACCCTAACCCTAACCCTAACACTAACCTTCACCCTAACACTAACCCTAAACCTATCCCTAACCCTCAAATACACCCTAATCCTCACCCTAACTGTAATGCAAACCCGAACCCTAAACCTCAACCTAACCCTAACCCTAACCCTAAACCTCAAACTAACCCTAACCATCACCCCAAACATAAACTTCATCCTATCCCTGACCCTCACCCTAACCCTAATCCTAACCCTTACCTAACTGAAACGCTCTCCCACACCCATTCCCTCTCCCTAACCCGCAATCTCACATTAGACCTCACCATAAACCTTACGCTAAACCTAACAATAACCCTCACACTAAACCTCACCCTCACACTAAACCTAACCCTAAGCCTCACACTCACCCTCACCATCACCCGAACCCTAACCCTCACCCTCACTCTCCCCCTAACCCTAAACCAAACCCTCACCCTAATCTTAACCCTCACCATAACCCTAACCCTAACTCTCACCCTCACACTCACCCTAAACCTAAACCTAAAACTCACCCTAACCCTCAACCAAACCCGAATGCAAACCCTAAACCTCACCCTCACCTTAACCCGAAAGCTAACCCTAACCCTCACCCTCACCCTAAACCTCACCCTAATCCTTACCCTCACCCTAAGCCTAACCATAACTCTAACCCTCATACTAACCCTAACCCTCATCCTAACACTAACCCTACCGCTCAACCTAAGCCTCACCCTATAACTAACCCTAACCTAAACCGAACACTAACTCTCACTGTCACCTTAACCCTCACCCTCAACCTAACATTAACATTACCATTAACCCTCACCTAAACCTAACCCTAACCCTAAACCTCACACTAACACTCACCCTAACGGTAACCCTAACCTTCACACTAACCCTAACCCTCACCCTAAACCTAAACCTAAAACTCACCCTCACCCTCAAGCTCATCCTCAGCCAAAAGCTAACCCTAACACTAATCCTAACCCTAAGCCTCATCCACACCCTCACCCTCCCCCTAACCATAACCCTAACCCTCAATCTCACCCTCATCCTCACCCTAACCCTCACTCTCACCCTAACCCTAACCCTAACCCTATCCCTATCGCTCATCCTAACCCTCACCCTAACCCAAATGCTAACCATAAACGTCACCCTCACCCTAACCCTCACAGTAACCCTTACCCTCACCCTAACCCTAACCCTCACCCTCATTCTAACCCTTACGCTAACACTTACCCACAACCCAACCCTCACCGTAACCCTCACCCTAGCCATAAACTTCACCTTAAACCTCACCCTCACCCTAATCCTCACCCTAAACCTAACCCTAAACCTTTCCTAACCAAAAATTTCACCCTCATCCTAGCCCTCACCGTAAACCTAACCCTAAACTTAATCCTCACTCTCACCCTCACCCTCAGCCTCACCCTAACCCTAAACCTAATCCTATCCCTAAATCTGAACCTCACTCTCAGTGTAACCCTAACCCTAACCTGCACCCTAAACCTAACCCTAACTCTAATCCTAACACTCAACCTTACCCTAACCCTAACTCTAATGCTAACCCTAACCCTCACCCTCACCCTAACCCTCACCCTAACCCTTACCCTTACCCTCACCCTCACTCTCACCATAACCCTAACACTTACCCTCACCAAAACCCTATCCCGCACCCTCAACATAATCCTCATCCTAACCCTAACCCTACCTCTCACCCTAACCCTCACCCTAACCCTAACCCTAACCCTAACACTCAACCTAACCCTAACTCTCACTTCACCCTAATCCTCACCCTAAACCTAATCCTAACGCTTACCTATCCAAAACCCTCACCCTCAACTGCACCCTCTCCCTCACCCTCATCCTAACCCTTACCATAACCCTAATCCTAACCCTAACTCTTACCCTCACCCTTCACCTAAACCTAACCCTAACCCTCACCGTCACCATCCCACTCACTCTCAACCTCACCCTAACCCTCACTCTCAAACTCACACTCACCCTAACCCTCAACCTAACTCTAAACTTAAGCCTAAACATCACCCTAACCCTAAACCTAACCCTAACCCTAAGCTGAACCCTAATCCTTACCCTAACCCTAACCCTTACCCTAAACGTAACCCTAACCCTAACTCTCACACTAAACCTTATGCTAACCCTAACCCTCATCCTCACCCTAATCCTCACCCTAACCCTTATCCTCAAACTAACCCTAACCATAACCCTCAGCATTAACTTCAACCTATTCCTAAACGTAAAACTATCGCTCACCCTAAACCTAACCCTTACCCTAACCCTAAATCTAAACCTCACACTAACCCTCACCCTAAAATTATCCCTCACACTCACCCTAACCCTTACCCTAACCCTAACCCTTACCCTATCTCTAACCCTGCCCCTCAACCTAACCCTCATCGTCACCCTAATGCTAACACTAACCCTCACCTTAAACCTAACCCTAACCCTAACCCTCACACTAACCCTAAATCTAAACCTCACCCTAACCCTAACCCTTACCCTAAACCTAACTCTAATCCTAAACCTAACCCTAACCCTAACCCTCACCCTCACCCTCACCCTAACCCTAAATCTAACCCTAACCCTCACCCTAACCCTAAACCTTATGCTATCCCTAAACCTTACCGTCACCATCACCCTCACCCTAACTCTCAAACTCAAACTCACCTTCACCCTAACCCTCAAACTAACCTAAACCCTAACCCTAACACTGACCTTCTTCCTAACCCTAACTCTACCCCTCACCCTCAACCTAAACCTTACCCAGACACTTACCCACACCCTAACCCTCACCCTATCCCTAATGCTAAATTTAACCTTAACCCTCACCCTAACCATTACCCTCACCTTAACCCTAACCCTAAGCCTAACCCTCACCTAACACTAACCCTAAACCTAAACCTCAACCTAACCCTACCCCTCATCCTCACCCTAACCTTCAACCTCACCCTAACCCGCACCCTAACCCTAATCATCACACAAACGCTAACCCTCATGAGAACTCGAACCCTCACCCTTAGCCTCACCCTCACCCTAAACATCACACTAACCCTAACCCTCACCCTAACATTAAACCTAACACTCAGCGTATACCTAACGGTCACCCTAACCCAAAACTTCACCCTAATACTCAAACTAACACTAACCCTAATCCTAACCCTAACCCTAACCCTAACCCTAACCCTCACCCTCACCCTAAACCTAACCTTCACCCTCACTCTCACCCTAACCCTAACCCTGACCCTCACACTCACCCTAAACCTCACAATCAACCCTCACCCTCACTATAAACCTACCCCTAACCCTAAACCTCAACCTAAACCTAACACTCACCATAACCCTAAAACTAACCCTCACCCTCACCCTCGCCCTAACCCTAACTCTAAACCTCACCTTCACCCTCACCCTCACCCTCACCCTCACCTAATCCTAACCCTAAACCTAACCCTAACCCTACCTCTATACCTCACCCTAACCCTAACTCTCACCCTAACCCTCAAACTAAACCTTACCCTCACCCTCACCCTAAACCTCACATTAATCCTAACACTCAAACTAACACTAACCCTAACCCTAACCTTCACCCTCACCCTCACCCTAACCCTAACCATCACCCTCACCCTCACCCTAACCCTAACCCTAACCCTTACCCTAACCCTAACACTAAACCTAAACCTAAACCTCACTCTCACCCTCACCCTAAAACTAACCCTAACCCTCACCCTCTCCCTCACCGTAACCCTAACCCTCAACCTCAACCTCACCCTCATCCTAACCCTAACCCTAACCCTCACCCTAAACCTAACACTCAACATAACCCTAAACCTAACAATCACCCTCACCCTCACCCTAACCCTAACCCTAACCCTCACCATAACCCTCACCATAACCCTAATGCAAACCCGAAACCTCACCTCACCCTAAACCAAAAGCTAACCCTGTCTCCCTCACCCTAAACCTCACAGTAACCCTTACCCTCACCCTAATTCTAACCCTAACCCTCACACTAACCCTAACCCTCAACTTACCCCTAAACCTACCTGTGACCCTAACCCTCACCCTATCCCTCACCCTAACTCTATCCCTCTCCCTAACCCTAACCTAACCCTCACTCTAACCCTAACCCTAAACCTCACCCTAACCCTAACCCTCACACTCACCATCTGCCTAACACTAACCATAACCCTAATCCTAACCCTAAATCTCACCCTCATACTCACCCTAACTCAAACCGTAACCCTAACCCTAACCCTCACAATAACCCTAAACCTATCCCTAACCCTCACCCTAACCCTAAACCTCATCCTAACCCTAATCCTATCCCTCTTCCTAAACCTAACCCTAACACTAATTCTAACCCTAACCCTCACCCTCACCCTCACCCTAACTCTAAACCTAAACCTAAATCTAACACTCACCCTCACCCTCACCCTAACCTAAAACTTATCCTAACCCTCACCCTAACCTTAAAGCTCAACGTATACCTCACACTCACGCTAATGCTAACCTAAACTCTAACCCTCACCCTAACCCTCACCCTCTCCCTAACCCTAACCCTAACCCTCACCCCAACCCTAACCCTAAACCTCACCCTAAGCCTAACCCTCATGCTCACTCTCTGCCTATCACTAACCCTAACCCTAATCCTAACCCTAAAGCTCACCCTCATACTCACCCTAACTCAAATCGTAACCCTAACCCTAACCCTCACAATAACTCTAACCCTATCGCTAACCCTCACCCTAACCCTAAACCTCATCCTAACCCTGATCCTAACACTCATCCTAACCCTAACCCTAACCCTAATTCTAACCCTAACCCTCACCTTCACCCTCACCCTAACTCTAAGCCTAAACGTAAACCTAACACTCACCCTCACCCTCACCCTAACCTAAAACTATCCCTAACCCTCACCCTAACCTTAAAACTCACCCTATACCTCACACTCACCCTAACGCTAACCCTAACTCTATCCCTCACCCTAACCCTCACTCTAACCCTAACAATAACCCTAACACTCATCCACACACTAAACCTCACCCTAACAATTACCCTCAACATAAACTTAACCCTAAGCCTAAACCTAATCCTGACCCTAAACCTAACCCTCACCCACACACTAAAGCTCACCCTAACCCTAACCCTAATCCTAAGCCTAAAACTAAGCCTCACCCTCAAACACAACCCACCCCTAAATCTAATCCTAACCCTCACCCTAACCCTAACCCGCAACCTAACCCTAACCCTCAAACTCACCCTAAACCTCACCCGAACCCTAACATTAACCTTCTCCCTAACCCTCACCCTCACCCTCACTCTAAGCCTAACCTTTACCCTAACCCTCACCCTAACCCTAACCCTTACCCTATCCCTAACCCTGCCCCTCAACCTAACCCTCATCCTCACCCTAATCCTAACACTAACCCTCACCCTAAACCTAAACCTAACCCTAACCTTCACCGTAACCCTAAACCTAACCCTCACCCTAACGCTATCCCTTACCCTAAACCTCACCTTAATCCTAAACCTGACCCTAAACCTAACCCTCACCCTCACCCTCACCCTCACCCTAACCCTCAACCTAACCGTACCCCTCACCCTAACCCTAACCCGTATGCTATCCCTAAACCTTACCGTCACCATCACCCTCACCCTAACTCTCAACCTCAAACTCACCTTCACCCTACCCCTCAAACTAAGCCAAACCCTCACCCTAACCCTAACCTTCTCCCTAAACCTAACCCTACCCCTCACCCTCACCCTAAACCTTACCCAGACCCTTACCCACACCCTAACACTCACCCTATCCCTAATGCTAACCCTAAACTTCACCCGCACCCTAACCCTCAACCTAACCCTGACCCTCACATTAACCCTAATCCTAACCCTAATCCGAATCCTCACACTAAACCTAAACCTAACCCTACTGCTCAACCTAACCCTCACCCAAATCATAACACTAATACTCACCCTATACCTAACCCTAACACTAACACTAACCCTCACCCTCACCCTAGACCTCACCCTAATACTAACCCTAACCATAACCATCACCCTCACACTAACACTAACAATAACACTAAACCTAACACTAACCAAAATTCTCACCCTAACCCTCACCATCAACCTAAATCTAACTCTCACCCTTTCCCTTACCCAAACCCTAACCTAACCCTCACCCTCAATCTAACCCTCATTCTAAACCTTACTCTCACCATAACCCTAACCCTAAACCTCACCGTAACCCTCACCCTAAACTTAACCCTAATCCTAAACCTAACCCTCACCCTAACCCTCCCAATAAGCCTCACCTAACACTAACCCTAAACCTAAAAATCACACTAAACCTAACCCTACCCCTCACAGTCACCCTAACCTTCAACCTCACCCTAAACCTAACCCTAACCCTAACCATCACCCAAAAGCTAACCCTCATGAGAACCCGAACTCTCACACTCAGCCTCACCCTCAGCCTAAATATCACACTAATCCTAACCCTCACCCTAACCCTAAACCTAACACTCAGCCTATACCTAACAGCCACCCTAACCCAAAACCTCACCCTAATCCTCAAACTAACCCTAATGCTAACCATGACCCTAACCCTAACCCTCACCCTCACCCTAACAATCACACTAACCCTTACCCACACCCTCACCCTAAACCTCACATTAACCCTAACCCTCAAACTAACACTAACCCTAACCCTAACCCTCACCCTCACCTTAACCCTTACCTTCACCCTCACCCTCACCCTAAACCTAACCCTCACCCTCACCCTTACCCTCACCCTAACCCTGACCCTCACCCTCACCCTAAACCTAACTGTAACCCTAACACTCAACCTAAACCTAACACTCACCATAACCCTAAACCTAATCCTCACCCTCACCCTCACCCTAACCCTAACTCTAAACCTCACCTTCACCCTCACCCTCACCCTCACCCTCAGACTAATCCTAACGCTAAACCTAACCCTAACCCTACCTCTACCCCTCACCCTAACCTTAACCCTCACCCTAACCCTCACACTAACCCTTACCCTCACCCTAAACCTCACATTAAACCTAACGCTCAAACTGATACTAACCCTAACCCTAAACCTCACACTCACCCTCACCCTAATCCTAACTCTCACCCTCACCCTCACCCTAAATTTACCCCTAACCCTAACCCTAAAACTAAACCTAAACCTCACCCTTACCCTCACGCTAAACCTCACCCTCACCCTCACCCTCACCCTAACCCTAACCCTCACCCTCACCCTCACCCTAACCCTAACCCTAACCCTCACCATAACCCTCACTCTAACCCTAATGCAAACCCGAAACCACACCTCACCCTAAACCTAAAGCTAACCCTAAATGTCACCCTCACCCTAAACCTCACAGTAAGCCTTATCCTCACCCTAACATTAACTCTAACCCTCACACTAACCCTAATCCTCAACCTAACCCTAAACCTAACTGTGACCCTAAGCCTCACCCTATCCCTAACCTAACCCAATCCCTCTCCATAACCCTAACCCTACCCGTCACCCTAAACCTAACCCTAAACCTCTCCCTAACCCTAACCCTCACTCTCACACTCACCCTCTGCCTAAAACTAACCCTAACCCTAATCCTAAACCTAAAGTTCACCCTCATACTCACCCTAACTCAAAACGTAACCCTAACCCTAACCCTCACCATAACCCTAACACTATCCCTAACCCTCACCCTAACCCTAAACCTCATCCTAACCCTAATCCTAACCCTCAACTACACCCTAACCTTAACCCTAACCCTAACCCTCACCCTCACCTAAACCTCACCCTGACCCTTACCCTATCCATAACCTTAACCCTAACCCTGAACCTAATACTCACACTAACTATAACCATCACCCTCACCCTACCCCTCACTCTCACCTTAAACCTCACCCTAACACTCACCATCACCCACACCCTGACCCTCACCCGAAACCCAACCCTCACCCTCACCCTCACCCTAACCGTAACCCTAACACTCACCCCAAACCTAACCCTCACCCGAACCCTAACTCCAACCCTCACCCTCAATTTAACCCTAACATGAACCCTAACCCTAAACCTCACCCTAAACCTAAAGCTAAACCTACCCCTAAATCTTACTCTCATCCTAATCCTCACCCTAACCCTTTTCGACACACTAACCCTACACCTTAACCCTTACACTAACTCAAACCCTCAACCTAACCCTCACCCTAAACTTAACCCTAACCCTCACCATGAAACGAAACCTAACGCTTTTCCACACCCTCACCCTAACCCTCACCATCACCCTAACCCTCACCCTAAACCTAACCCTCACCTAAAACCTAACCCTCACCCTCAGCCTCACCCTTACCCTCACCCTAAACATCAACCTAACCGTAACACTCAGCCTAACCCTAACCCTAAACCTCACCTTAACCTTAACGCTAACCCTAACCCTCACCCTCACCCTAACCCATATACTTACCATAACCCTAATGGTAACCCTAACCCTAATCCTCACACTCACCCTAATCCTAACCCTAACCCTCACTCTCACCCTCACACTAACCCTAACCCTCACCCTCACCCTAAATCTAACCCTAAACCTAACCCTAAACCTAAACCTAAACCTCACCCTTACTTTCACCCTAACCCTAACCCTAACCCTCACCCTCACCATCACCCTCACCCTCACCCTAAACTTCACCCTAACCCTAACCCTCACGCTAAACCTAACACTCAACATAACCCTAAACCTAACCCTCACCCTCAGCCTAGCCCTAACCTTATCCCTCACCATAACCCTCACCCTAACCCTAGTGCAAACCCGAAACCTCACCTCACCCTAAACCTAAGCTAACCCTAACAGTCACCCTCACCCTAAACCTCACAGTAACCCTTACCATCACCCTAACACTAACCCTAACCCTCACACTAACACTAAATCTCAACCTAACCCTAAACCTACCAGTGACCCTAACCCTCACCCTATCCCTCACCCTAACCCTATCCCTCTTCCTAACCCTAACCCTACCCCTCACACTAACCCTAACCCTAAACCTGACACTAACCCTAACCCTCACCCTCACCCTCACCCTCTGCCTAACACTAACCATAACCCTAATCCTAACCCTAAAGCTCACCCTAATACTCACCCAACTCAAAACGTAACCCTAACCCTAACCCTCACCATAACCTTAAACCTCATCCTAACCCTAATCCTAACCCTCAACTTCACCCTAACACTAACCCTAACCCTATCCCTCACCGTAACCCTAACGCTAACCCTAACTCTCACCCTCACCCTAAACCTCACCCTGAGCCTTACCCTCTCCATAACCTTAACCCTAACCCTAAACCTAATACTCACACTAACTCTAACCATCACCCTCATCCTAACCCTCACTGTCATCTTGAACCTCACCCTAACACTAACCGTCACCCACACCCTAACCCTCACCTGAAACCCAAACCTCACCCTCACCCTCACCCTAACCGTAACCCTAACACTCACCCCAAACCTAACCCTCACCTGAAACCCAAACCTCACCCTCACCCTCACCCTAACCGTAACCCTAACACTCACCCCAAACCTAACCCTCACCCGAACCCTAACTCTAACCCTCACCCTCAACTTAACCCTAACCTTAACCCTAAACCTAAACCGAACCCTAACCCTAAAGCTAAACCTAACCCTAAATCTTACTCTCATCCTAATCCTCACCCTAACCCTTTTCCTCACACTAACCCAAACACTAACCCATACACTAACTCAAACCCTCACCCTAAACCTAACCATAACCCACACCCTGAACCTAACCTAACCCTTTTCCACACCCTCACCCTAACCCTCACTCTAAAACTAACCCTCACCTATACCCTAACCCTCACCCACACCCTCACCCTTACCCTCACCCTAAACATCACCCTAACCCTAACCCTCACCCTAACCCTAACCCTAACACTCACCTTAACCCTAACGCTAACCCTAACCCTCACCCTCACCCTAAACCTCACCCTAACCCATACTCTCACCATAACCCTAAGGGTAACCCTAATCCTAATCCTCACACTCACCCTAACCCTAACCCTCATGCTATCGCTCACCCTAACCCTAACCCTCACCCTCACCCTAAACCTCAACGTCAACTTAACCCTCATCCTAACCCTAACCGTCACTAACACCCTAACACTCACACTCATCCAAACCCTTTCCCTCACCCTCAGCCTAACCCTAACCCTAACCCTCACCCCAACCCTAACCCTCACCCTAACCCTAACTTTAACCCTCACACTCACCCTTACCCTAACCCTAATCCTTATCCTAACCCTCAGCCTAAACCTTAATCTAAACCTAACCCTAACCCTAATACTCACTCTAACCCTAACCTTCATCTTAACCCCACCCTCACTCTAATCCTCACCCAAACCCTAACCCTAACCCTAAACCTCACCTTAAACTTAACATTAACCCTGACCCTCACCGTAAGCCTCACCCTAGCCCTAACCAGAACGTTAAAACTCACTCTAACCCTCACCCAAACCCTTACTCTCACCCTCAACCTCACCCTAACCCTCACACTAATATTAAACCTCACCCTAACCCGAACACTAACACTAAACAAAACCCTCATCCTATCCCTCAAACTAAGCCTAAACCTAACCCTAACCCTCACCCTCACCATCACCCTAAACCTAACACAAACCCTCAACCTCACCCTAATCCTTAACCTCACCCTAACCCTAACACTAACCCTCTCCCTAATCCTAACATTCACCCTAACCCTAACCCTACCCCTTACCCTAACCATCATCCTAACCCTAACCCTCACCCTAACACTAACCCTAACCCTATTCCTAACCCTCAAAATCACCCTAACCTTCATCCTAACCCTAATGCAAACCCGAACCCTAAACCTCACTCTAACCCTAACCCTAACCATCAGCCTAACCCTAAACTTCATCCTATCACTAACCCTCACCCTAATCCTCACCCTGACCGGAATCCTAATCCTTACCTAACTGACACGCTCTCCCTCACCCTCTCCCTCTCCCTAACCCGCAACCTCTCATTAGACCTCACCATAAACCTTACGCTAAACCTAACAAAAACCCTCACACTAACCCTCAGCCTCACACTAAACCTCACCCTAATCCATAGCCTCACCCTAACCCTAACCATAACTCTAACCCTCACACTAACCCTAACCCTCTTCCTAACCCTAGCCCTACCCCTCACCCTAAGCCTCAGCCTATAACTAACCCTAACCCTAAATCCTAACCCTAACTCTCACCGTCACCCTTATCCTCACCCTCAACCTAACCCTAACATTAACCCTAACCCTCACCCTAACCCTCACCTAAACCTAACCCTAACCCTAAACCTCACACTAACACGCAACCTAACTGTAAACCTAACCCTCACCCTAATCCTAACACTCACACTAAACCTAACCCTCACCCTAAACCTAAACCTAACCCTATCACTCACCCTCAAGCTCTCCCTCAGCGAAACCCTAACCCTAACACTAATCCTAACCCTAACCCTCACCCACACCCTCACCCTCACCCTAACCCTATCCCTAACCCTCAACGTCACCCTCAGCCTCAACATAACCCTCACCCTCACCCTCACCCTAACCCTAACCCTATCCCTCACCCTCAACTTAACCCTCACACTAACCCTTACCCTCACCCTTACCCTAACCCTCACCCTCATTTTAACCCTCAATCTAACACTTACCAACAACCTAACCCTCACCCTAACCCTCACCCTAAACCTAAACCTAAACCTAACACTAAAACTAACACCAAACCTAACCCTCACCCTCACCCTCACCCTCAGCCTAACCTAACCCAAAACCTCACCCTCACCCTAACGCTGACTCTAACCCTAACACTCACCCTCACCCTAAACCTCTCACCAACCCTAACCCTCATCCTAAACCTAACCCTTACCCTAACCCTCACATGAAAGGTAACCCTCACCGTAACCCAAACCCTCACCCTAACGCTAAACCTAATGCTAACCCTAAACTTCACCCTAACCTTAGCCTTAATCCTAACCCTCACCCTAACCCTAACCCTAACCCTAACCCTAATGCTATACCTAAGCCTAAACCTCACCCTAAGAATGATGCTAAGCCTAATACTCAACTTCACCCTAAACCTCACCCTAACACTTACCGTCAGCCTAACCCTCACCCTAACCCTATCCCTAAGCCTAACCCTAACCCTCAACCTAAACATTATGCTACCCCTAACCCTAACCCTAACCCTCGGCCTAACCCTCATCCTAACCCTAACCCTAACACTAATCCTAACCCTCACGCTCACCCTCACCCTAACTCTAAACCTAAACCTAAACCTAACACTCACCCTCACCCTCACCCTAACCTAACATTATCCTTAACCCTCACCCTAACCCTAAACCTCACCCTATACCTCACCCTCACCCTAACGCTAACCCTAACCCTAACCCTCACCCTAACCCTCACCCTAGCCCTAATAATAACCCTAACACTCATCCACACACTAAACCTCACCCTAACACTTACCCTCAACATAACCTTAACCCTAAACCTCACACTAACACGCAACCTAACCGTAACTTCAAACTAAACCTCACCATAACCCTCACCCTCACCCTAACTCTAATGCTAACCCTAACCCTCACCTTCACACTCACTCTCAACCTAACCCTTACCCTTACCCTAACCCTAACCCTCATCCTCAACCTAAACCTCACCCTAACCCTTACCCTCACCATAACCCACAAACTAACCCTAACCCTAAACCTACCGCTCACCCTAACCCTCACCCTAAATATAACCCTAACCCTAACCCTAACTCTCACCCTAACCCTAAACTTGACCCTCACCATAACACTCACCCTAAACCTTACCCTCACTCTAAACTTATCCCTGATCCTAACCCTAATCCTAACTCTCAGCAGAACACTCACCCTCATCCTAACCCTCACCCGGACACTAATCATGACCCTAAAGGTAACCCTCACCCTAATGCTAAACCTAACCCTCACCCTCACCCTAAACCTCACCATAATCCTAACCCTCACAGTAACCCTAACCCTAACCCTCACTCTACCCCAAACCCCTACACTCATCCTAACTCTAACCTTCACCCTCATCCTCACCCTAACCCTAAACCTAACCCTAACACTCATCCTAAACCTAACGCTAAACCTAATGCTAACCCTTAACCTCACACTCACCCTAAACCTCACACTAACCCTTACCATCACCCTAACCCTAACACTAAATCTCACACTAAACCTAACCTTCACCCTAACCCTAAGCCTACCCCTCCTCCTAACCATCACCCTAAACCTAACCCTAAACCTAATCCTCACCCTATCTTTAACCTTAACCCAAACCCTCACCCTCACCCTCACCCTCACCCTAAACTTAATGCTAACCCTAATCCTAACCCTCACCCTAACCCTCACCCTTACACTAACCCACACCCTAACCTTCACCCTACCCTAACCGTAAACCTAACCTTCACCCTAACCATCACCCTAATCCTAACCCTCACACTCACCCTAACCCTCACCCTAAACTTTACACTTACCCTAACCCTACACCTAACCCTCAGACTAACCCTAACCTTAACCCTCAGCCTAACCCTTATGCTAACCCTAAATATAATCCTAACGCTCACCCTAAACATAAACCTAACCCTAACCCACACACTAAGCTTAACCCTCACCCTAACTATAACCCTAACCCGAACCTTCACCCTCACCCTGACCCTCACCTCAGCCTGACCCTAACACTAACCCTATTCCTAATCCTAACTCTCAGCCTCACCCTCACCCTAACCATCACCCTAACCCTAACCCTCACCCTAACCCTAACCCTAACCATCAGGCTAAACCTAACCTCAGGTTAACCTTCACCCTCACCCTAATCCTCACACTAACCCTAACAGTTACATAACTGAAACACTCACCCTCACCCTCACCCAAACCTCACACTCACCCTTAACCTAACACTAATCCTAACCCTAACCCTCAACCGACCCTCACCCTCACCCTAAACCTCACCATAAACCTCACCTTAAACCTAACCCTCACCCTTACGCTCACCCTATCCCTAACACTAACCCAACACCACACCCTCACTCTAACCCTCACCCTAACCCTTATCCTCACAATAAACTTAATCCTAACCCTCACACTAAACCTAGTCCTCACCCTATCCATAACCCTAACCCGAAACCTCAACCTAACCCTCACCCTAACCCTTATCCTCACCCTAACCATAACCCTCACCCTAAACCTAAAATTCACCCTAATCCTTACCCTCGCCCTAACCCGCAAAATAACCCTAACCATAAACCTACATCTCACCCTAACCTTCACCTTAACCATAACCCTAACCCTAACCATCACCCTAACCTTAACCCTCACCCTCACCCTAATCCTCACCCTAACCCTTATCCTCACACTAACCCTAAACCTTACCCTCACCCTAACTCTTCCACTAACACTAATCCTTACCCTATCACTAACCCTAACCCTAACCCTCACCCTAACCCTCACCCTAAACCTTACCCTCACCCTAACCCTAAAACTCACCCTCAACCTTAACCTCACCCTAACCCGCAAACTAACCCTAACCCTAAACCTACGGCTCACCCTAACCCTCACCCTCATCATAACCCTAAACCTAACACTCACCCTAAAAATAAACCTCACCCTCACCCTAACCCTAAGCCTAACACTTACCCTCACACTAAGCCAATCCCTAACCCTAAACCTAATTCTCAAAAGAACACTCACCCTCACCTTAACCCTCACCCTAACACTTACCCTCACACTAAGCCAATCCCTAACCCTAACCCTAATTCTCAAAAGAACACTCACCCTCACCCTAACCGTCACCCTCACACTAAACATCACCCAACCGTAATCCTCCCCGTAACCCTAACCCTACTCCTCACCCTAACCCTAACCCTCACCGTAACCCTAACTCTCACACTAACCCTAAACCTAACCCTTACCCTCACCCTCACCCTAACCCTAACCATAATCCTCATCCTAACACTAACCTTCACCCTCAGCCTCACCCTAACCCTAACCCTAACCCTAAACCCAACCCACACCCTAAACCTACACTTCACCCTAACCCTAACCCTAAAACTTACTTAAATGAAAACCTCCCCTTCCCCCTCACCCTCACCCTAAACCTCACTCTCACCCTTGCCCTCACCCTAAAACTAACCCTAACCCTAAACCTAACCCTAACAACCCTCACCCTCACCTTAACCCTAACCCTAAACATAACCCTAACATTCATCCTAACCCTAACTCTAAACCTAATGCTAACCATAAACCACACAATCACCCTAACCTTCACCCTAACCCTTACTGTCACACTAAACCTAACCCTAAACCTAACACTAAACCTCACCCTCACCCTAACCCTAAGCCTTCCCCTCAGCCTAAACCTCACCGTAAACCTAACCCTAACCCTAATTCTCACACTATCCTTAAGCTTAAGGCAAAACCTCACCCTAACCCTAACCCTAACGCTAACCCTAACCCTCACCCTCACCAGTACACTCACCCTAACCCTTACACTCACCCTAATCCTCAACCTCACCTTAACCCTAACCCTCACGCTAACACTTACCCACACTCTCACCCTCACCCTAACCCTAAACCTAAACTTCACCATAACGCTCACACTAACCCTAACCCTCAACCTCAACGTAACACTCATCCTAACCTTTACCCTCAAACTAACCCTTACCCTAACCCTAAACCTAACCCTCACACTAACCCTAACCCTTACCCTCAGCCTAAACCTTATGCGAACCCTAAATCTAACACTAAACCTCACACTAAACCTAAACCTAACCCTAACCTAACGGTGACACTAACCCTAACCCTAACCCTCAGCCTAACCCTCATCCTAACCATAACCTTAACCCTAATCCTAACCCTCACCCTCACCTTCACCCTAACTCTAAACCTAAACCTAACACTCACAATCACCCTCACCCTGACCTAACACTAGCCCTAACCTTCACCCTAACCCTAACCCTCAACCTATACCTCACCCTCACCCTAACCCTAACCGTAACCCTAACCCTCATCCTCACACTAAACCTAACCCTAACCTATACCCTCACCATAACCTTAACCCTAAGCCTAAACCTAATCCTTACCCTAACCCTAACCGTCACCCACACACTAACCCTCACCCGAAACCGAAACCTTACCCTCACTGTAACACTCCCCCTAATCCTAATCCTAAACCTAAACCTCACCCTCAAACTCACCCTAACCCTAACCCTCACCCTCACTTTCTCCATCACCCTTAGCCTAACCCTAAAAATAACATAATCCTAACCCTCACTCTCTAACCCTCACCTTAACTCTAACCCTAAATCTAAATCTAACACTCACCCTCACACTTACCCTAACCCTAACACTATCCCTAAGCCTCAACCTAACCCTAACCCTCACCCTAATCCTAAATCTAACCCTCACCCTCAAACTCACCCTAAGTCTAACGCAAACCCTAACCCTTACCCTCACCCTCACCCTCAACCTAACCCTCACACTCACCCTAAATCTCACCCTAAACCTGACCCTACCCCTGTCCCTACTCCTCACCCTAACCCTATTCCTAATCCTCAACCTAACCCTAAACCTACCCCTAACGCTAACCCGCACCTTAAACCTAATCCTCACCTACAACCTAACCCTCACTCTCACTCTAAACATCAACCAAATCCTAACCCTCACCCTAACCCTAACACAAACCCTAATCCAAACCCTCACACTCACCCTAACCCTCACCCTAAACTTTACTCTCACCCTAACCCTTACCCTCACCCTAACCCTAACCATAACCCACACACTAACCATAACCCTCACTCTAACCCTAATCCTAACCCTGACCCTAACCTTCACCTTCACCCTTACCCTCAGGCTCAGCTTAACCCTAACCCTAATCCTATTCCTAACACTAACCCTCTGCCTCACCCGAAACATAACCCTAACCCGAAACTTCACCCTCACCCTCACCCTCACCCTAACCCTCACCCTCAACCTAAACATCACCCTAAACCTAATCCTCACCCTAAACCTAACACTACCCCTCACACTACCCCTCACCCTAACGCTAACCCTAACCCTCACCCTCACTTTCACCCTCACCCTCAGCCTAACCCTAACCCTAACACTTATCCTAACACTAACCCTCACCATAATCCTCCACCTAACCCTGACCATAACCCTCACCCTCACCCTAACACTAAACCTAACCCTAACTCTTACCCTAACCCTAACCGTAACCCTCAAACTAACCCTAACCCTCACCCTGACCCTAACACTAAACCTAACCATAACCCTAACCCTCACCCTAACCCTTACCCTGACCCTAACCCTCACCCTAAACCTAACATGAGGGTTAGGACCCTCATCCTAAACATAAGCCTCACCCTCACCCTCACCCTCACCCTAACCCTAACACTCATCCTAACTTTAAATCTAAACCTAATGCTAACCCTAAACCTCACCCTCACCATAAACCTCACCCTAACCCTTACCTTCACCCTAACACTAACCCTAACCCTCGCAATAAACCTAAACCTCACCCTAAACCTAACCCTAATCCTCACACTAAACCTAACACTCACCTTAAACCTAACACTACCCCTCAGCCTAACCCTCACCCTATTTCTAACTCTAACCCTAATCCTCACCCTATCCCTAACCTTAACCCTAACCCTCACCTTAACCCTCACCCTAACGCTAACCCTCACCCTCACCCTAACCCTAATGCTAACACTAACCCTCACCCTCCTATTAACCCTCACCCTCACCCTAACCCTCACTCTAACACTTACCCACAACCTAACCCACACCCGAACCCTAACCCTAAACCTAACCTTCACCTTAACCCTCACGCTACCCCTAACCATAACCCTAACCCTAACCCTCACCCGAACCTTCACGGTAACCCTAACCCTCATCCTCTCCATAACTCTCACTCTAAACTTTACCCTCAACCTAACCCAAATCCTATCCCTAAACTTAACACTCACACTAACCCTAACCCTTACCCTCAACCTAGCCCTTATACTAACCCTAAACCTAACTGTAACCCTCACGCTAACCGTAACCCTAAACCAAAACCTCATACTCAACCTCCACTTCCCCCTCAAGCTTACCCTAAACATAATCCTAACCCTAACCCTGAACCCCACCCTCACCCTAACCCTAACCCTAACCCTAACGCTAACCCTCACCCTCACCCTAACTAACCCAAACCCTAACCCTAACAATATACCTATCCCTAACCCTCACCCTAAAACTAACTTTAACCTAATACTAACCCTATCCCTAAACCTCACACTCACTTTCATCCTCACCCTCAGCCTAACCCTAACCCACATCCTCACCCTAAACCTAACCCTAACCCTCACCCTCACTCTCACCCTCACAGTAACCCTCAACCTCCTAAATATCACCCTAACACTAACCCTCACACTAACCCTAATCTTAACCCTCACCCTAACCCTAAACCTCACCATAACCCTCACCCTCACAGTAACCCACACCTTAACCCTAACGCTAACCCTAACCCTCACCCTCACACTAACCCACACCCTAACTCTTATCCTCACACTAACGCTAACCCTAACCCTAACCCTAACTCTAACCTTCACACTAACCCTAACCCTCACCCTAACACTATCCCTACACTTCACCCTGACTCTCATACTAACCCTAACCCTCAACCACACCCTAATCGTCACCCTCAACCGAACAGTCACCCTCACCCGAACACTCACACTCGCCCTAAAACTCACCCTCACAATAATCATCAGCCTAACCCTAAATCTCACCCTAACCCAAACTTTAAACCTCACCCTAAATCTAATCCTCAACCTAAACCTATCCCTCACCCTGACCCTCACCCTCACCCTAACCCTGACCCTAACCCTCACCCTTATCCTAACCCTAATACTCACCCTAAACCTAACCCTCAACCTCACACTAAACCTAACCCTCACCCTCACACTAAACCTGACCCTCATCTTAACTCTTACCCTCACCCTCACCCTCTCCCTCACCCTAACCCTCATCCTAACCCTAACCTTAAACCTAATGCTAACCCTAAACCTCACTCTCACCCTAAACCTCACCCTAACCCTTACCCTCAACCTAACCCTAACCCTCACCATCACACTAAACCTAACCCTCACTCTAACCCTAACCTTAAACCTCACACTAAACCTAACCCTCAACCTAACCCTAACCCTACCCCTGAGCCTAACCCTCACCCTAAATCTAACCTTAACCCAAATGCTCACCCTATCAGTAAACTTCATCCTAACGCTCACCCTCAACCTCTCCTTCCCCCTCAGCCTTACCCTAACCATAACCATAATCCTAACACTCAACCTAACCCTCACCCTAAACCTATCCCTGAGCCTCACCCTAACCCTCACCCGAACCATTACCGTCAACCTAACCCAAACCGTAACCCTAAACCTAACACTCATATTAACCGTAACCCTAACCCTCACCCTATCCCTTATACTAACCCTAAACCTAAATCCAACCCTCACCTTAACCTGAAACTTCACACTTACCCTAAACCTAAACCTAACCCTCAGCCTAAACCTCATCTTAACCTAACCCTAACCCTCACGCTAACCCTAATCATCACCCTCACCCTAAACTTTACCCAAACCCTAACCCTATCCCTAACCCTAACCCGAACCCTAACTCTACCCGAACACTCACCCACACCCTAACACTCACTCTCACAATAAACATCAACCTAACACTAACCCTCAACCTAACCCTAACCCTAACCCTCACCCTAACCATTACCCTCACCGTAAACCTAAACCTCACACTAACCCTAAGCCTAACCCTCACCCTCACCCACACCCTCACACTAACCCTATCCCTAACCCTCATCCTAACATTAACCCTCACCCTCACCCTAACCCTAACCCACAACCTCACCCTAATCCTCACCCTAACCCTAACCCTAAACCTTACCTAAGCGAAAAACTCACACTCACTCTCACCCTCAACCTAACCCTCAACCTAGCCCACCCCCTAACACTAACCCTCACCATAACCCTAACCCTCACCCTCACACTCACCCTCACCCTAACCCTAAACCTAACCCTTACCCTCACCCTAACCCTAACCCTCACATTGAGCCTAACTCTCACCCTAACCCTAACCCTACCTCTCAGACTAACCCTCACCTTTACCCTAACTCTAACCCTCACCCTAACCCTAACCCTATCACTAACCCTCACACTAACCCTAACCTTAATAATGAACCTAACCCTCAGCCTCACCCTCACCATAACCCTAACACTCACCCTAATCCTAAACCTAACCCTAGTCCTCACGCTAACACTTACCCTCACCCTCACCCTAACCCTAACTCTCATCCTCACCCTAACCCTCACCCGAAGCCTTACCGTCACCCTAACTCTAATCCTAACCCTAACCCTCACCCTAACCTTAAACCTTTCCCTAACCCTCACCCTAAACCTAACCCTCATCCTACCTCACATTCAACCTAACCGTCATCCTAACCCTTACCGTCACCCTAAACCAACCCTAATCCTCACACTAAACCTAACCCTCATCCAAACTCTAATGTTACCCCTCAGCCTAAACCTCACCCTCAACCTAACCCTAACCCTAATCCTCACCCTATCCTTAACCTTAACCCAAAACTACACCCTAACCCTCACTCTCACCCTAATGCTAACCATAACTCTCAGGCTCACCGTAACCCTCTCCCTAACAATTTACCCTCACCCTCACCCTAAAACTCACCCTAACACTCACCCAAACCCTAACCCTCACCTTAACCCTAACCCTTAACTTTACCTTGACGCTAACCCTCACCCTCACTCTAAACCTCACCCTAACACTTACCCACATATTTTCCCTCACTCTAACCCTAACCCTAAACCTAAAATTCACCCTATCCCTCACCCTAACCCTAAACCTCACCCTCACCATAACCCTCACCCTAAACTTTACCCTCACCCTAACTCTTACCCTAACACTAAACCTAACCCTCACACTAACCCGAACCCTAATGCTCAGCCTAATCCTTATCCTAACCCTAAACCTAGCCCTAAACCTCACCTAACCCTAACCCTAACCCTTAGCCTAACCCTCATCCTAACCATAACCCTAATCCTAACCCTCACCCTAACCCTAACCATAAACCTAAACCTCACCTAACCCAAAGCCTCACCCTCATCCTCTCGATCACCCTCATCCTAACCCTAAATGTAACTTAATCCTAACCCTCACCCTCACCCTCACCCTAACTTTAACCCTAAACCTAAACCTAACACTCACCCTCACCCTTACCCTAACCCTAACACTATCCCTAACCCTCAACCTAACCCTAACCCTCACCCTAATCCTAAACCTAACCCTCACCCTCAAACTCACCCTAAGTCTAACGCAAACCCTAACCCTAACCCTCACCCTCACCCTCACCCTAACCCTCACACTCACCCTAAACCTCACCCTAAACCTGACCCTACCCCTGTCCCTACCCCTCACCTTAACCCTAACCCTAACCCTCAACCTAACCCTAAACCTAGGCCTAACGCTAACCCTCACCCTAAACCTAATCCTCACCCACACCCTAACCCTCACCCTCAACCAAACCCGAACCCTCACCCGAACCCTCATTCTCACCCTAACCCTCACCCTCACTCTAAACATCACCCAAATCCTAACCCTCACTCTAACTCTAACACAAACCCTAATCCAAACCCTCACACTCACCCTAATCCTCACCCTAACCTTTACTCTCACCTTAATCCTTACCCTCACCCTAACCCTAACCATTATCCTCACACTAACCGTAACCCTAACTCTAACCCTAATCCTAACCCTGACCCTAACCTTCACCCTCACCCTGATCCTCAGCTTCAGCTTAATCCTAACCCTAATCCTATTCCTAATCCTCACCCTCACAATCACCCTCAACCTAAACCTAACCTTAACACTAACCCTCACCCTCACCCTCGCCGAACACTCACCCTCACACTAAACATCACCCTAACCCTAACCATCACCCTAACCCTAACCACAGCTTAACCCTCACCCTCAACCTAACCTCACCCTAACTCTATCCCTAACCCTAAACCTAACCCTCAACCTAACCCTAACCTTTACCCTAAACCTAACCCTAATCCTATCCCTAAACCTAACCCTAACCCTCACACTCAACCTCACCCTCACCCTAACACTCACTGTCACCCTAACCCTCACCCAAAACCGAACCTTAACCCACACCCTAACCCTCACCCGAACCCTCACCGGAACCCTCACACTCACCCTAAGCCTAACGCTAACCCTCATCCTAACACTAACCCTGACCCTCACCCTCACCCTAAACCTAACCCACAACCTCACCCTAATCCTCACCCTAAACCTAACGCTAAACCTTACCTAACCGAAAACCTCACGCTCACCCAAACCCTAACCCTCAACCTAGCAATCCTCCTAACACTAACCCTCACCCTAACCCAAACCCTCACCCTCAAACTCACCCTCACCCTAACCCTAAACCTATCCCTAACCCTCACACTAAGCCTAACCCTCACCCTAACCCTAACCCTACCTCTCAGACTAACCCTCACCTTAACCCTAACTCTGACCCTCACCCTAACCCAAACCCTATCACTAACCCTCACACTAACCCTAAACCTAATACTGAACCTAACCCTCACCCTCACCCTCATAATACCCCTAACACTCACCCTAATCTTAACCCTAAAATTAGTCCTCACCCTAACACTTACCCTCCCACTCACCCTAACACTAACCCTCAACCTCACCCTAAACCTCACCCTAAGCTTTACTCTCTCCCTAACTGTAATCCTAACACTAACCCTCACCATCACCCTAATGCTAACCCTAACCCTCAGACTCACACTAATCCTCACCCTAACACTTACCCTCACCCTAACCCTAACCCTCACCCTCACCCTAAACCTCACCCTAACAATTACCCAAACCCTAAACCTCACCCTAAACCTAACCTTGACGCTAACCCTCACCCTCACCCTAAACCTCACCCGAACACTTACTCACACCCTTACCCTCACCCTAACCCTAACCCTAAACCTAAATTTTACCCTAACACTCACTCTATCCCTAACCCTCACCCTCACTCTAACTCTCACCCTAACCTTTACCCTCACCCTATCTCTTACCCTAACCCTAAGCCAATCCCTCACACTAACCCTAACCCTAACCCTCAGCCTAACCCTCATCCTAACCCTAACCCTAATCCTAACCCTCACACTAACCCTAACCGTAAGCCTAAACCTCACCCTAAACCTAACCCTCACCCTCACCCTCTCCTTCACCTTCACCTAACCCTAATCCTAACCTAATCATAACCCTCACCCTCACGCTCACCTTAACTCTAACCCTAAACCTAACCCTAACACCCACCCTCACCCTTACCTTAACCCTAACATATACCTAACCCTCAACCTAACCCTAACACTCACCCTAATCCCAAACCTAACCCTCACTATCAAACTCACCCTATCTCTAACCCAAACCCTAACCCTAACCTCACCCTCACCCTCAACCTAGCCCTCACCCTAACCCTAATCCTCACTCACACCCTAACCCTCACCCTCAACGGAACCCTCACCCTCAACCGCACCCTCATCCTCACCCTAACCCTCACCGTCACTCTAAACATCACCCAAACCCTAACCGTCACCCCAACCCTAACCCAAACCCTATTTCAAACCCTCACACTCACCCACCCCTCACCCTAACCCTTACCCTCACCCTAACCCTAACCATAACCCTCAAAATAACCGTAACTCTCACTCTAGCCCTAAACGTAACCCTGACCCTGACCTTCACCCACACCCTGATCCTCACCCTCAGCTGAACCTTAACCCAAATCCTATTCCTATTCCTAACCCTCAGCCTCACATTAAACCTAACCCTAACCCTTACCCTCACCCTCACTCTAACCTTCACCTTCACCCTAAATATCATCCTAACCCTAACCCTCACCCTAACCCTAACCCGAACCCTCACCCTGAACCTAACCTCAGCTTAATCCTCACCCTCACCCTAATCCTCACCCTAACCCTAAACTTTAACTAACAGAAACCCTCACCCTCAACATCAGCCTAAAGCTCACTCTAACCCTTCCCCTCACCCTAACCCTAACCCTAAACCTAACCATAACCCAAACCCACAACCTCACCCTACCCCTCACCCTCACCTTATCCTAAACCTTATCCTAACCCTGAACCTAAAAGCAACCTTCACCCTAACCAAAACCTAACCCTAACCCTAACCCTCAGCCTATGCTCATCCTAACCCTAACCCTAACCCTAAACCTTACCCTAAAACTAACCCTAACCCTAACCCTCACCCTAACCCTAAACCTCACCCTCAAACTCACCCTAAACCTCAGACTAAACCTAGTGCTAACCCTAATCCTAACACTCACCCTCAACCTAACTCTAACCCTAAACCAAACACTCCCACTCCCCCTCACCCTCACTCTAACCCTCAATCTAACAGTAACCCTCACCCTCAACCTCACCCTCAACTTCAGCCTAACCCTAGTCTATACCCTAATCCTAACCCTCAGCCTACCCCTGACGCTAACCCCAGCCATAACCCTAACCCTCACCCTAACCCTCACCCTCAGCATAGTCCACACCCTAACCCTAAACCTAACCCTCACACTAACCCTAAACCTAACCCTCAGCCTAAACCTTATCCTAACCCTAAACCTAAAACTAACCTTCACCCTAACCAAAACCTAACCCTAACCCTAACCTAACCCTAACCCTCACACTAACCCTAAACCTAATCCTCAGCCTAACCCTCATGCTAACCCTAACCCTAACACTAACCTTAACCCTGACCCTCAATTTAACACTCCCCAAAACCCTAACTGTATCCCTAAACCTCACCCTCAACCTAACCCTAATCTAACACTAACTCTAAACTTCATCTTCACCTTAACCCTCACCCTCACCCTAAACATCACTCTAAACTTAACCCATACCCTAACCCTAACCCTAACCCTCACCCTAACCCTAACCTCAGCTTAATCCTAACCCTGATGTAAACGAAACCCTCACCCTCACCCTCACACTAACCCTATCCCTAACCTTCATCCTAACATTAACCCTCACCCTCACCCTCACACTAACCCTATCCCTAACCTTCATCCTAACATTAACCCTCACCCTCACCCTCACCCTAAGCCTAACCCACAACCTCACCCTAACCCCAACCCTAAACCTTACCTAACCGAAAACCTCACACTCACTCTCACCCTCAACCTAACCCTCAACCTAGCCCACCCCCTAACACTAACCGTCACCATAACCCTAACCCTCACCCTCACGCTCACCCTCACCCTAACCCTAAACCTAACCCTTACCCTCACCCTAACCCTAACCCTCACACTGAGCCTAACTCTCACACTAACCCTAACCCTACCTCTCAGACTAACCCTCACCTTTACCCTAACTCTAAACCTCACCCTAACCCTAACACTATCACTAACCCTCACACTAACCCTAACCTTAATAATGAACCTAACCCTCAGCCTCACCCTCACCATAACCCTAACCCTCACCCTAATCCTAAACCTAACCCTAGTCCTCACGCTAACACTTACCCTCACCCTCACCCTAACCCTAACTCTCATCCTCACCCTAACCCTCACCCGAAGCCTTACCGTCACCCTAACTCTAATCCTAACCCTAACCCTCACCCACACCCTAACCCTAACTCTAAACCAAACCATAACCATAACCCTCCCCCTCCCCTGAACCCTCCCCCGAACCCTCACTCTCACCCTAACGCTCACCCTCATTCTAACCCTCACCCTAACTCTCACCCTCAACCTCACACTCACCTTAACCTTCACCATTACCCTAACCATAACCATAAGCCTCAGGCTAACCCTAACCCTAACCCTCCCCCTCACCCGAACCTTCACCCTCACCCTCACCCTAAACATCACCCTAACAATAACCCTGACCCTAATCCTAACCCTAATGCTCACCCTAACCGAAAACCTCATCTTAACCCTCAACCTCATCCTAAACGTCACCCTAATCTTACCCTAAACGTTACCTAAACTAAACCCTCACCCTCACCCTAACCTTAACCCTAAACCTAACCTGCACACTAACTCTAACCCTAACCCTCACCATAACGCTCATCCTAACCCTAACTATACCCATAAACTTCACCCTAACCCTAACCATAACCCTAACCCTCACCCTAACCCTAACCCTCACCCTCATCCTCACCCTCACCCTCACACTAAGCCTAACCCTAACCCTAATCCTAATCCGAAACCTCACCCTCACCCTAACCCTAACACTAACCATTACTCTGATCCTCACCCTCAACTTTACCCTAACCCTAACCCTCACCATCACCCTAAACCTCACCCAAACCCGAACCCTCACCTCAACCTAACCCTCAATCTCACCATAACCCTAAACCTAAACTTAATCCTCTCCCTAACCCTAACAATAACCCTATCCCTCACCCTAACCGTTATCCTCACACTTACCCTAAACCTAACCCTAAACCTCACACTAACCCAAAAACTCATCCTATCCCTGATCATACCCTTCACCCTAATCCTAACCCTAACTCTAATCCACACCCTAAATCTAACCCTAACCCTCACCCTCACCATAACCCTCATCCACACCCTAATCCTCACCCTCACCCGAACCATCACTGTCTCCCTAACCCTCACCCTCACCCTAAACATCACCCTAAACCTAACCCTCACCCTAACCCTAAACATAAACCTCACCCTCACCCCAACCCTAATCCTAACCCAAACACGAACCCTCACCCTAACCCTGACCCTCACACTCACGCTAAACCTAACCCTCACCCTAACCCTAACCCTACCCCTCACACTACCCCTCACCCTAACACTTACCCTCACCCTAACACAAACCCGAACCCTCACCCTCACCCTAGCCCTCACCCTAACACAAATCCTAACCCTAACCCTAAACCTAAACCTAACCCTCACCCTAACCCTCACCTTGACCCTCACCCTAACCATAAACCTAACCCTAACCCTAACCCTCACCCTCACCCTCATCCTAACCCAAACCCTAACTCTTATTCAAACCCTAACACTCACCCAGACACTAAACCTCACCCTAATCCTTAGCCTCACCCTCACCCTAAACGTAACCCTCACCTTAACCTTAACCCTCACTCTACCCCTAACCCTAACCCTCAACCTCACACTCACCCTAACCCTAACCCTAACTCTCACCCTCACCCTAACCCTAAACATAATGCTAACCCTAACCCTCATCCTCACCCTAACATTAACCCTACCCCTCATCCTAAACCCAAACCTAACCCTAATGCTAACCCTAACCCTCACCCTCACCCTAACCCTCACCCTAACCCTTACCCTCACCCTCTCCCTAACCCTTACCTTAAACATACACATGAGCCTAACCCTCATCTTAACCCTTACCCTCACTATAAACCTAACACTAACCCTAATCCTCACACTAACACTAAACTAAAGCCTAAACCTAACCCTCACTTTAACCCTCACCCTAATCATAAACCTGACCCTCACCCTCACTGTAACACTAACACTAAACCTAAACCTCACCCTCACCCTAACCCCCACTGTCACCCTAACCCTCAATGTCACCCTAACCCTAAACCTGACCCTAAACCTCACCCTAACCCTTACCCTAACCATAAACTTAACCCTAACCGACAGCCTAACCCTCACCCGAACCCTCACCGTCACCCTCAACCTCACCCTAGCTGTAACCCTAAGACTCACCCCAACCCTAAACCTCACCCTACCCCTATGTCTAACCCTCACCCTCAACCTAACCCTAACCCGAACTCTAACCCTATACCTCACCCTAACCCTAGGGCTAAACATAACCCTAACTCTTACTCTCATCCTAATCCTCACCCTAACTTTTTTCCTCACACTAACACTAATCCTAACCCTCACACTAACCCTAACCCTCAACCTAACCCACAGCATCACCCTAACCCTCACCGTCACCCTAACCATCACCTACACCCTAACCCTCTCCCTCACCCTCACCCTAAACATCAACCTAACCCTAACCCTCAGCCTAACCCTAACCCTAAACCTCACCTTAACCCTAACCCTCACCTTCAACCTCACCCTCAGCCTAATCCTCACACTAAACTTAAACCTAACCCTTTCCTAACCGAAAACCGCACCCTAACCCTAACCCTCACCCTAACCCTCGCCCTCACCCTAGACCTCACCCTAAGCCAAACCCTAACCCTAACTCTCAAACTCAAACTCATCCTCAACCTCAGCCTCACCCTAAACCTAAACATATTTCTAACCCTAACCCTCACCCTCACCCTCACTCTAACCCTAACTGTAAACCTAATGCTTACCCTAAACGTCACCCTCACTTTAACCCTAATTCTAACCCTCACCCTAACCCTAACCCTAACCCTAATGCTATACCCAAAACTAACCCTCACCCTAAGACTAATGCTAACCCTAATACATAACCACAACCTAAACCTCACCCTAACCCTTACCCTCATCCTAACCCTCACCCTAACCCTAAACCTAAACCTAAACCTCACCCAAACACTCACCCTAACCCTTACCCTAAACCTCACCCTCACACTGACCCTCACCCTAACCTTTACCCACACCCTCACCCTAAACCTAACCATAACCCTCACACTAAACCTAACCCTCACCCTAACCCTAAACATAATCCTCACCCTAAACCTCATCCTAACCCTAACCCTCAAACTAACGCTAAACCAAAACATTACCCTAACCTTACTAACCCTCACACTCACCCTCAGCCTAACACTAACCCGAGCCCTAATCCTAACCCCAACACTCACCCTCACACTCACTTTAACTTGAACCCTAAACATAAACCTAACCCTCACCCTAACCATAAACCTATCCCTAACGCACACCCTAACCCTAAACATCACCCTAACCCTAACCCTAACCCTCGCCCTCACCCTAACCCTAACTCTCACCCTAACTCACACCTTAACCCTGACGCTAACCCTAAACCTCACCCTCACCCTAAACCTCAACCTCACCCTAACCCAAACCCTCACAATAGCCCTAAGAGTAACCCTAAACCTAATCCTCACACTCACCCTAACCCTAACCTTCACCCTATCGCTCAGCCTAACACTAACACTCACCCTCACCCTAAACCTCACCCTCACCTTAACACTCACCCGAATCCTAACCCTAACCCTCACCCCAACCCTAACCCTCACGCTAACCCTAACTTTAACCCTCACCCTAAAACTTAATCTAACCCTAACCCTCACTCTCACCCTAATCCTCAACCTAACCCTGATCCTTACACTAACCCTAACACTAACCCTCACACTAAACCTAATCCTCACCCTAAACCTAAACGTAACCCTCACCCTAAACCTCACCCTAACCCTAACCATAACACTCACCATAATCCTAACCCTAAACCTAACCCTCTCCCTAACCCTAACCCTACCCCTCACCCTACCCCTCACCCTAAACCTAACCCTCACTCTTACACTTAACCTAACCCTCAACCTGACCGTAACTCTCACCTTCACCCTAACCCTCACCCTAACCCTATCCCTCACCAACACCCTAAGTCTCACCCTCACCCGAACCCTCACTCTCACCCTAATCTTCACCAACACCCTTAGCCACACCCTCAAACGAATCCTCACTCTCACCCTCACCCTCACCCTAAACATCACCCTAACCCTAAACCCTCAACTTAACCCTAACCCTAACCCTCCCCCTAACCCTAACCCTAAACTTAATCCTCACCCTCACTGTAATCCTCACCCTAAACCTAAATCTATACCTTTCCTGACCGAAAACCTCATGGTCACGCTAAGCCTCACCCTCACCCTAACCCTAACCTACACCCTATCCCTTCCCATACCCTGAAGCCTAACTCTCACGCTAAACCTCACCCTCAACCTAAACATCACCCTAACCCTCACCCTCACCCAAACCCTAACCCTCAATCTCACCCACAACCTAACCGTCACCCTCACCCGTACCCTCTCACTCTCCCTAATTTTCAATTTCACCTTAAACATCACCCTAACCCTAACACTCATCCTAACCCTAACCATAACCCTCACCCTCACCCTAACCCTAACCCTAACCCTTACCCTAACCCACAACGTAACACTTAGGCTAACCTTAACCCTCACTCTCAGCCTAACCCTCACCCTAACACTTACCATCACCCTAACCCTTATCCAAACCATAACCCTCACACTAAATCTAAGCCTCACCCTAACTCTAACCCTAAATCTGCCCCTCACCCTAACCCTAGCCGTGAGGGCTAGCGTGAGCCTCACTCATACCCTCAACCTCAGCCTAAACCTAAGCCTAACCCTAATCCTAAACCTAACCCTCACACTCACACTCACCCTAAACCTAACCCTAACCCTCATCCTCACACTAAGGCTAACCCTAACCAACCCTCAACCTCACCCTAACCCTTAACCTCACCCTAACCCTAACCCTAACCCTAACCCTCACACTAACCCTAAAACTACCCCTCAGCCTAACCCTAAGACTCACCCTAAACCCAACACTGATGCTAACACAAATGTTCACTCTCAACCTAAGCCTCACCCTCTCCCTAACCCTCACCCTACCCCTTCCTCTCACCCTATCCCTCAACCTAACCCAAACCCTAACCCTAACCGTAAACTTCCACCTAACCCTCACCCTAACCCTCACCCTAGCCCTAACCCTAACCCTCACCCTAACACTAAACCTAAGCCTAACCCTCACCCTCACTGTAACTGTCATCCTAACACTTAACCTCACCCTAACCCTAACCCTAACATTCACCCTAACCCTAACCCTCACCCGAACCCTCACTCTCTCCTTGACCCTCACCCTAAACATCACCCAAACCCTAAACCTCACCCTAAACCAAACCCTCACCTTAAACTTCACCCTCACCTTAAACTTCACCCTCAACCTAATCCTCACCCTAGCCCTCACCATAAACCTAACCCTAAACTTAACCCTCAGCGTCACCCTTAGCCTCACCCTCAGCCTCACCCTAAACCTCAACCTTACTCTCACCCTAACCCTAACCCTTACCCTCACCATAACCCTATCCCTAACCCTCAACCTAACCCGCAACTTAACACTTACGCTCACCCTAACCCTCACCCAACCCTAACCCGAACACTAACCCTCACCCTAAACCCCACCCAAACCTTCACCATAACCCTAACGCTAACCCTAACCCTCAGTCTCAACCTAACCCTCACCCTAAACCTTATCCTCACACTAACCCTAACCCTTACCGTAAAGGTCACACTAACCCTAACCCTCATACTAAACCTAAACCTACCTCTCACCCAAAGCCTCACCCTAACCCTATCCCTAACCGTAACGCTCAACCTAACCCTAACCCTCACCCTCAACCTAATCCTCACCCTCAACCTAACCCTAACCCTTACCAAACCGAAAGCCTCAACCTTAACCTCACCCTCAGCTTAATCCTTACACTAACCCTAATCCAAACCCTAACTCTTACCCTCAACCTAAACCTAACCCTAACCCTAATCCTCACCGTCACCCTCTCACTCACCCTCACCCGCACCCTAATCCTCACGCTCTACCTCACCCTAACCCTAACCCTCAAAGTCACCCTTAACATCACCCTAAACTTAACTGTCACGCTAACCCTAACCCTTACCATAATCCTAACCCTAACCCTAACCCTCACCCTAACTCTAACCCTAACCCTAAGCCTAACCCTCACCGTAACTCTAACAATAACCCTAACCCTAAACGTCAACCTAACCCTCATCCTAACGCTAACCCTAACACTAACACTAACCCTGACCCACAATCTAACCCTCCCCTTAACCCTCACCCTCACCCTAAACATCACCCTCACCATAACCCTAACACTAACCCTAAACCTGACCCTCAATCTAACCCTCCCCTTAACCCTCACCCTCACCCTAAACATCACCCTCACCCTAACCCTAATCCTAACACTAACCCTAAACCTCACCCTAACCCTAACCTCAGCTTAACCCTAACCCTGATGTATACTACACCGTCACCCTCACCCTCACCCTAATCCCTACCCTACCCCTAACCCTGACATAAAGGAAACCCTCACCCTCAACTTCACACTAATCCTCACCTTAACCCTCACCTTAATCTTGACCCTGATCTTACCCTCAGCCTAACTCTAACACTAAACCTAAATCTCACCCTCAACTAATCCTCACCATCACCTTAACCCTCCCCCTAAACCTAACCCTCACCCACACCCTAAACATCACCGTCACCGTAGCCCTCATCCTCACCCTAACCCTAACACTAACCATCAACCTCACCCTCACCCTCTGGCTAAACCTAACCCTACCCTAGCCCTAAACCTCACCCTCACCCTCACCCTCACCCGCACCCTAACCCTAAAAATAACCCTAACCCTAACACTAACACTAAAACTCAACCTCAACCTAACCCTAATCCTAACCCTAACTCTAATCTTAAAACTCACCCTAACCCTCACCCTAACTCTAACCCTCACACTAACCCGAACTCTCACCCTAACCCTAACACTAACCCTAAACCTTACCCTCGCAATCACCCTAACCGTAACCCTTACCCTCACTCTAACCCTAACCCTAAGAGTAACCCTAACCCTAAACCTAGTCCTCACACTAACCCTAATGCTCATCCACACTTTAATCCGAACCCTCACCCGAACCCGAAACCGAACCCTAACCCTAACCCTAAACCTAACCCTAACACTCCCACTAAACTTAACCCTCACCCTAACTGTAAACCTAGCCATCAGCCTAAACCTCACCCTAACTCTAACCCTACCCCAAACCCTAACCCTCACACTAAACCTAACCCTCACCCTATCCATAACCCTACCCCTCAGCCTAAGACTCACCCGAACCCTAACCCTAACCCTAAACCTAATCCTCACCCTATACCTAACCCTAACCCTAACCCTCACACCCACTCTAGCCCTCACCCTAAAATTACCCTAACCCTATCCCAAACCCTAATCCTCACCCTCATCTTAACCCTCACCCTAACCCTTCTCCTCACCATAAACCTAATCATGAACCTAAACTTAACCCTAAAACTCACACTAAACCTAAGCCTCACCCTAACCCTAAGCTTACCCCACAGCCTAACCCTCATCCTAACCCTAACCCTAACCCTATCCCTCACCCTAACCCTAACCCTAACATTAACCTAACCCTCCCCCTAACTCTCACCCTAACCATAACACTCACCCTAACCCAAACCCTCACCCTAACACTTACCCTCACACTAACCCTAACCCTAACACTAACACTAACCCTCACACTAACCCTAACCCTAACCCTAACCCTAAACCTCAACCTCACCCTCACCCTCAGCCTAACCCTAGTACTTACCCTCAACCTATACCTTCCCCTCAACCTAACCCTAACCCTAACCCTCACCCTCACCCTCACCCTCACCTCACCATAACCCTATCCCTCACCGTCCACATAAACATAACCCTAACACTTGCCCTCACCTTAACACTCACCCTAACCCTAACCCTGAACCTAACACTCACCCAAATGCTCACCCTAACACTAACACTAAACCTATCCCTCACCCTCAGTCTAACCCTCACCCTAAAGCTTACCCTCACCCTAAACCTAATCCTCACACTAACCCTAAACCTAACCCTAAACCTAACCTTCACCTTAACCCTCACCTTAATCCTGACCCTGATCATAACCCTCAGCCTAACTCTAACATTAAGCCTACATCCCACCCTCACCTAACCCTCACCATCACCCTAAACCTCACTCTAAACCTAACCGTCACCCACACCCTAAACCCCCCTCACCCTCACCCTCGCCCCAAAGCTAACACTAACTGTAAACTTCACCATCACCATCATACTAACACTAATCCTAAACCTAACCCTCACACTCACCCTAAACCTAATCCTAACACTCACCGTCACCCTCACCCTTACCCTAACCCCAAACCTAACCATTAGCCTAACCCTAACACTAAACCTAACCCACACCCTAAAACTAACCGTAACCCTAAACCTCACCCTCACCCTAACTTTCAACCTCTCCCTAAACCTCACCCTCATCCTAACCCTCACCTTAACCCTAAACATAAGCTTCTCCGTCACGCTAAACCTCACCCTAACCCTTAACCTTACCCTATCCCTAACACTACCCCTAACCCTCACACTAAACCTAAACCTCACCCTCACCCTAACCCTAACCCTACCCCTCACATTAACCCTAACACTCATCCTAACTCTAACCCAAACCCTCACCCTCACCCAAACCTGAACCCTCACCTCAACCTAACTCCCACTCTCACCCTAACCCTAAACCGAAACCTAATCCTCTCCCTAACCCTCACCCTCACCCTCACCCTCACCTTATTATAACCCTAACCCTAATCCTAAACCTAACCCTCACCCTCACCCTAAAACTAACCCTAACCCTAATCCTAAACCAAAACCTCACCTTCACCATAAACCTAACACTAACCATCACCCTCACAAGCACCCTTACCCTAACCCCAATCCTATGACTTACCCTCACCCTAACCCTAACAATAACCCTATCCCTCACTCTAACCCTTATCCTCACAGTTACCCTAAACCAAACCCCAAACCGCACACTAACCCTAAACCTCACACTAACCCTGACCCAACCCCTCACCCTAAACCTCACCCTAATCCTAACCCTAACCATAACCCACACCTTAAACCTAACCCTAAACCTCACCCTCACTTTAACCCTCACCTTAATCCTAACCATGACCCTAACCCTCACTGTAACGCTAACACTAAACCTAAAACTAACCCTCACCCTAACCCTCACTGTCAGCCTAAATATCACCCTAACCCTCACCCTCACCCTCACACGAACCCTAACACTAACTCTCACCCTAACCCTCACTCTAACCCTTAACTTTACCCTAACCCTACCCCACAACCTCACACTAAACCTAACCCTCAACCTCATCCCAACCCTAACCCTAACCGTCACCCTAACACTTACCCTCACCCTAAACCAAACCCTAACCTTCACCCTCACCTAGCCCTCAACCTTACACTAATCCTAACCCTAAACCTGACCCTCACCCTAACCCTGACCCTCACTCTAACCCTATCCCTAACCCTAACCCTCACCCTCACCTTCACCCTAACCCTAACTCTAATTCAAACCCTAACCCTCACACACACCCTAAACCTCACCAGAATCCTTAGCCTCACTCTCACCCTAATTGGAACCCACAACTTAACCTTAACCCTCACTCTACCCCTGACCCTAATCCTGAACCTAAAACTCACCCTAAACCTAACCCTAACCCTCACCCTCAAGCTAACCCTAAACCTAATGCTAACCCTAAATATCATCCTCACCCTAAACCTAACCCTACCCCTCACCCTAACCCAAAACCTAAACCTAATGCTAACCCTAACCATCAACCTCACCCTAACCCTCACTCTATTCTTTACCGTCACCCTCTCCCTCACCCTTACCCTAAACCTAACCATCAGCCTAAACCTCACCTTAACCCTTACCCTCACTATAAACTTAAAACTAACCCTAATTCTCACACTAACCCTAAATCTAACCCTAATCCTAACCCTCACTTTAACCCTCACCTTAAGCCTAACCCTGAACCTAACCATCACTGTCACCCTAACCCTCAACGTCACCCTAACTCTCAACCTAACCCTAACCCTCACCCTAAATCTCACCCTAACCCTTACCCTCACCACAACGTTAACCCTAACCCACACCCTAACCCTCACGCGAAACCAAACCCTCACCCTCACCCTCATCCTAACCATAACACTAACACTCACCCTCAACCTAACCAACACCTGAACTCTAACCCTATACCTCACACTACCCTTAATGCTAAACATAACCCTAAATCTTAGTCTCAACCTAATTCTCACCCTAACCCTTTTCCTCACCCTAACCCTAATCCTAAACCTCACTCTAGCCCTAACCCTCAACCTAACCCTCACTGTCACCCTAACCCTAACCCTCACCTACACCCTAACCCTCACCCTCACCCTCACCCTAAAAATCATCCTAACCCTAACCCTCAGCCTAAACCTAACCCTAACCCTCACCTTAACCCTAACCCTCACCTTCAACCTCAGCCTCAGCCTAATCCTCACCCTAAACCTAACCCTAACCCTTTCCTAACCGAAAACCGCACCCTCACCCTAACCGTCATCCTAACCTTTGCCCTCACCCTAGCCCTCACCTTAAGCCTAACCCTAACCCTAACCCTCAACCTCAACCTCATCCTCAACCTCAGCCTCACCCAAAACCTAATCCTAAACCTAACCCTCACCCAAACCCTCACGGTAACCATAACCATAAACCTAATGCTAACCCTAAACCTGACCATCACCTTAACCCTAATCCTAACCCTCACCCTAACCCTAACCCTAAGCCTAATGTCATACCTAACCCTAACCCTCACACTAAGACTAATGCTAACCCTAATACTCAACCACAACCTAAACATCACCCTAACACTTACCCTCATCCTAACCCTCACCTTAACCCTAAAGCTGAACCTAATCCTCATCCAAACCCTCACCCTAACCCTTACACTAACCCTATTCTTCACCCTCACCCTAACCCTCACCATATCCCTTATACTCACACTAACCCTAACCCTAACCCTACACCTCACACTAACGCTAACCCTTAACTCAACCCTAACCCTATCCCTCACCCTAACCCTAAACCTAACCCTCATCCAAATGCTCACCCTAACCCTAACACTAACCTTATCCCTCACCCTCACCGTAACCCTCACCCTAACGCATACCCTCACCCTAACCCTAACCCTAACACTCAACCTAAACCTAACATAACACTAATGCTAACCCGAACCCTCACCATCACCCGAACCCACACCCTCACCCTAACACTCAGCTAATCCTCACCCTAACCCTAACATTACCTAATCAAGACCCTCACCCTCACACTCACCTTCACCCTAACCCTCACCCTCACCCGAGCCCTCACCCTAACCGTAATCCTAACACTAAAGCTCACCCTCATCCTCAACCTCAGCCTAACGCTATCCCTATCCCTAATCCTAACTGTCACCCTCAACCTAAGCCTAACCCTAACACTCAACCCTCACCCTAAGCCTCACCCTAACCCTAACGCTAACCCTAACCCTCACTCTCATCCTAGGGCTCAACAAAACCCTAACTGTAATCCTAAATCTAACCCTAAACCTCATCTTCACCCTCACCCTCACCCTCACCTTCAGCCTAATCCTATCCCTAACCCTAATACTAACTCTAAACCTAAACCTAACCCTACCTCTACTCCTAAACCTAGCCCTCACACTCACTCATACCCTCAACCTCAGCCTAACCCTAACCCTAATCCTAAACCTAACCCTCACACTCACACTCACCCTTACCCTAAACCTAATCCTCACCCTCAACCTAAGTGTAACCCTAAACCTCACCCTCACCCTCACCCTTAACATCCCCCGAAACCTAACCCTAACCCTAACCCTTAAACTACCCTTCAGCCTAACTCTAACCCTCACCATCAACCCTAACCTGATGCTAACACAAATGCTCACTCTCAACCTAAGCCTCAGCCTAACACTTATCCTCACCATAACCCTATCCCTCCCCTCTCCCTAACACTCACCCTAACCCCTCCCCTCACCCTAACCCTCACCCTAACCCAAAGCCTAACCCTAATCCTAACCTTCACCCTAAGCCTCACCCTAACACTCACCCTAACGCTAACCCTAACCCTCACCCTCAAACTCACCCTAACCCTAAACCTAAACTTAACCCTCACTCTCACCCTAACTATCATCCTAACCCTTACCCTCGCCGTAAACCTAATCCTAACCCTAACCCTAAATCTCAACCTAAACCTAACCCTAACCCTAATGCTAACCCTAACCCTCACCCTCACCCTAATCTGGACCCTAACCCTTACCCTTAACATCACCCTCACACTCACCCTAACCCTAACCCTTACCCTCACCATAACCCTATCCCTCACTCTCAACCTAACCCTCACCCTAAAACTTACGCTCACCCTAACCCTCACCCAACCCTAACCCGAACCCTAACCCACACCCTAACGCCCACACTAACCTTCACCCTAACCCTAACGCTAACCCTTACCCTCACTCTCAACCTAACCCTCATCCTAACCCTTATCCTCACATTAACCCTAACCCTAACCGTAACCCTCACACTAAGCCTAACCCTCAACCTAACCGTAATCCTCACCCTCACAATAATCCTCACCCTAAACATAACCCTAACCCTTACCTAACCGAAACCCTAACCCTGACCCTCACCCTCACCCTCAGCCTAACCCTAATAGTACCCTAACTCTTATCCTCACCCTAAATCTAACCCTAACCCTAATCCTCATGGTCACCCTCCCACTCACGCTCTCCCTCACCCTCACACTCACGCTCAACCTAACCCTCACCCTAACCCTCACCGTCACCCTAAACATCACCCTAACCTTAACCCTCATGCTAACCCTAACCCTTACCCTACCCTAACCCTAACCCTAACCCTAACCCTAAACCTCGCCCTAAACCTTATGCTAACCCTAACTCTCATCCTCACCCTAATCCTAACCCTAACCCTTATCCTCACACTAACCCTAACCCTAAGCCTCAGCATCACCCTAACCCTAAACCTAAACCTAAAACTAACGCTCACCCTGGACCTAACCCTTACTCTTACCCTAAAACTAAACCTCAAACTAACCCACACCCTAACCCTCACCCTAAACTTAAACCTCACCCTCACCCTCACCCTAAACCTAACCTTTACCCTATCCCTAACCCTGCCCCTCAAACTAACCCTCACCCTCACCCTAACCCTAACACTAACCCTCACCCTAATCCTAACCCCAAGCCTAATCCTCACCCTAAACCTAAACCTAACCCTCATCCTAACCATAAACCTTACCTGAAACCTAACCCTAAACCTAAACCTAACCATACCCCTAACCCTTACCCTACCCTAACCCTAACCCTAACCCTAACCCTCGCACTAAACCTTATGCTAACCCTAACACTCATCCTCACCCTAATCCTCACCCTAACCCTTATACTCACACTAACCCGAACCCTAACCCTCAACATCACCCTATCCCTAAACCTAAACCTAAAACTAAGGCTCAGCCTGAACCTAACCCTTAACCTTACCCTAAACCTAAACCTCACACTAACCCTCACTCTAACCCTAACCCTAAACCTAAACCTCACCCTCAACCTCACCCTAACCCTAACCTTTACCCTATCCCTAACCCTACCCCTCAACCTAACCCTCACCCTCACCCTAACCCTAACACTAACCCTCACCCTAAACCTAACCCTAACCCTAACCCTCACCCTAAACCTAAACCTAATCCTCATCCTAACCCTAAACCTTACCTGATACCTAACCCTAACGCTAAACCTAACCATAACCCTAACCCTCACCCTCAACCTTACCCTCACCCTAACCCTAAACTTAACCCTAACCCTCACGCTAACCCTAACCAGAATCCTAACCCTAACCCTCACCGTCACCATCACCCTCACCCTAACCCTCAAACTCACCTTCACCCTAACCCTCAAACTAAACCAAACCCTCACCCTAACCCTAACAATCTCCCTAACACTAACCCTACCTTTCACCCTAACCTTAACCCTAAAGGTCACCCTAACCCTAACCCTCACCCTCACCCTCACCCTCTGCCTAACACTAACCGTAACCCTAATCCTAACCCTAACTCTCACCCTCATACTAACCCTAACTCAAACCCTAACCCTAACCCTAACCCTATCCCTAATTCTCACCCTAATCCTAAACCTCATCCTAAACCTAAACCTAACCCTCAATCTCACCCTAACCCTAACCCTATCCCTCACCATAACCCTAATGATAACCCTATCCCTCACTCTCACCCTAAACCGCACCCTAAACCTTAGCCTCACAATAACCTTAACCCTAACTCTAAACCTAATACTCACACTAACTCTAACCATCACCCTCACCCTAACACTCACCGTCACCTTAAACTTCACTCGAACACTAACCATCACCCACACACTAACCCTCACCCGAAACCGAAACCTCTACCTCACCCTCACCCTAACCGAAACCCTAACACTCACCCCAAACCTAACCCTCAACCTAACCCTAACTCTAACCCTCACCGTCAACTTAACCCTAACCCTAATTCTAACCGTAAACCTCACCCTAACCCTAACACTAAACCTAACCTTAACTCTTACTTTCATCCTAAACCTCACCCTAAACCTTTTCCTCACACTAACCCGAAACCTAACCTCACACTAACCCGAACCCTCACCCTAACCCTAACCCTAACCCTAACCCTCACCCTGAACCTAACCCTAACCCTTTTCCACACCCTCACCCTGACCCTCACCGTCACCCTAACCCTCACCCTAAAACTAACCCTCAACTATACCCTAAAACTCACCATCACCCTCACCCTCACCCTCATCCTAAACATCACCCTAATGCTAACCCTCAGCCTAACCCTAACCCTAAACCTCACCTTAACCCTAACCCTCACCTTCAACCTCACCCTCAGCCTAATCCTCACCATAAACTTAAACCTAACCCTTTCCTAACCGAAAACCGCACCCTCACCCTAACCCTCACCCTAACCCTCGCCCTCACCCTAGCCCTCACCCTAAGCCAAACCCTAACCCTAACCCTCAAACTCAACCTCATCCTCAACCTCAGCCTCACCCTAACCCTAAACCTAATCCTAACCCTAATCCTCACCCCCACCCTCACTCTAACGCTAACCTTAAACCTAATGCTAACCCTAAACCTCACCCTCAACTTTACCCTAGTCCTAAACCTCACCCTCAACCTAACCATAACCCTAATGCTATACCTAAACCTAACCCTCACCCTAAGACTAATTCTAAGCCTAATACTCAACCTCACCCAAAACCTCACCCTAACACTTACCCTCAGCCTACTCCTCACCCTAACCCAAAACCTAAACCTAACTTTCACCAAACAGTCACCCTAACCCTTACACTAACCCTATCCCTCACCCGGACCCTAAACCTCACCCTAACCCTTATCCTCACACTAACCCTAAACGTAACCCTAAACCTCACACTAACTCTAATCCTCTCCCTAAAACTAACACTAAACCTCCTCCTAACCCTAACCCTAAAGTCAACCCTAACCCTGACCCTCACCCGAAACCTAATCCTAACCCTCACCCAAACGCTCACCCTAACCCTAACACTAAACCTATCCCTCACTCTCACCCTAACCCTCACCCTAACGCTTAACCTGACACTAACCCTAAAAATCAAACTAAACCTAACCCTCACCCTAACCCTAACCATAATCCTCACCCTAACCCTCATCCTAACCCTAACCTTAACCTTCAACCTATCCCTTACCCTAAACATTACCCTAAACATTACCCTAAGCCTAACCCTCACCCACACCCTCAGCCAAACACTAACACTAACCCTAAACCTAACCCTAACACTCACACTCACACTCACCCTAACTTGAACCCTAACCATAAACCTAACTCTCACCCTATCCATAAACCTATCCCTAACACACACCCTAACCATAAACATCACCCTTATCTTAACCCTAATCCTCACCCTAACTCTAACCCTCACCCTAATCTCAACTTAACCCTAACGCTAACCCTAACCCTCACCCTCACCCTAAACCTCACCCTAACTGATAGGCTCACCATAACCCTAAGGCTAACCATAACCTTAATCTTAACACTAAATCTGACCCTAAACCTTACCCTATCACTCACACTAACCCTAACACTCACCCTCAAATTAACACTCACCGTCACCTTAACCCTCACCCTAAACCTAACCGTAACCCATACCCTAACACTCACACTCACCCTCACCCTCATCCTCACCTTCACCCTAACCCTAACCCTAACTCTCACCCCAACCATAACCCTCACCCTAACCCTAACTTTAACCCTCACACTCACCCTAACCCTAACCCTAACCCTTAACCTAACCCTCAACCTAACCCTTAATCAAACCCTAACCCTCACTCTCACCCTAATCCTCAACATAACCCTAACCATAACCCTCACCCTAACCCTAACCCTAATCCTAACCCTAACCCTAACCCTCTCCCTCACCCTAAACCTCACCCTAACCCTAAAACTCACCCTAATCCGAAACCTCACCAACACCCTAACTCTCACCCTCACCCGAATCCTCACTCTCACCCTAACCTTCACCAACACCCTAACCCACACCCTTACCCGAACCCTCATTCTCACCCTCACCCTCACCCTAAACATCACCCTAACCCTAACCCTCACCCTAACCCTAACCCTAACCCTCACTTTAAACCTCACCCTCAACCTAATCCTCACCCTAAACCTAACCCTAACCCTTTCCAAGCCGAAAACCTCACCTTCACACTAACCCTCACCCTAGCCCTCACCCTCACCCTAGACCTCACCCTAAACATAACGGTAATCTTAACCCTCACCTTCACGCTCACCCTAAGGCTCACCCTCACCCTCAGCCTCACCCTAAACCTACACCTAATCCTAACCCTAACCCTGACCCTCACCCTCACTCTAACCATAACCTCCACCCTAACCCTAACCCTTACCCTAATGCTAACCCTAACCTTCAACCTCACCCTAACCATAACACTCAACCTAAACCTAACCCTAACCGTAATGCTAACCCTAACCCTCACCCTCACCCTAACCGAAACCCTAACACTCACCCCAAACCTAACCCTCAACCTAACCCTAACTCTAATCCTCACCCTCAACCTCACCCTAACCCTAACTCTAACCTTAAATCTCACAGTCACCCTAACACTAACCCTAAACCTAACCCTAAATCTCACCTTAACCCTAACACGAAAACTCTACCTCACCCTGGCCCTCACCCTAACCCTAATCCTAACCCTAACCCTCATCCTAATAATCACCTTAACCCTCACCCTTACCCTCACCCTCACCCTCACCCTAACCCTAATCCTAACCCTAACCCTCAACCTAACCCTAACCCTTACCCTCAACATAACCCTTACATTAACCGTCAACCTAACCATAAACTTAAACCGAACCCTAACTCTCATCCTAACCCTAACACTAAACCTCACCCTAAACCAAACCCTAAACCTCACCCTAGCCCTCACCCTAACCCTAACCCTAATCCTAACCTTAACACTAATCCTAACCCTCCAACTAACGCTTACCCTAAAACTCACCCTAACCCTACCCTCACCCTCAACCTCACCCTCATCCTAAACCTAAGCCTAAGCCTAAACCTAACGCTAACACACACACTCAACTTAACCCTAACCCTAATCCTAAACCTAACCCTAACCCTAACCCTCCTACTAACTCTCACCCTAACCCTAAACCTAACACTAACCCTAACCCTAACCCTCACCCTAACCCTAACTTTAACCCTAAACCTCACCATCACCCAAAACCTAACTCTAACCCTAATGCAAACCCTAAACCTCACCCTAACCCTAACCCTAACCCTCACCCTCACCCTCACTGTAACCTTAACACTGAACGTAACACTAACAATAACCCTAACCCTAATCCTAACCCTCAACCTAACCATAACCCTCACCCTAACCCAAACCCTGACCCTAACACTTACCCTCACCGTAACACTAACCCTAACCCCAACTCTAACCCTCACACTAACCTTAACCTCACCCTAACCCGAAACCCAACCTTCAACCTAACCCTAACCCTTACGCTCAACGTAACCATAACCCTAACCCTAAACCTCACCCTAACCATAACCCTCACACTAACCCTAAACCTCATCCTAAAAGTTACCCTCACCCTAATACTAACCCGAAACCTAATCCTAAACCTCACCCTCACCCACACTGTAACTGTAACACTAACCGAAATGCTAACAATAACCCTAATCCTAACCCTAACCCTCACCCTAACCATAACCCACCTCCTAACCATAACCCACACCCTAACACTTACCCTCACCCTAACACTAACCCTAACCCTAACACTAACCCACACACTAACCCTAAACCTCACCCTCACCTTAAACCTCACCTTAACCCTAACCCTCATCCTCACTCTAAACCTCACACTAACCCTAACACTTATCCTCAATCTAACCCTCACACTCAGCCTAAAACTAACCCTCACCCTAACACTAACCCTCACCCTTATCATAACCCTCACCCTCAGCCTAACCCTCACCTTTACCCTTACCATCACCCCACCCTAAACCTCACCCTAACCCTAACACTGACCCTAACCCTAATTCTACCCCTAAACCTCACACTCACCCTAACCCTAAACCTAACCCTAACCTTAATGCTTACCCTAACACTAACCCTAACCCTCAACCTAACCCTAAACCTCACGCTCACCACAACCCTAACCCTTTCCCTCACCCTAACCCTAATCCTACGCCTAAACCTCATCCTAACCCTCCCTCTAACCCTTACCCTAAACCTCACGCAACCCTAAGCCTTACCCTCAACCTCAGCCTCAGCCTAAACCTAAGTCTAAGGCTAACCCTCACCATAACCCTCACACTCACCTACACCCTAACCCTAATCGTAAACCTAACCCTATCTCTAAAACTCAACCCAACCCTTACCCTCACCCTAACCCGAACACTAACCCTAACCCTAATCCTCACCCTAACCCTCTCCCTAAACCTAACTCTAACCCTAAACCTCACCCTCACCCTAACCCTAACCCTAACCCTAACACTAAAGCTCACCGTAAAACTCAGCCTAAACCAAACCCTCACCCTCACCCTCAACCTAATTGTAACTCTAACCCTAACCCTAACAATAACACTAAACCTAACCCTAAACATAACCCTAACCCTCACCCTAACCCTAATCATAACCCTAACCATAAACCTCACCCTAACCCTCACCCTAACCCTCACCCTCACCCTCACCCTCACTGTAAGTCTAACCCTAACCCTAACAATTACACTAATCCTAACACTAAACTTAACACTAACCCTAATCTCAAAACTCACCCTCACCCTAACCCTAATTCTAACCCTCACCCTCAACCTAACACTAACCTGCATGTCATGGTAACCCTAACTCTCATCCTAACCCTCACCCTAACCCTAAAACTCACCCTAACAGTAAACCTAAACGTCACCATCACCCTAGCCCTCACCCTAACTCTTATCCTAACCCTAATCCTCATCCTAACCCTCATCCTAAGCCTAACCCCCAACCTAACCCTAACCCTAAACCTCAAACTAACCCTAACCCTCATGCTTACTGTACCCCTAACCCTAACCCTAACCCTCACCCTAAACCTCACCCTAAACCTCACCCTAACCCTAACCCTCACCCTCACCCTCAACCTCAGAATAACCCTAACAATAATCCTAACCCTAACCCTCACCCTAACCATAAACCTCTCCCTAACTCAAACCTGCACCCTAAAACTTACGCTCACCCTAACACTAATCCTAACCGTAACACTAACCCTCATACTAACCCTAACCCTAACCCTAACCCTAAACCTCAACCTAACCCTCAAACTCACCATAACCCTAACACTAACTCTAACACTCACCCTCACCCTAAGCCTTCCCCTAACCCTATATCTAACCCTAAACCTCACCCTCACAATAACCCTAACAATAACCCTAAACATAAACCTCACACTAACCCTAACACTAACCCTCACCCCAACCCTCACCCTCAGAGTAACTCTAACCCTAACAATAACACTAACCCTAATCCTTACCATCCCCCTAACCCTAATCCTCACCCCCACCCTCACCCTAAGCCTAACCCTCAGCCTAAGCCTAACGCTCACCTTAACCCTCACACTCACCCTCACCTGAACCCTAATCCTAAACCTAAACCTATCCCTAAACATCAAGCGAACCCTGATCCTCACACTAACCCTAAACTTAAACCTACCCCTAACCCTCCCCCTAATCCTAACTCTATCCTTAAACCTCACCCTCACGCTAACCCTAACCCTAACCCTAACCCTAAACCTCACTCTAAACCTCACTCAAACCCTTACCCTCACCCTCACCCTCAACCTACCCTTAACTCTAACTCTAACCCTAACAATAACACTAACCCTAAACCTAACACTAACCATAAACCTCACCCTCAGCCTCACCTTCACCGCAAACTTAACTCTAACAATAAAATTAACAATAACCCTAAACCAAACAACAACCCTAACCCTAACCCTCACCCTAACCGTAACACTAACCCTAACCCTAAAACTCACCCTAAACCTGCCACTAAACCTAACTCTAACCCTAAACCTCACCCTCACCCTAACCCTAACCCTAACCCTAATCCCAAACCTCACCCTAAACCTCACCCTAACCCTAACACTAACCTTCACCCTAATCCTAAGGTTAACCCTAAACCAAAACCTAACCCTAACCACCAAGCTCACCGTAATCCTAACCCCAAACCTCACCCTAACCCTGCCCCTAAACCTAACGCTAACCCTAAACCTCACCTTCACCCTAACCCTAACCCTAACCCTAATCCAAAACCTCACCCTAACCCTCATCCTAAACCTAAACCAAACCCTCACCCTCACCCTAACCCTAACCTTTACCCTATCCCTAACCCTACCCCTCAACCTAACCCTCACCCTCACCCTAACCCTAACACTAACCCTCACCCTAAACCTAACCCTAACCCTAACCCTCACCCTAAACCTAAACCTAACCCTCATCCTAAACCTAAACCTTACCTGATACCTAACCCTAACGCTAAACCTAACCATAACCCTAACCCTCACCCTCAACCTTACCCTCACCCTAACCCTAAACCTAACCCTAACCCTCACCCTAACCCTAACCAGAATCCTAACCCTAACCCTCACCGTCACCATCACCCTCACCCTAACCCTCAATCTTAAACTCACCTTCACCCTAACCCTCAAACTAAACCAAACCCTCACCCTAACCCTAACAATCTCCCTAACACTAACCCTACCTTTCACCCTAACCTTAACCCTAAAGGTCACCCTAACCCTAAACCTCACCCTCACCCTCACCCTCTGCCTAACACTAACCGTAACCCTAATCCTAACCCTAACTCTCACCGTCATACTCACCCTAACTCAAACCCTAACCCTAAACATAACCCTATCCCTAATTCTCATCCTAACCCTAACACTAATCCTCAATCTAACCCTAACCTTCACCCTCACCGTAACTCTAACCCTATCCCTCCCCATAACCCTAAAATTAACCCTTACCGTAACCCTCACCCTCAGCCTAAACCTCACCTTTACCCTTACCGTCACCCCCACTCTAACCCTCACCCTAAGCCTAACACTCACCCTAACCCTATCTCTACCCCTAAACCTCACCCTCACCCTAATCTTACCTCTAAGCCTAACCCTAACATTAACACTAACCCTAACCCTTACCATCACCCTAACCTTAATCCTCACCGCCACCATCAACCTCAGACAAATCCTAAGCCTAAGACTAAGCCTCACCGTAACCCTCACACTCACCCTAACCCTAACCCTAATCCTAAACCTAACCCTACCCCTAAACCTCAACCTAACCCTCACCCTCATCCTAACCTTAACCCTAAACATCAACCTAACCCTCCACTCAACCCTAACTCTTAACCTAAACCTCACCCTCACCCTCACCCTAAACCTCACCCTAACCCTAAACCTCACCCTAAAACTCACCCTAACCCTAACACTCACCCTCACCCTCAACCTAATTTAACTCTAACCCTAACCCTAACAATAACACTAACCATAACCATATCCATAAACATAACCATGACCCTCACCCTCAGCCTCACCCTCACCGCAAACTTCAACCTAACCATAAAACTAACAATAACACTAACACTAACCCTAACCCTAAGCCTCACCCTAACCTTAACACTAACCCTAACCCTAAACCTCACCCTAACCCTGCCCCTAAACCTAACTCTAACCCAAAACCTCACCCTAAACCTCACCCTAACCCTAACCCTCACCCTAATCCTAAGCCTAACCCTAACCCTCAACCTAACCCTAACCCTCACACTCAATGTAACCCTAACCCTAAACCTCACCCTAACCCAACATTAACCAGAATCCTAAATCTCACCCTAATCCTACCCCTAACCTTTACCCTAACCCTAACCCTCACCCTCACCCTCACCCTCACCCTAACCCTTACCCTAATCCAAATCCTAACACTAAGCGTAAACCTCACTCTCACCGTAACGCTCACCGTATCCCTAACTCTAACACTAACCTTAACCCTAACCCTCAGCCTCAGCCTCAACCTAACCCTAACTCTAACCCTAAACTTCACCCTCTCTCTATCCCTAACACTAAACTTAAACCTAAACCTCACCCTAACCCTAAACCTAAATCTCACCGTCACCCTAGCCTTCACCCTAACCCTAATCCGAACCCTAACCCTCATCCTAACCCTCACCCTAACACTAACCCTAACCCTCACCTTCACCCTCACTCTAAACATAACCCTAATCCTAACCCTCAACCTAACCCTAACCATCACCCTCACTGTAACCCTTACCCTAATCCTCACTCTAACCATAAACTTAACCCGAACTCTAACTCTCCCCCTAACCCTAACCCTAACCCTCGCCCTAACAATAACCCTCACCCTCACCCTCACCCTCAGCCTAACGCTAACACTAACGCTAACCGTAAACCTCACACTCACTCTAACCCTAACCCTATTCTTAATCCTAACCTATCCCTAAACCTCACCCTCACCCTAACCCTCACCTTAAGCCTAACCCTAACATTAATCCTAACCCTAAACCTAACACTAAACCTCACTCTAACACTAACCCTAACCATCACCCTAACCCTAAGCCTCGCCCTAACACTAACCTTAACCCTCATCCTCACCCTACACCTCACCCTAATCCTAATCCTCATCCTGACCCTAAACCTCACACTAACCCTAACACTAATCCTCAATCTAACCCTCACCCTCAGCCTAACCCAAACCCTATCCCTCCCCCTAACCTTAACCCTAACCCTTAGCATAACCCTCACCCTCAGTCTAAACCTCACCTTTACCCTTACCGTCCCCCCCACCCTAACCCTTACCATCACCCTAACCTTAATCCGTACACCCACCATCACCCTCACTCTAACCCTCACACTCCCCCTCACCCTAACCCTAATCCTAAACCTAACCCTATCCCTAAACCTCAACCTAACCCTCAGCCTCATCCTAACCCTAACCCTAAATCTCACCCTAACCCTCTCTTCAACCCTAAGTCTAACCCTAAACCTCACACTCACCCTAACCCTAACCCTAACCCTAAACCTCACCCTAAAAATCAGCCTAACCCTAACACTCACACTCAACCTAACCTTAATTCTCAACCTAACACAACCTCAACCTAACCTTAATTCTAACCCTAACCCTAACAATAACACTAACACTAACCCTAATCATAACCATAAACATAACCCTCACCCTAACCCTAAACCTCACCCTAACCCTCACCCTCAGAATAACCCTAAAGCTAACATTAACAATAATCCTAACCCTAACCCTCAACCTAACCATAACCCTTAACCTCACCCTCACCCTCAGCCTAAACCTAAGCCTAAGCCTAAGCCTAACCCTAACCCTAACCCTAACCCTAACCCTAACACTAATCCTAACCCTCACCCTTACCATAACCCTCATCCTCACACAAACCCTCACCCTAACACTTACACTCACCCTAACACTAACCCTAATCCTAACACAAACACTCACTCTAACACTAACCATCACCCTAAACCTAAACCTCACCCTAATCCTAAACCTAACCCTCACCCTAACCCTAACCCTCATCCTCACCCTAAACCTCACACTAAACAAACACTAATCCTCAATCTACCCTTCACTCTCACCCTACCCCTAACCCTAACACTCACCCTAACACTAACCCTCACCCTAAACCACACCCTAACCCTAACTCTACGCCTAAACCTCACCCTCACCCTAACCTTACCTCTAACACTAACCCTAACACTAAAAACCTGACCCTAAACTTAACCCTAAACCTCAGCCTCAACCTCACTGCAAATATAAAACTAAACCTACCAATAACACTAACCCTCGACCTAACCCTAACCCTTACCCTCACTCACATACTGGGCCTAAGCCTAAACCAAAGCCTAAGCCTAAATCTAACCCTAACCCTCACCCTAACCCTAACCCTAACACTAACCCTAACTCTAACCCTAAACCTCACCCTCGCCCTAACCCTAACTCTAACCCTAACCCTAACACTATAAACCTCACCCTAAGCTTAACCCTAAACCTCACCCTCACAGTAACCATAACCCTAACACTAACCCTAAAAATAACCCTAACCCTAACACTAATCCTAACCCTAACCCTCACCCTAACCCTAATCCTAACCCTAACCCTCATCATAACCCTCCCCATAACCCTTACCCTATCCCTCACCTTAACCCTAACCCTCACCCTCACCATCACCCTCATCCTAACCCTAAGCCTAACCCTAAACCTAAACCTAACCCTCACACTCACCCTAACCCTAACACTAACCCTAACCCTAACCATCACCGTAACCCTCCCCCTAACCCTATATCTAACCCTAAACCTCACCCTAACCCTAACACTAAGCCTAACCCTAAACCCCACCCTAACCCTAACGCTAACCCTCACCCGCACCCTCAACCTCACTTAACTCTAACCCTAAACCTAACAACAGCACTAATCCTAACCCTAATCATCACCCTAACTTTAATCCTTACCCCCACCCTCACCCTCAGCCTAAACCTAAGCCTAAGCCTAACCCTCACCCTAACCCTCACACTCACCATCCCCCTAACACTAATCCTAAAACTACCCCTATCCTTAAACCTCAACCTATACCTCACCCTCACCCTAAACCTAACACTAAACCTAGCCCTCAATTTCACCATAACCCTCCCTCCTCAATCTAACTCTAACCCTAAACCTCACCCTAAACCTAACCATGACCCTAACCCTAAACTTCACCCTAAACCTAAACCTCACCCTCACCCTCAACCTCACCTTAACTGTAACCCTAACCGTAACAATAACACTAAACCTAACCCTAAACTTAACCTTAACACTAAACATAACTCTAAAACTAACCCTAAACCTAAGCCTAAACCTAAACCTCAACCTAACCCTACTCCTCAGCCTCACGCTCACCCTAACCAAACCCTAACCCTAATCCTCACCTTAACCCGAAGCCTAACCCTAATGCTAACCCTAACCCTCACACTAACCCTCACCCTAACCCTAATCCTAAATCTAACCCTATCCTTAACCCGAATAATCATCCTAACCCTAAAACTTGCCCTCACCCTAATTCTAATCCTAACCCTAAAAATCATCCTAAACCTTACCCGAACCCTAACCTTAAAGCTCACCCTAAACCGCACCCTAACCCTCACACACATGCTGGGCCTAAGCCTAAACCAAAGCTGAAGCCTAACCCTGACCCTAAACTTCACCCTAACCCTAACCATAACACTAAACCTAACTCTAACCCTAAACCTCACCCTTACCCTAACCCTAACACTAACCCTAACTCTAAACCTAAACCTCATCCTAACCCTAACCCTAACAATAACCCTAACCCTAACCTTAACCCTACCCTAATCCTACCCCTAACCCTAACACTAAACCTAACCCTAACCCTAAGCCTAACCCTAACCCTAACCATAACCCTCACCCTAACCCTAACCTCACTCTAACACTAAACCTAATCCTCCCTCTTAGCCTAGTCCTCACCCTAACCCTAACCCTCATCCTCACCCTAAACCTCACCCTAACCCTAAACTTAACCTGAACACGGACTCTCACCCTAATCCTCACCCTAACCCTAACCTTCACCCTTACCATAACCCTCACCCTAGTCCTAACCCTCATCTTTACCCTTAGCGTCACCCCACCTTAACCCTCACCCTAACCCTAACCCTCATGCTAACCATAACCCTAACCCTAACTCTACCCCTAAACCTCACCCTCACCCTGACCCTAACCCTAACACTAACACTAAAAACCTCACCATAAACTTAACCCTGACCATCACCCTCACCGTAACCCTAACCCTAACCCTAACAATAACCCTAACCCTAACCTTAATCCTAACCCTCACCCTCACCCTAACCCTAATTCTAACCCTAACCCTCACCCTAACCCAAACCCTCACCCTTCCGTATCGATTACCCTCACCCTCACCCTAACCCTAACCCTCACCCACATGCAGGGCCTAAGCCTAAACCAAAGCCTAAGCCTAACCCTAAACCGAATCCTCATGCTAACCCTAACCCTAACACTAACCCTAACTCTAACCCTAAACCGAACCCTTACCCTAAGCCTAACTCTAACCCGAACCCTAAACCTAAACCTCATCCTAACCCTAACCCTAACAATAACCCTAACCCTAACCTTAACCCTACCCTAACCCTAAACCTAACTCTAACAATAAACCTAAACCTAACCCTATCCTTAACCCTAACCATACCCCTCACTAACCCTAACCTCACCCTAACACTAAACCTAGTCCTCACCCTCACCCTAGCACTCACCCTAACCCTAACTCTCATCCTCACCCTAACCGTAACCCTCACCCTTACCATAACCCTCACCCTAGGCCTAATCCTCATCTTTACCCTTACCATCACCCCCACCTTAACCCTCACGGTAACCCTAACCCTCATGTTGACCCTCACCGTAACCCTAACTCTACCCCTAAACATCACCCTCACCCTAACCCTAACTCTAACCCTAACCCTAACACTAAAAACCTCACCCTAAACTTAACCCTAACCTTCCCCCTCACCGTAACCATAACCCTAACCCTAACCCTAACAATAACCCTAACCCTAACCCTAATCCTAACCCTAACCCTAACCCTCACCCTTCCGTAAGCATAACCCTCACCCTAAACCTAATCCTAAACCTAACCCTCATCATAACCCTCCCCATAACCCCAATCCTAACCCTCACCCTAACCCTAACCCTCACCCTCACCCTCACCCTCACTGTAAGTCTAACCCTACCCCTAACAATAACACTAATCCTAAACCTAAATTAACACTAACCCTAATCCAACACTCACCCTCACCCTACACCTAATTCTAACCCTCAACCTCACCATAACCCTAACCCTAACTTCATGGTAACACTAACTCTCATCCTAACACGAACTCTAACCCTAACCTAACACTAAACCTCACCCAAAACATAACCCTAAAAATCACCATCACCCTAGCCCATACCCTAACACTAATCATAACCCTAATCCTCATCCTAACCCTCATCCTAACCCTATCCCTCACCCTCACCCTAACCCTAACTCTAAATCTCAAACTAACCCTAACCCTAAACTTAACCCAAACGCTATCTTTCTCCCTAAACCTAACCCTAACCCTCACCCTAACCCTATCCTTCATCCTCACCCTCACCCTCAGCCTAAACCTAAGTCTAACCCTAACCCTAACCCTAAACCTCACACTCAGCGTAACCCTTACCCTAATCCTAATCCTAACTGTAACACGAACCCTAAACCTCAACCTAACCCTCACTGTAACCTTAACCCTAAAACTAACCCTAACCCTAACCCTCGACCTAACCCTCCAACTAACCCTAACCTTCACCCTCACCCTAACACTCACGCTAACCTTAACACTCATCCTCACCCTAACCATCACCCTTATGGTAAAACTCACCCTCAGCCTAAAACTCACATTTACCCTCAACATCACCCCCTCCCTAACCCTCACCCTAACCCTCACCCTAACCCACACCCTAACCCTAACTCTACCCCTAAACCTCACCCTCATCCTAACACTAATCATAACACTAACCCTAAACCTCGCCCTAACCCTAACCCTAACCCTCACCCTCAGCTTCACCCTCACCCTAACCCTAAATCTAACACTAACCCTCACCCTAACCCTCACCCTCAGACTCACCCTAAATCTAACTCTAACCCTAACACTCATCCTAACCCTAACCCTCACCCTAACTCTAACCCTCACCCTCACACGCACCCTAACCCTAACCCTAACACTCAACCTAACGCTAACCCTCGCCCTCACCATAACCCTTACCCCAACCCTCACCCTAACCCATAACATAACCCGAACCCTAACCCTCACCCTAACCCTAACCCTCAACCTCAAACTCACCCTCAGCCTAATCCTAAGCCTAACCCTAAACCTAACAGTAACACACACGTTCACCCTCACCCTAAACCTAATCCTAATCCTAAACCTAACCCTCACCCTCACCCTAACCCTAAAACTAACCCTAACCATAACCCTCACCCTAACCACCCCCCTAACCCTATATCTAAACTTAAACCTCACCCTCACCCAAACCCTAAACCTAACCCTAACCCTAAACCCCACCCTAATTTTAACCATAACTCTCACCCTCATCCTCACTCTCAGGCTAACCCTAAGCCTAAGCCTAACACTTACACCCTAACCCTTACACTCACCCACACCCTAAACCTAATCCTAACCCTAAACCTATCCCTAAACCACATCCTAACCCTCCCGCTCTCCCTAACCCTAACACTAACCCTAACCCTAAACTTCACCTGAACCATCCCCCTAAAACTAACTCTAACCCTAAACCTCACACTCACCCTAACCCTAACCCTAAACCTAACCCCAAATCTCACCCTAAACCTCATCCTAACCCTAACTCTCACCCTCACCCTCAAGCTCACCGTAACTCTAAACCTAACCCTAACAATAACACTAACCCTAACCATAACCCAATGTCTAACCATAACACTCAACCTCAAACTCAACCTCAATGCAAAATTAAACCTAACCATAACACTAACAATAACCAGAACGGTAAACCTAACCCTAATCCTAACCACCACCCTCAACCTCAGCCAAAACCTAACGCTAAACCTAACCCTAACCCTAAACCTAACCCTAAAACTAACCTTAACCCTAACCCTAAACCAAACCCTAATCCTCAGCCTCAACCTCACCCTAACCCAAACCCTAACCCTAACCCTAAGCCTAATCCTAACCCTAAATCTAACCCTAACCCTCACACTCACCCTCACCCTAATCCTAATCCTAAACCTAACCCTATCCATAACCCTAACCCTAACCCTAACCCTTACCCGAGCCCTAACCCTAACCCTAATCCTAACCCTAAACCTCATCCTAACCCTCACCCTAAACATAACCCTAACCCTCACCCTAGCCCTCACTCTAACCCTAACACTAACCCTAACTCTAACCTTAAACATCACTCTCACCCTAACCCTAATTGTAACACTAACCCTAAACCTAAACCTCATCCTAACCCCAACCCTAATCCTCACCCTCAATGTAACCTTAACCCTAACCCTAACCCTAAAAATAAACCTAACTCTAACCCTCACCCTAAATAGAACCCTCACCCTAACACAAACCCTCACACTAACACTTACCGTAACCCTAACACTAACTTTAACCCTAACCCTAACCCTCACAATAACCCTAACCCTAACCCTAAACTTCAACCTAACCCTCAACCTCACACTAAACCTAACACTAACCCTAAACCTAAACCCCACCCTAACCCTAACCCTAACCCTCACCGCCAAACTCACCCTCACAGTAACTCTAATTCTAACATTAACAATAACACAAACCCAAACCCTTACTATCCCCCTAACCCTAATCGTCACCCCCACCCTCACCCTCAGCCTAACCCTCACCCTAAGCCTAACCATCACCCTAAACCTCACACTCACCCTCACACGATACCTAATCCTAAACCTAACCATATCCCTAAAACTCAACCTAACCCTCATCCTCACCCAAACCCTAAACCTAAACCTGACTCTAACCCTCCCCCTAACCCTAACTCTACAACTAAACCTCACCCTCACGCTAACTCTAACCCTAACACTAACACTAAACCTCACCCTACACCTCACCCTAAACCTAACCCTCACCCTCACCCTCAACCTAAACTTAACTCTAACCCTAACCCTAACAATAACTTTAACCCTAAACCCCACCCTAACCCTAACCCTCACCCTCACCCTCAACTTAACCTTAACTCTAACCCTAACCCTAACCCTAACCCTAATCCTAACCCTAACCCTCATCCTAACCCTTACCCTAACACTAACCCTAACCCTTACCCTCACCCTCACCCTCACCCTAAACCAAACCCTAACCCAAAACCTCAACTTAACCCTAACCCTAACCCTCACTGTGACCCTTACCCAATACTCATTCTAAACCTAAACTTAACCGGAACCCTATCTCTCACCCTAAGACTAAGCCTAACCCTCACCCTAACAATAACCCTCACCTTCACCATCACCCTAAGCCTAACCCTAAGCCTAACCCTAACCCTAACCCTAAAAGTCACACTTACCCTAACCCTAAACCTCATCCTAATCCTAACCCTAATCCTAAACCTCACCCTCACCCTAACCCTCACCTTAAGCCTAACTCTAACATTAATCATGACCCTAACCCTAACCATAAACTTCACCCTAACACTAACCCTAACCCTCATCCTCACCTTAGGCCTTACCCTAACCCTAACCCTCATCCTCACCCTAAACTTCACACGAACCCTAACAATAATCCTCAATCTAACCCTCACCCTCACACTCAGCCTAATCCTATCCCTCCCCCTAACACTAACGCTAACCCATTCAATAACCCTCACACTCAGCCTAACCCTCACCTTTACCTTACCATCACTCCCACCTTAACCGTCACCCTAAGCCTAACACTCACCCTAACCCTAACTCTACCCCTAAACCTCACCCTCACCCGAATCCTAACTCTAACCATAACCCTAACACTAAATCTCACCTTAACCCTAATCCTCACCCTCAACCTCATTCTCAGCCTAACCCTAAGCCTAAGCCTAACACTTACCCTAACCCTCACCCTCACCCAAGCCCTCACCTTAACGCTAATCCTAACCCTAACTCTCATCCTAACCCTCACCCTAAGCCTAAACCTAACAATCACCCTAAACCTAATCCACACCCCCACACTAACTCTCAGCCTTACCCTAAGCCTAAGCCTAATCCTAAGCCTAACCCTCACACTAACCCTCACCCTAACACTAACCCTAACCCTTAACCTCAACCTAACCCTCACCCTAACCTTAACCATAAAACTAACCCTAACATTAACCCCCACCTAAACCTCCAACTAACCCTAAATCTAAAACTAAACCTCACCCTCACCCTAACACTAATCCTAAGCCTAATCCTGAACCTGACAATAACCCTAACCCTAATCCTTACCCTCCCCTCACCCTCACCATAACTATTAACCAAACCCTAAAAATAACACTAATCCTAACCCTAAACCTAACCCTACTCCTAATCCTAAACCTAATCGTAACAGTCACCCTCACCCTAACACTAATCCTAACCCTAACCCTCAACCTAATCCTAACGCTCACACTCACCGAAAACCTAACCCTCATCCTATCCCGAACCCGAACCCTAACCCTAACCCTAAACCTTACCCTAACACTAACCCTAACCCTCATCCTCACCCTAGCTCTCAGCCTAACCCTAATCCTAACCCTAATCCTCACCCTAACCCTAAACTAAACTGAAACCTAACTCTCACCCTAACCCTAATGCTAACCCTCACCCTAACCCTCACCCTCAGCCTCACCCTAACCCTAACTTTAACACTAAACCTCACACTCACCCTAAACCTAACCCTAACCTTAACCCTAAACCAAACCCTAACCCTAACCCTAAAACTCACCCTCACCCCAGCCCTCACCCTAACCCTGACCCTAACCCTAAACCTAACCCTAATCCTCACATTCACCCATACCTTAACCCTCACAGTAACTCTAACCCTAACCCAAACCCTAACCCTAACCCTCACACTAACCCTAACCTTCACCCCCACCCTAACCCTAATCCTAACCCTAAAACACACCCTAACCCTAAATCTAAGTCTCACCCGCAACCTCACCCTCACCTTAACTCTAACCCTTACCCTAACAATAACACTGAACGTAAACCTAACAATCACCTAACCCTAATCCTCACCCCCACCCTCACCCTCAGCCTAACCCTACGCTTAAGCCTAACCCTCAACCTAACCCTCACATTCACGCTCAACCTAATGCTAAAACTAAACTTAACCCTATCCCTAATCCTCAACCTAAACCTCACCCTCAGCCTAACCCTAACACTAACCCTAACCCTAAACCTCACCCTAACCCTCCCCCAAAGACTAACTATAACCCTAAACATCACCCTCACCCTAACCCTAAACCTAACCCTAATCCTAAACCTCACCCTAACCCTAACCCAAACCCTCACTCTCAACCTCACAGTAATTCTTACCCCAACACTAACAATAACAGTAACCCTAACCCTAACCGTAACCCTAACCATAAACCTCACCCTCAGCCTCACCCTCACTGCAAACTTAACCCTAACCACAACACTAACAATAACCTTAACCCTAACCATAACCCTATACCTCACCCCCACCCTCACCCTCAGCCTAACCCTAACTTAACCCTAACCCTAAACCTAACCCTCCCTGTAACCCTAACCCTAACCCTAAACCTAACAGAAACCCTAACCCTAAACCAAACCTTAAACCTAACACTAATCCTCAGCCTCACCCTCACCCTAAGCCAAACCCTAACCTTCACACTAACCCTAAGCCTAACCCAAACCTAACTCTCACACTCACACTCACCCTAACCCAAATCCTAAACCTAACCCTATCCTAAACCGAACCCTCACCCTAACCCTCACCCTAGCCCTCACCCCAAAGCTAATCCTAACCCTAAACCTAAACCTAACCCTCAGCCTAACCCTAACCCTAAACCTCACCCTAACCCGAACCCTAACCCTCCTCCTCATGCTCGGCCCAAGCCTAAGCCTAAGCCTAACCCTAACCCTCACCCTATCCCTAACCCTAACACTAATGCTAACTCTAACCCTAAAACTCACCCTCACCCTAACCCTAATTCTAACCCTTACCTGAAACCTAAACCTCATCCTAACCCTAAAAATAACCCACACCCTCACCCTCACCATAACCATATAACCCTAACCCTAACCCTAACAATAACCCTAACACTTACCCTAACCCTCACCCTAACCATAACCCTCACCCTAACCCTAACCCTCATCCTAATACTTACACTCACACTAACACTAAACCTAATGCTAACACTAATGCTCACACTAACCCTAACAATCACCCTAACCCTAAACCCCAATCTAACACTAAACTTAACCCTCAACCTCACCCTAGCACTCACCCTAACCCTAACACTCATCCTCACCATAAACCTCAAACTAACCCTAACATTAAATCTCAATCTAACCCTCAGCCTCACCCTAACTCTAAACCTAACCCTCACCCTAAACCTAAACCTCACCTTTACCGTAACGCTCACCCTCAGCCTAACCCTCATCTTTACCCCTACCGTCACCCCCACCCTAACCCTCACCCTAACCCTAACCCTCACCCTAAACCTCAACTTAACACTAATCCTAACACTAAACCGCAACTTCACCCTAACCCTAACTCTAACACTAACCCTAACACTAAACTTCACCCTAACACTAACCCTAACTCTCACCCTCACTGTAACCGTAATCCTAAACCTAAAAATTACTCTAAACCTAACCCTAACCCTCCCCCTAACCATAAGCCTCAACCTAACCCTAACCCTCACCCTAACAGTTACCCTCACCGTAACACTAACCCTAACCCTAACACTAACCCTCACACTAACCCTAATCCTCACCCTAATCCGAAACCTCACCCTAACCCTAACCCTAACTCTAACCCTAACCCTCATCCAAGCCCTCACCCTAACCTGATGACTAATCCTCACCCTCACCCTAACCCTAACCCTCATCCTCACCCTAAACCTCACACTAACCCTAACCCTAAACCCAAACCTCATTCTAACACTCACCCTAACCCTAACCCTAATCCTAACACTCACCTTTATCTTAACCCTCACCCTCAGCCTAAACCTCACCTTTACACTTACCATCATCCTCACCCTAACCCTAAACCTCATCCTAACCCTCACCCTAACCGTAAACCTAACCATCACCCTAAACCTAAAACTTACCCGCAACCTCACGCTCAGCTTAACTGTAAGCCTAAGCCTAACCCTTACCCTAACTCTCACACTAGTCCTCTCCCTAACCCTAATCCTAAACCTAACCCTCATCCCAAACCTCACCCTAACCCTAACCATAACCATCACCCTAACCCTAATACTCACCCCCACCCTCACCCTCAGCCTAACCCTAAGCCTAAGCCTAACCCTAACCCTAACTCTCACACTCACCCTGACCCTACCCCTAATCTTCACCCACCCTCACCCTCAGCCTAACCCAAAACCTCAAGCTAACACTCACCCTAAACTTAACCCTCACACTCACCCTCACCCTAACTCTAATCCTAACCCTAACCCTAAAAATAACCCTAAACCTCAAGCTAACACTCACCCTAACCTTAACCCTAACACTAAACTTAACCCTACCCCTCGACCTAACCCTAAATGTAACCCTAAAACTCACCCTAACCCTAACCCAAATGCTTACCCTAACCCTTACCCTAACCCTAACCCTCACCCTCACCGTAACCCTAACCCTCATCCTAACACTAACCCTAAACCTAAACCTCACCAAAACACTAACCCTAACCCTCACCTTCACCCTAGCCCTCACCCTAAACCTAATGCTAACCCTAATCCTCATCCTAACCATCACCGTAAACCTAACGCTAACCCAAAACTTAACTTGAACCATATCTTTCACCCTAACACTACATCTAACTCTCACCCTAACCCTAACCCCTAACACTAACCTCACGCTCAACCTAACCCTCAGCCTACACCTAAGCTTAACCCTAAACCTAAACCTCACACTCACCCTAATCCTCAACCTAACCCTAATCCTCACCCTATCCCTAAACCTCAAGCTAACCCTCACCCTAAACTTAACCCTAACACTTACCATAACCCTCAACGACACCCTGGCCTTCACCCTAACCCTCACCCTAACCCTAATCCTAACCCTAACCCTAAATCTAACCCTAAACCTCACACTCACCCTAACCCTTACCCTAACCCTAACCCTAAACCTCACCCTAAACCTAACACTAAACATAACTCCACCCTCAGCCTCGCCCTCACCACAAACATAACCCTAACCATAACACTAACAATAACCCTAACCCAAACCCTAACCCTCACCCTAACCATAACACTAACTCTAACCCAAAAACTCTCCCTAACCCTGCCCCTAAACCTAACTCTAACCCAAAACCTCACACTCACCCTAACACTAACCCTAACCGTAATCCAAAACCTCACCTTAAACCTCAGCCTAACCCTAACCCTCACCCTAATCCTAAGCCTAACCCTAACCCTCAAACTAAGCCTAACCTTCAAACTCAACGTAATCCTAACCCTAAATCACACCCTAACCCTAAACTCGAACCCTAACTCTCACTCTAACCCTACCCTTAACCCTTACCCTAACCCTAATCCTCACTCTCACCCTCACCCTAATCGTAAGCCTAACCCTAACCCTCAACCTAACCCTAACACTCACGCTCACCGTGACACTAACCCTTACACTCACCCTAACCCTTACCCTGATCCTATTCCTAACACCAAGGCTAACACTCACCTTCACCCTAACCCTCACCGAAACCCTAAATCTAACACTAACACTAACCCTAACCTTCACCCTCAGCCTCACCCTAACCCTATCTCTAACCTTAAACCTCACCCTCACCCTTACCCTAACCCTAAACCTAAACCTAAACGTCACCCTAACACTAACCCTAAACCTCACCCTCACTCTAGCCCTCATTCTAAGAGTAATCCTAACCCTAACCCTCATCCTACTCCTCACACTAACATTAACCCTAACCCACACTGTAACCTTTACCCTAAACCTCACTCTAACCCTAAACTTAACCCGAAACCTAACTCTCACCCTAACCCTAACCCTAACCCTCACCCTAACCATCACCCTCAGACTAAACCTAAGCCTAACCCTAACCCTAACCCTAAACCTCACACTCACCCTAACCCTAATCCAAATCCTAATCCTAACAATAATCCTAACACTCACCTCACCCTAACCCTAATCCTAAATCTATCCCTCAACCTACCCCTAAACCTCACCCTCACCGTAATGCTAACCCTCATGCTAACCCTCACCCAAACCCTAACCCTCTTACCCTAAAACTAACCCTCACGCTCACCATCACCCTAGCCCCAACCCTAAACCTAATCCTAACCCTAATCCTCACCCTAACCCTAAACTTTTCAGAACCCTAACTCTGACCCTAACCCTAACCCTAACCCTCACCCTAACCCTAACCCTAACCCTATCCCTCACACTCACCCAAACCCTAACACTAATCCTAACCCTAACCCTAAACCTCCCCCTACCCCTAACCTCACCCTAACCCTAACCTAACCCTAACACTAACCCTAACACTAACCCTCACCCTCAGCCTCACCCTAACCCTAAATCTAACCCTAAACCTCACATCACCCTACCCTAAATCTAACCCTACCCCTAAATCTCACTACAAACCTAACCCTAAACGTCACCCTAGCCCTCACCCTAATCCTAACCCTAAAACTAACCCTAACCTTCACACTCAACCGCACCCTCACCCTCACAGTAACACTAACCCTAACTCACAACCTAACCCTAAACCCAACACTAACCCTAACCCTAACTCTCACCAGCACCCTCACCCTCACTGTAACTCTAAGCCTTACCCTAACAATAACACTAACCCTAACCCTAACCATCTCCCTAACCCTAATCCTCACCACCACCCTGACCCTTAGCCTAAACCTAAGCCTAAGTCTAACCCTCAACCTAACCCACACACTCACGCTCACCCTAAACCTAAACCTAAACCTAAACGTAATCCTATCCCAAAACCTCAAACTAACCCTCACACTCACCCTTACCCTAACACTAACCCTAAACCTAAACCACACCCTATCCCTCCCCCAAACCCTAACTCTAACCCTAAACCTCACCCTCACCCTAACCCTAACCCTAATCCTAAACCTCATTCTAACCCTAACCCTCACCCTCACCCTCAACTTCACTGTAATTCAAACCTTAAACCGAAAAATAAGAGTAACCCTAACACTCACCCTAACCCTAATCATAACCCTCAACCTCAGCCTCAACCTCACTGCAAATTTAAAACCAACCATAACACTAACAATAACCTTAACCCTAACCCTAAAACTAACCCTAACTCTAACCCTCAACCTAACCCTCCCCCTAAACCTAACTCTAACCCTAAACCTCACACTCACCCTAACCCTAATCCAAACACTAACCCTCAACCTAACCCTAACCCTAACCCTAAACCTAAACTTCACAATAACACTAACCCTAACTCTCACTCTCACCTAGCACTCAACCTAACCCTAATACTAATTCTAAACCTCATCCTAACCCTCACCCTAACAATAACCCTAACCCTCACCCTAACAATAATCCGCACCCTCACCATCACCCTCAGCCTAAAACTTAGCCTAACCCTAATCCTAACCCTAAACCTCACACTCACCCTAACACTAACACTAATCCTATTCCTAACCCTCACCCTCACACTCACCATAACTCTAACCCTAACTCTAACAATAACACTAATCCCAACCCTAAACCAAACCCTATCACTAATCCTAACCCTAATCCTAACACTAACCCTCACCCTAACCCTAATCCTAACCCTAACCCTCACCCGAAACCTAACCCTAACCATAAACCTTACCCTAAATCTAACCCTAACCCTCACCCTCAAGCTAGCACTCACCCTAACGCTAATCCTAACCCTAATCCTCACCCTAACCCTAAACTTAACCTAAAGCTAACTCTCACACTAAACCTAAACCTAACCCTCAACCTAACCCTAAACCTCACCCTCACCCTCACCCTCACCCTAAGACTAACACTAACCCTAACCCTAACCCTCACACTCACCCTAACCCTAACCCTAATCCTAATCCTAACCCTAACCCTAAACCTCACCCTCACCCTAACCCTCAAACTAACCCTAACACTAACCCTAACCCTTACCCTCACGCTCAGCCTTATCCTAACCCTAACTCTAACACTAAACCTCACACTAAACCTAACCCTAACACAAACCCTAAACCCTAAAACTCAACCTCACCCTAGCCCTTACACTAACACTAAACCTAACCCTGACACTCATCCTCACACTCCCCCTAAACCAAACACTAACCCTCAACCTAACCCTAAGCCTCACTCTCAAACTCACCCTCAGCCTAACCCTAAGCTTAAGCCTAAACCTAACCCTAACAAACACACTGACACTCACCCTAACCCTAATCCTATCCCTAATCCTAACCCTAACTCTGACCCCAAACCTAACCCTCACCCTCACCCTGACCCTAATCCTAACCCTAACCCTCACCCTAACCCTAACCTAACACTAACCCTAACCCTAACCCTCAACCTAACCCTCCCCCTAACCCTAATGCTAATCCTAAACATCACACTCACCGTAACCCTAATCCAAACTCTAACCCTCAACCTAACCCTAACCTAACCCTAAACCTAAACCTCACCCTAACACTAACCATAACTCTCACCCTCACCCTAGCCCTCAACCTAACCCTAATCCTAACTCTAAACTTCATCCTAACACTCACCCTAACCTTAACTCTGAAACTCACCCTAACACTAAACCTAACCCTAACCCTCAACCTAACCCTGAACCTCACGCTCAACTTAAGCCTACCCTAACACTCAACCTAACCCTAAACTTAACCTGAACCCTAACTCTCACCCTAACACTAACCCTAAACCTCACCCTCACCCTCAAACTCACCCGCACCCTCACCCTCACAGTAACTCTAACCCTATCCAAAACCCTAACCCTAAACCTCACCCTAACCCTAACCCTGAAACTCACCCTCAACCTAGCCCTCACCCTAACCCTAATCCTAACCCTAACCCTCATCCTAACCCTCCCCATAACCCTAAAACTAACTCTCACCCTAACCCTAACCCTCATTCCCACCCTCACCCTCAGCCTAATCCTAAGCCTAACCCTAAACCTAACCCTAACCCTCACACTCACCTGCACCCTCACCCTCACAGTAACTCTAAGCCTAACCCAAACCCTAACCCTAAACCTCACTCTAACCCTAACCCTAACCCTAATCGAAAACCTCATCCTAAACCTCACCTTTACCCTAATCCTAACACTCACCCTAATCCTCATCCTAACCCTAATCCTAGCCCTAACTCTAACACTAACCCTCAACCTAACACTCAACCTAACCCTCACCCTAACCTTAACCCTAAAACTAACCCTAAATCTAACCCTCGACCTAACCCTCCAACTAACCCTAAACGTAACCCTAAACCTTACCATCACGCTAACCCTAATCCTAACCCTAAACCTAAACCTCACCCTAACCCTAAACCTAACCCTCACCCTCACCCTCAAACTCACCATAACTCTAACCCTAACCCTAACAATAATACTAATCCTAACCCTAAACCTAATGCTAACACTCACCCTCACCCTAACCCTAACACTCACCCTCACCGTAACCCTAACCGTCAACCTAACCCTCAACCTAAACCTAACCCTAACCTTAAACCTTACCCTAACACTAACCTTAATCCTCACCCTCACCCTAGCCCTCAACCTAACCCTAATCGTAACCCTAATCCTCATCCTAACCCTCACCCTAACCCTAAATCTAACCCTCACCCTAAACCTAGCCCTAACCCTCACCCTAACCCGAAACTTAACCTGAATCCTAACTCTCAAGCTAACCCTAAACCTAACCCTCAACCTAAAGCTAACACTCACCATGACCCTCTATCTCAACCGAACCCTAAGCCTAAGCCTGACCCTAACCCTCATCCTAACCCTCCCCCTAACCCTTAACCAAACAATCACCCTAACCCTAACCCTCACCCTCAACCTCACCCTCACCCTAACCCTAAGCCTAATCCTACCACACACTCACCCTCACCCTAACCCTAATCCTAAACCTTACCCTCACCCTCAACCTCACCCTCAGTGTAACCCTAACCCTTATCCACTCACACTCATCCTAACGCTTACCCTAATCCTAATCCTAAACCCAACCCTCACCCTCACCCTCAGCCTCACCTTAAGCTTAACTCTAACCCTAAACCTCACATTCACCCTAATCCTAACCTTAACCCTAACCCTAAAACTCACCCTCACCCTAACCCTCACCCTAACCCTAATCCTAACCCTAAAATTCATCCTAACACTCCCCATAACCCTAACCCTAACCTCACCTTAACCCTAATCCTAACCCTAACATTCATCCTAACACTCCCCATAACCCTAACCCTAACCATCATCCTAACCCTAACCCTCACACTCACCCTCACAATCAGCCTAACCCTAAGCCTAACCTTAAACCTAACTCTAACCCTAACCCTCACCCTAACCCTAACCCTAAACCTAACACTAACCCTAACCCTCAGCCTTACCCTTAGCCTCATCCTAACCCTAACTCTAACACTAAACCTCACCCTCACATAACACCATCCCTAACCCTAACCCGCAACCTCACCCTAACCATAATCTTAACCCTAACTCTAACCCTAAACCTCACCCGCACCCTGACCCTAACCCTGACCCTAAAACTCAACCTAACCCTAACCTTCATCCTCACCGTCAACCTCACCGTAATTCTAGCCCTAACCCTAACAATAACACTAACTCTAACCCTAACCCTAAACCTCAACCTCAGCCTCACCCTCACCTCAAACTTAACCCTAACCATAACACTAAACATAACCCTAAAACTAAGCCTAACCCTAAACCAAACTCTAATCCTCACCCCCACATTCACCCTCAGCCTAACACTAAAACTAAACCTAACCCTCACCACAAACCTAACACTAAAAATAACCCTAAGCCTAAACCTAACCCTAAATCTAACCCTAAACCTAACCCTAATCCTCAGCCTCACCTGCACCCAAACTCAAACCTGAAACCTAACCCTCACCCTAACTCTAAGCCTAACCCTATCCCTAACCCTAAGCCTCACACTCACCCTCACCCTAACCCTAATCCTAAACCTAACCCTATCCCTAACCCTAACCCTCACACTAACCCTCACCCTAGCCCTCACCATAAGCCTAACCCTAACCCTAAACCTCATCCTAAACCTGACACTAAACATAATCCTAACCCTCACCCTAACGTAAATCCTAACCCTCACCCTCAAGCTCGGCCTAATCCTAAGCCTAAGCCTGAGCCTAAGCCTAACCCGCACCCTAACCCTAACCCTAACACTAACCATAATTCTAACACTAAATCTCACCCTCACCCTAACACTAACTCTAAACCTAACACTAACCCTAACACTAACCCTAACCCTCACCCTAAACATAATCCTCACCCTAACCCTAAACCTCATCTTAACACTTATCCTCACCCTACCACTAACCGTAACCGTAACACTAACCCTCACACTAACCCTAACCCTAACCCTAACCCTAACCCTCAACCTAAACCTAACACTCACGCTCAAGGTAACTCTAAACCTAACCCTCACGCTCACCCTAACCCTCACAATAACACTTACCCGCACCCTAGCCCTAACCCTAATCCTAATCCTAACCCTAAACCTAACCCTCACCCTCACCGTAACCCTAACCCTAACCCTAAAAAACACCCTAACCCTAACCCTCACCCTAACCATTACCCTCACCCTAAACCTAACCCTCACCCTAACACTTACCCTCAACTTAACACTAACCGTAACCCGAACACTAATACTCACACTAACCATAACCATCACCCTAAACCTAAAACTCACCCTAACACTAACCCTAAACCTCAACCTAACCCTAGCCCTAACCCTAACCCTAACACTAATCCTCAATCTAACCCTCCCCCTCACACTAACCCTAACCCTATCCTTCACGCTAAACCTAACCCTCACCCTTACTGTAACCCTCACCCTCAGCCTAACCCTCATCTTTCCCTTACTGTCACCCCCACACTAACTGTCACCCTAAGCCTAACCCTGACCCTAACACTAACTTTACCCCTAAACCTCACCCTCAACCTAATCCTAACTCTAACCCTAACCCTAACACTAAACCTCACACTAACCCTAACCCTAACCCTCACCCTCACCCTAGCCTTCACCCTAACACAAATCGTAAAGCTAACCCTCAACCTAACCCTCACCCTCACCCTCAACGTAACCCTTACCCTAACCCTAACCGTCACCCTCACCCTAACCCTACTTTTAACCCTAAACCTCAACCTAACCCTAACCCTCAACCACACCGTAACTCTTACCCTAAGCCTCACCCTAACTCTAAACTTAACCCGAATCCTACTCTCACCCTAAACCTAACACTAACTCTCACCCTAACACTAACCCTAAACCTCAACCTCAACCTATCCCTCACCCTAACCCTAATCCTAACCCTAACCCTCATCCTAACCCTCCCCCTAACCCTAAATCTAACCATCACCCTAACCCTAATCCTGACCCCCCTCACCCTGAACCTAACCCTAAGCATAAGCCTATCCCTAACCCTAACCCTCACACTCACCCTAACCCTAGCCCTCACCATAACCCGAATCCTAACCCTAACCCTCATCAAAACCCTCCCCATAACCCTAACCCTAATGCTCACCCTAACCTTAACCCTCACCCTTACCCTAACCCTCAGCCTAACCCTAAGCCTAACGCTAACCCTAGTCCTAACCCCAAAACTTACACTCACTCTAACACTAATGCTAATCCTAATCCTAACCCTAACCTTCATCCTCACACTCAGACTAACCCTCACCCTAACCCTAAACCTACACCTAACACTAACCCTAACCCTGACCCTCAACGTCAGCCTCACCCTATCCCTAACTATAAACCTAAACCTCACCCTCACCCTAACCCTAACCCTAACCCTAAACTTCACCCTAACAATAAACCTAAACCTCACCCTCACCCTAGCCCTTACCCTAACCCTCATCCTAACCCTACACCTCATCCTAACCCTTCCCCTAACCCTAAACCGCACGCTCAACCTCACCCTTAGCCTAACCCTAAGCCTAACCCTAAACCTAATCCTAACACACACACTCCCCCTCACTCTAACCCTAATCCTATACTTAACCCTAAACCTAAAACACCACCTAACTCTCACCCTAACCCTAACCCTAACCCTAACCTTAAATCTAACCTTGTCCGTAACCTTAACTCTAGCCCTAAACCTCACCCTTAGCCTAATCCTAAGTCTAACCCTAATCCTCACCCTAAACCTAACACTAACCCTAACCCTAACCCTCACCCTCAGCCTCACCCTAACCCTAATTCTAACTCTAAACCTCATCCTCACCATAGCCCCAAACCTATCCCTGACCAGAAACCTCACCCTAACCCTAACACTAACCCTAACTCTAACCCTAAACCTCACCCTCACCCTAACCCTAAGCCTCACCCTAAAACTCATCCTAACCCTAACTTTCACCCTCACTCTCAACCTCACCATAACTTTAGCCCTAACCCTAAAAATAACACTAACCCTAACACTAACCCTAACCCTCACCCGCAGCCTCACCCTCACCGCAAAGTTAACCCTAACCATAACACTAACAATAACCCTAACCCTAAGCCTAAGCCTAAACCTAACTCTAATCCTCACCCCCACAGTCACCCTCAGCCTAACTCTAAGCCTAACCCTAACCCTCACCCTCACCATAACCCTAAACCTAACCGTAACCATAACACTAACCCTAACCCTAAACCTAACCCTAAATCTAATTCTTAACCTACCCTAATCCTCAGCCTCACCTGCACCCTAACCTAAACCCTAACCCTAACCTTCACCCTAACTCTAAGCCTAAACATAACCCTAAACCTAAGCCCCACCCTCACCCTCACCCTAAACCTAATCCTAAACCTAACCCTACCCCTCACCCTAACTCTAACCCTAACCCTAAACCTCATCTTAACTGTAACACTAACCCTAACTCTAACCCTAAATCTCACCCTCACCCTAACCCTAACTTTAACCCTAACCCTAACCCTAACAATAACCCTAACCCTCACCCTAACCATAGTACTCACCCTAACCATAAACCTCACCCTCACACTTACCCTCATCCTACCCCTAACCGTAACCCTCACACTAACCCTCACACTAACCCTAACCCTAACCTACCCCTAACCCTAACCCTATACCTAACACTAACCCTAACCCTGACCCTCACCCTCAGCCTAACCCTAAGCCAAAATCTAAACCTAACCCTAACCCACACAGTCACATTCACCCTAACCCTAATCTTAACCCTAAACCTAACCCTCAACCTAACGCTGATCCTAACCCTGACTCTAACCCTAAACCTCACCCTCACCCTCACCCTAACTCTAACCCTAACCCAAACCCTAAACCTCACCCTAAAACTAACTCTAACCCTCAACCTAACCATAACCATAAACATAAACCTTACCCTAATAATAGCCCTAACACTAATCCTAAGCCTCACCCAAACCCTAACACTAACCCTAACTGTAAACCTCACCCTAACTCTCCCCCTAATCCCAACTCTAATCCTAAACCTCATCCGCACCCTCACCCACACAGTAACTCTAACCCTAACCCAAACAATAACACTAACCCTAAACCTAACTATCACCTTAATCCTAATTCTCAACCCCACACTCACCCTCAGCCTTACCCTAAGCCTAAGCCTAACCCTAGCCCTAACCCTCACTCTCAGCCTCACCCTAACACTAATCCTAACCCTAAACCTATCCCTAAACTTCAACCTAACCCTCACCCTAACCCTAACAATAAACCTAAGCCTAACCCTCCCCCTAACCCTAACTTTAACACGAAACCTCACCCTAGCCCGTACCCTAACCCTAATCCTAACCGTAAACCTCATCCTAAAACTCACCCTAATCCTAACCCTAAACCTCACCCTAACCCTAACCCTAACCCTAAACCTCACCCTAACTCTAAACCTAATCATCACCCTCACCCTAACACTGAACTTAAATCTAACCCTAACACTAACAATAACCCAAACCCTAACGCTAACCATAAGCCTCACCTCACTCTAGCCCTCAGCCTAAACCTCATCCTAACCCTAAACCTCATCATAACCCTCACCCTAACCCTAAAACCCTAACCCTGACACTATCCCTAACCTTCACACTCAACCTCACGCTTGGCCTTAAGCCTAAGCCTAAGCCTAAGACTAACCATAACCCTCACACACACCATCACCCTAAACCTAACAAGAACCCTAACCCTAACCCTCAAAAGAGCTCTCAATCTAATGCTAAATCTAACCCTAAACCTCACCCTCACCTAACCCTATACCTCACCCTCAACCTGACCCTCCGCCTAACACTAAGCCTAAGCCTAACCCCAACTCTAACCCTAACACTAACCCTAATCCTAACCCTCAGCCTAACCCTCACCCTAACCCTCAACCTCACCTTAACCAACACCCTAAACCTAAGCCTAAGCCTAACCCTCACCCTAACCGTTACTCTAACCCTAACCCCAAACCTCACCCTAACCCTAACCCTCATCCTCACCCTTAACCTCACACTAACCCTAACACTAATCATGAATCTAACCCTCACCCTCACCTTAATCCTAACCCTCACCAGTACCATAACCCTCACCCTCATCCTAAACCTCACCTTTACCCTTATGGTCACCCTCACCCTAATCCTCACCATAGCATAAATCCTAATCCTAACCCTCACCCTAACGGCAACCCCAACCACCACCCTAACCCTACCCTCACCCTCACCCTCAGCCTAAGCCTAACGCTAAGCCTAAGCCTAACCCTAAACCTAAATCTCACCCTCAACCTTGCCCTCACCCTAACCCTAATCCTAACCCTAACCCTCATCCTAACCCTTAACCTAACCATAGCCCTAACAATCATACTAAACCTAATCCTCATCCCCACCCATACCCTCACCCTAACCGTAAGCCTAAGCCAAACCCTAACCCTAACCCTCACATACACCCTCACCTTCAACTTAATCCTAAACCTAAACCTAACCCTAACATTAAACCTCAACCTAACCCTCACCCTAACCCTATCACTAACCCTAACCATAACACTCAACCTAACCCTCCCCCTCACCTTAACTTTAACCCTAAACCTCACCCTCACCCTAACCATAATCCTAACCTTAAACCTCACCCTAACCCTGATCCTAACCCTCACCCTCACTCTTACTGTAACTCTAACCCTAACCTTAACTATAACACTAACCCTAAACCTAACCCAAACCCTGTACCTCACCCTAACTCTAAACCTAACATAAACCCTCACCCTAATCCTAATCCTAACCCTCAGCCTCACCTTAAACTTAACCCTAAACCTCACCCTAAACCTAACCCTAACCCTCACCCTAACTCTAGTCCTCCCCCTAACCCTAATGCTAACACTAAACCTCATCCTAACACTCACCCTAACCCTAAAACACTAACACTCACCCTCACCCTCATGCTCTGCCTAAGCCTCCGCCTCAGCCTAAGACAAACCCTGACCCTCACACTCACCCTCACCCTAACCCTAACCCTAACACTAACCCTAACCCTAACACTCACACTAACCCTCACCCTAACTATAACCCTAAGCCTCACCCTCACCCTAACCCTAAATCTCACCCTGAAGCTCACCCTCTGCCTAACATTAAGCCTAACCCTAACCCCAACTCTAACCCTAACACTAAACCTAATCCTCACCCTACACCTCACCCTAAAATTAACCCTAACCCTCACACTCACCCTAGCCCATACACAAACCCTAAGCATAAGCCTAACCCTCACTCTAACCCTAACCCCAACACTCACCCTAACCGAAACCCTCATCCTCAACCTCACCCTAACTCTAACCCTAACCCTAACCCTTATCCTAACCCTCACACTCACACTAACCCTAACCCTAACCCTAATCCTAAACCTCTCCCTAAACCTAAACCTTACCCAAACACTTACCCTCACCCTAACATTAACACTAACGCTAACACTAACCCTCACACTAACGCTAACAATCACCCTAAACCTAAACCTCACCCTATCCCTAAAGCTAACCCTCACCTTCACCCTAGCCCTCAACCTAACCCTAACACTCATCCTCACCCTAAACCTCACACTAACCCAAACACTAATCCTCAACCTAAACCTCACCCTCACCCTAACCCTAACCCCGACCCTCACCCTAACCATAACCCTCACCTCAATCTCACCCTCAGCCTAACACTAAGCCTAACCCAAACCCTAACCCTAACCCTCACACTCACCCTCACCCTAACCCTAATCGTAACCCTAACCCTCACCCTAACCCTAAACCTAAAACTAACCCTAACCCTAACCCTCACTCGAACCCTAACCCAAATCCTAACCCTGACCCTAAACCTCACCCTATCCCTAATCCTAACCCTAACCCTTACCCTCACCCTCACCCTCACCGTAACTCTAACCTTAAACCTCACAATAACTCTAATCCTAACCCTAAACCAAACCCTAACCCTAATCCTATACCTAACCCTCACCCTCAGTCTCACCGTCTCTGCAAAGGTAGCTAGAACAGTAACACTTACAATAATCCTAACTCTAAACCTAATCCTAAACCTCACCCTCACCCTAACCTTCATCCTAACCCTAACCCTCACCCTAAACCTAAGCCTCACCCTTACCATAACCATGACCCTCACCCTAACCCTAACTCTAACTCTCACACTAACACTAACTCTAAACTTGAATCTCACCCTCACCCTCACCCTATCCCTCACCCTTACCCTCACCCTCATCTTAACCCAAAGCCAAAGCCTAACGCTAACCTCAACCCTCACCCACACACTAGCCCTCACCATAACCCTAACTGTAACCCTAACCCTAACCCTAACACTCACACTAACCCTAACCCTAACCCTAACTCTAACCCTAAACCTCACCCTGACCCTAACTCTAACCCTAACCCTAACTGAAAATCTCATCCTAACCCTAACCCTAACACTCAACATCACCCTCAACCTCACCCTTACCTTAACCTTAACCCTAACACTAACCCTAAGAATAACCGTAACCCTAAACCTAACCCTAAACCTCACCCTCACTGTAACTCTAACCATAACCCAAACCCTCACCCTAACCCTAATTCTGACACTAAAACTAACGCTAAACGTCACCCTAACCCTAAACCTAACCCTAACCCTCATGCTAGCACATACCCTAACCCTAATCCTAACCCTAACCCTAACTCTAACCCTCACACTCACCCTCAACTTAACCTTAATCCTAATCCTAACCCTAACCCTTACCCTAACCCTAACTCTAACCCTAACCCGAACCCTAAACCTAACCCTAATCCTCAACCCAACCATCACCCTCAGCCTAACCCTAAGCCTATCCCTAACATTAACCCTAACTCTAACCCTAAACCTCACCCTCACCCTAACCCTATCTCTAAACCTAACACTAAACCTCACCCTGACCCTAATCCTAACCCTCACCCCCACACTCCGCCTCACTGTAACTCTAACCCTAACCCTAACAATAACACTAACCCTAAACCTAAGGATCACCCTAAACCTAAACCTCACCCCCACCCTCACCCTCAGCCTAAGCCTAACCCTAACACTAACCCTCACCCTCACTCTCACCCTAACACTAACCCTAAACCTAAACCTCACCGTAAACCTCACCCTAATCCTCACCCTCACCCTCACTCTCACAGTGACCGTAACTCTAACCCTAACCCTAACAATAACAGTAAACCTAACCCTAACCCTAACAATAACCATAAACCTCACCCTGTGCCTCACCCTCACCACAAACATAACACTAACCATAACACTAACAATAACCCTAAACACTAAGCCTAAGCCTAACGATAAACCTAACCCTAACCCTAACCCTCACCCTAAACCTAACCCTAACCCTAACCCTAACCCACACCCTATCCCTAAACCTAACCCTAACACTAAACCTAAACCTAACCTTAAGCCTAACCATAAACCTCATCCTAGGACTCATCCTAAACCTAACCCTAACCCTAACCCTCACTCTCGGCCTAAGCCTAAGCCTAAGCTTAAGCCTAACCCGAACTCTAAACCTCACCCTAACCATCACCTTTACCTACCCCTAACACTAACCCTAACTCTAACCCTAAACCTCACCATCACCCTAACCCTAACTCTAACGCTAACACTAAAACTAATCCTCACCCTAACCCTAAACCTAACCATCATCCTCAACCTCACCGTAACCCTAACCCTAACAATAACCCTAACACTAAACCTAACCCTCACCCTAACCATAACCCTCAACATAACCCTAACCCTCAATCTAACCCTCACCTTCACCCTAACCCTAACCCTAACCCTCCCCCTCACCCTAACCCTAAACGTAACCCTAACCCTCCCCGTAACCCTCAACCTAACCCTAACACTAATCCTAACCCTAACCCTAATTCTAAACCTAAACCTAACCCTAACACTAACACTAACCCTAACTCTAACCCTAAACCTCACCCTCACCCTAACCCTAACTCTAACTCTAACCTGAAACCTAAACCTCCCCTAACCCTAACGCTCACCCTCACCCTCAACATAACCCTAACCCTAACCCTAACAATAACCCTAAACCTAACCCTAACCCTCATCATAACCATAGCCTTCACCCTAACCTTAACCCTCACTCTAACACTTACCCTCACCCTAACACTAACCCTAACCATTACACTAACCCTCACACTAACCCTAACCATCACCCTAACCCTAAACCTCACCCTAACCCTAACTCTCACCCTCAACCTATCCCTCAACCTAACCATAACCCTCATCCTCACCCTTAACCTCACACTAACCATAACACTAATCCTGAGTCTAACCCTCAACCTCACCCTAACCCTAACCCTCACCTTACCATAACCCTCACCCTCAGCCTAACCCTCACCTTTACACTTACAGTCACCCTAACCCTAACCCTCACCTTCACCCTCAGCCTCAGCCTAACCTAAGCCTAAGCCTAACCCTAACCCTAACCCTAACCCTCACCCTCACCCTAATCCTAACCCTAACCCTCATCCTAACCCTTAACCTACCATAACCCTAACCATCATTCTAAACCTAATCCTCATCCACACCCATACCCTCAGCCTAACCCTAAGCCTAAGCCAAACCCTAACCCTAACCCTCACACTCACCCTACCGTCAACCTAATCCTAAACCTAACCCTAACCCTAACATTAAACCTCAACCTAACCCTCACCCTAACCCTAACACTAACCCTAACACTCAACCTAACCCTCCCCCTAAACTTAACTCTAACCCTAAACCTCACCCTCACCAAAACCATATTCCTAAAACTAAACCTCACCCTAACCCTGATCCTAACCCTCACCCTCACCCTCACCCTTAATGTAACTCTAACCCTAACCTTAACTATAACACTAACCCTAAACCTAACCCAAACCCTGAACCTCATCGTAACTTTAACCCTAAAACAATCCCTCACCCTAATCCTAATCCTAACCCTCAGCCTCAACTTATCCCTAACCCTCACGCTAACCCTAACACTCACCCTCACCATAACCCTAACCTTAATCCTAAACATCACCCTAACGCTAACCCTGACCCTCACTCTAACTCTAGCCCTCCCCCTAATCCTAATGCTAACTCTAAACATCCTAACACTCACCCTAACTCTAAAACCCTAACACTAACACTCACCCTCAACCTCATGCTCCGCCTAAGCCTCCGCCTCAGCCTAAGACTAACCCTGACCCTCACACACCCTCACCCTAACCCTAACCATAACACTAACCCTAACCCTAACCTTCACACTAACCCTCCCACTAAACCTAACTCTAACCCTAAACCTCACACTCACCCTAACCCTAATCCTAAACCTGACACTAAATCTCACCCTAACCCTAACCCTAACCCTCACCCTTACCCTCACCCTCACCCTCTCCGTAACTGTAACCCTAACCTTAACAATAACACTAATCTTAACTCGAAACCTTAAACTTAACCCTAATCCTATACATAACCATCACCCTCAGCCTCACCATCACTGCAAAAGTCACCAGAACCATAACACTAATACTCCTAACCCTAACCCTAATCCTAACAATCACCCTCACCCTAACCCTAATCCTAACCTAATCCTCACTCTAACCCTAACCCTAACCTCACCGTAACCCTAACCCTCATCCTAACCCTCACCCTAACAATAACCCTAACCCTCACCCTCAACCTAGCCTTCACCCTAACCCTAATCCTAACCCTAACCCTCACTCTAACCCTAACCCTAACCCTCACCATAACCCTCACACTCACCCTAACCCTCATCCTCACCCTAACCCTCACCCTAACCCTAACCCTCACCCTCACCATAACACTAACCCTCATCCTAACCCTAAACCTAAACCTAAACCTAAACCTCACCCTAACAATAACCCTAACTGTCACCCTCACCCTAGCCCTCACCCTAAACCTAATCCTAACCCTAATCCTCATCCTAAACCTCACCCTAACCCTAACCCTAAACCTCACCCTAACCCTAATCCAAACCCTAACCATCAACCTAACCCTAACCCTCACCCTCACTGTAACCTGAACCCTAAACCTCATCCAACCCTAAACTAAACCCGAACCCTAACTCTCACCCTAACGCTAACCCTAACGCAAACCCTGAACCTCATCATATCTCTAACCCTAATCCTAACCCTCAGCCTCACCTTAACCCTTATCCTAACCCTAACCCTAAATCTCACCCTAACGCTAACCCTAACCCTCACCCTAACTCTAGCCCTCACCCTAACTCTAATGCTAAACCTAAACTTCATCCTAACACTCACCGTAACCCTAAAACCCTAACCCTAACCCTCACCCTCACCCTAACGCTCTGCCTAAGCCTCAGCCTCAGTCTAAGACTAACCCTGACCCTCACACTCACCGTCATCCTAACCCTAACAGTAACACTAACCCTAACCCTAACCCTCACACTAACCCTTACCCTAATGCTAACTCTAACCCTAAACCTCACCCTCACCCTAACCCTAAACCTCACCCACACCCTCCCCATCTGCCTAACATTAAGCCTAACCCTAACCCCAACCCTAACCCTAACACTAACCCTACCCCTCAACCTACCCCTCACCCCAACCCTAACCCTCACCCTCACCCTAGCCCATACCCAAACCCTAAGCCTAAGCCTAACTCTCATCCTAGTCCTCACTCTAACCCTAACCCCAACACTCACCCTAACCGTAACCCTCACCCTCACCCTCACCCTAACTCTAAACCTAACCTTAACCCGAACCCTAACATTCACACTCACCCTCACCTTAACCCTAACCCTAATCCAAACTAACACTAATCCTCAACCCCACACTAAAACTCACCCTATCCCCAACCCTAACCCTAACACTAACCCTAACCCTCACCATACCCCACACACTAATCCTAACCCTAACCCTCACCCTCAACCTAGCCCATACCCAAACCCTAAGCCTAAGCCTAACCCTCATTCTAACCCTAACCCCAACACTCATCCTAACCGTTACCCTCACCCTCACACTCACCCTAATTCTAAACCTAACCCTAACCTTCACCCTAACCCTCACACTCACACTCACTTTAACCCTAACCCTAATCCTAACCCTAACACTAACCCTCACACCCACACTAAACCTCACCCTAATTCTAACCCTAACACTAACCCTAACCCTAACCTTAAACCTCAGCCTCACCCAACCCTAACTCTAACCCTAAACCTCACCCTCACCCTAACCCTAACCCTAACCCTAATCCTAAACCTCTCCCTAAACCTAAACTTTACCCTAACACTTACCCTCACCCTAACACTTACACTAACCTTAACAATCACCCTAAACCTAAACCTCACCCTAACCCAAACGCTAACCCTCAACTTCACCCTAGCCCTCACCCTAAACCTAACACGCATCCTCACCCTAAACCTCACACTAACCCTAACACTAATCCTCAATCTAACCCTCACACTCACCCTAACCCTAACCAGAACCCTCACCCTTACAATAACCCTCACCCTCAGCCTAACCCTCACCTTTACTCTGTCACCCTCATCCTAACCCTCACCCCAAAGCTAACCCTCATCCTAACCCTCACACTAACCGTAACCCTAACCATCACCCTAACCCTAACACTCACCCTCGACTTCAGCCTCAGCCTAACCCTAAACCTAAGCCTAACCCTAACACTCATCCTAACTCTCAACCTAACCATTACCGGAAGCATCAATCTAAACCTCATCCTCATCCCCACCATCACCCTCAGCCTAACCCTAAGCCTAAACTTAACCCAAAGAGTAACCCTCACACTCACCCTGAGCATAACCCTAATCCTAACCCTAACCCTAACCCTAAACCTAAACCTCAACCTAACCCTCACCCTAACCCTAACCCTAACCCTCACCCTCACTTTAGTCCTCAACATAACCCTCACCTCAAACCTAACCCTCACCCTCAATGTAACCCGAAACTTAACCCTCCCCCAACCCTATGCCTAAACCTAAACCTCACCCTAACCCTAACACTAAACCTCACCCTTACCCTAGCCCTCACCCTAACCCTAATTGTAACCCTAAATCTCATTCTAACCCAAACCCTAACACTATCCCTAAACCTCACCCTAATCCTAAACCTAATTGTAACCTTCAAACTAATGCTAACCCTGACACTCAATGTAGTACTAACCCTAAACCTCAAACTAACACCAACCCTCACACTCACAATCGCCCTCAGCCTAAACCGAAGCCTAATCCTAACCCTAACCCTAACCCTCATACTCACCCTTACCCTAACCCTAATCCTAACCCTGACACTAAACCTCACCCTAACCCTAACCCTAACCCTAACGCTTACCCTCACCCTCACCTTCACCTTAACTCTAACCCTAACCCTAACAATAACACTAATCCTAACTCGAAACATAACCTAACCCTAATCCTATCCCTAACCCTCACCCTCAGCCTCACCATCACTGCCAAGGTAACCAGAACCATAACACTAACAATAATCCTAACCCTAACCCTAATCCTAACCCTCAACCTCACCCTAAGCCTCATCCTAAACCTAACTCTAACCCTAACCCTAACCCTCTCCCTCACCATAACCCTAACCCTCATCCTAACCCTCACCCTAACCCTAACACTAACCCTTAACCTCACCCTAAAAATAACCCTAACCCTCACCCTCACCCTAGCCCTCGCCCTAACCCTAATCCTAAACCTAATCCTCATCCTAACTCTCCCCCTAATCCTTAACTTTAAACCTAACTCAAAACCTTCACCCTAACCCTAAAATTAAACCAAACCATAACTGTCACCCAAATGCTAACCCTAACCTGAACCCTAACACTAACCCTCAACCTCACTCTCAGCTTAATGCTAAGACTAATCCTAACCCTAAGCCTAACCCAAGCACTCACCCTAACACTACCCCTAATCGTAATCCTAACCCTAACCCTAAACCTCACCCTCATCCTAACCCTCATCCTAACTCCAACCCTAACACTAACCCTAACCCTAACCCTCACCCTAACCCCAACCCTAACACTAACCCTAACCCTAACCCTAACCCTAACCCTGACCCTAACCCTAACACTTACACTAACCCTAACCCTAACCCTCACCCTAACCCTAACCCTAACCCTCAAGCTCACCCTAACCCTAACCCTAACACTAACCCTCACACTCACCCTCAATTTAGTCCTAATCCTAATCCTAACCCTAATCCTCACCTTCACCCTAACCTTCACCCTAACCCTACCCCTAACAGCAACACTAACCCTAACCCTAACCCTAACTCTCACCCTAACCCTAAGCCTAACCCTACCCCTAACCGTAACCCTCACACTCACCTTCAATCTAAACCTGATCCTAAACCTAACCCTCACATTTATCTTACTGTCACCCTCACCCTAACCCTACCTCTAACACTATAACTAAACCTAACCCTAACCCTCACCGTAACCCTAAACCTAAACCTCACCCTAACCCTAACCCTAACCCTCACACTCACACTCGGTCTAAGCCTAAGCCTAACGCTAAGCTTAAGCCTAACCCTAACCCTCACACTGACACTCACCCTAACCCTAACACTATCACTAATGCTAACTCTAACCCTAAACTTCACCCTCACCCTAAACCTAACTCTAACCCTAACCCTAAACATAAACCACACCCTAAACCTAACCCTAACTCTCACCCTCACCGTAAATGTAACACTAACCCTAACCTAACAATAACCCTAACCCTAACCCTAACCCTCATTCTAATCATAACCCTCACCCTAAACCTAACCCTCAAACTAACACTTACCCTCACCCTAACACTAACCCTAACCCTAACACTAACACTCACACTAACCCTAATCATCACCCTAACATTAAACCTCACCCTAAGCCTAACCCTAACGCTCACCCTCAACCTAGCCCTCACCCTCACCCTAACCCTCATCCTCACTCTAAACCTCACACTAACCCTAAACCTAATCATCAATCTTAACCTAACCCTCACACTAACCCTAACCCTAACCCTAGACCTTACCTTAATCCTCACTCTCAGCCTAACCCTCAGATTTTCCCTTACCGTCACCCTCACCCAAATCCCTCACCCTAACCATAACCCTCTTCCTAACCTTCACCCTGACCATAATCCTAAGCATCACCCTAACCCTAACCCTGACCCTCAACCTCACAATCAGCCTAACCCTAAAGCCTAAGCGTAAACCTAACACTAACCCTCACCCTCACCCTAGCCCTCACCCTAACCCTAATCCTAACCCTAACATTAATCATAACCCTAAACCTAACACTAAATCTAACCATCACCCAAAACCTAATCCTCATCCCAACTCTCACCCACAGCCTAACCCTAAGTCTAAGCCTAAACCTAACCCTAACCCTCACACTCACCCTCACCATAACCCTAATCCTAAACCTAACCCTAACCCTAACCCTAAACCTCAAACTAACCCTCACCCTAACCCTAACCCTAACACTAAACCTAACCCTAACCCTCACCCTAAATATTTCCCTAACCCTTACTCTAACACTAAACCTCACCCTCACCCTAACCCTAAACCTCAGTCTCAGCCTCACCCTCAACATAACTCTAACCCTAACCCTAACAATAACCCTAACCCTAAACCTCACCCTAACCCTAACCCTAACCCTAACCCTAACCCTCACCCTCAGCCTCACCCTCACCGAAAACTTAACCATAACACTAACAATAACCCTAATCCTAACCCTAATCCTAACCATCACCCTCACCCTAAAACTAACCCTAAACTTCACCCTAATCCTAAACCTCAACCTCATCGTAACCCTAACCCTAACACTCACCCTAACCTTAAACCTAACCCTAATCCTAAACCTTGCCATAATGTTAACCCTAACCCTCACACTCAACCTTGCCCTCATCCTAACCCTAATCCTAACCCTAAACCTTATCCAATCCCTCACCCTAATCCTAACCCTAAACCTGACCCTAACACTAACCCTCACCCTCACACTCAGCCTAACCCTAAGCCTAAGCCTAACCCGAACCCTAACCCTCACACTCAACCTCATCCTAACCCTAACCCTAATCCTAACACTAACACTAACCCTAACACTAACCCTCAACCTAACCCTCCCCCAACCCTAACTCTAAACCTAAACCTCACCCTCACCCTAACCCTAACCCTCACCATCACCCTCACCCTCAGCCTAACCCTAAGCCTAACCCTAACCCTCACCCTAGCCCTCACACTAACCCTAACTCTAAACCTAATCCTCACCCTCAACCTAACCCTAAACCTAAACCTCACCCTAAATCTCACCGTAAGCCTAACCCGCACCCTCACCCTCACCCTCACCGTAACTCTAAACCTAACCCTCACAATAACACTAACCATAACCCTAACCCTAACCATAAATCTCACCCTCAGCCTCACCCTCACTGCAAACTTAAACCTGTACATAACACTAATATTAACCCTTACCCTAACCCTAACCCTAACTCTAACCCTAACCCTATCCCTAATCCTCACCCCACCCTCACCCTCAGCCTAACCCTAAGCCTAACACTAACCCTAACCTTAACTTTAACCCTAAACCTCACCCTCACCCTAACCCTATCTCTAAACCTAACCCTAAACCTCAGCCTAACCCTAACCCTAACCCTACCCCCACACTCACCCTCATGGTAACTCTAACCCTAACACTAACAATAACACTAACCCTAAACCTAACCATCACCCTAAACCTAATCCTCACCCCTAGCCTCAACCTCAGCCTAACTGTAAGCCTAAGCCTAACCCTAACCCTCACCCTCACCCTCACCCTAACCCTAATCGTAACCCTAAATCTATCCCTAACCCTCCCCCTCCCCCTCCCCCTCACCCGAATTCTAACCCTAAACCTCACCACCACCCTAACCCTAACCCTAACCCTAACCCTAACCGTAAACCTCACCCTAAAACTCACCCTAACCTTCACCCTCACTCTCAACATGACCATAACTCTAACCCTAACCCTAACAATAATACTAACCCTAACCATAACCCTAACCGTAATACTAACCATAAACCTCACCCTGAGCCTCACCCTCACCGCAAACTTAACACTAATCATAACACTAACAATAACCCTAACCCTAACCCTAAACCTAATCCTCACCCTAACCCTAAACCTTACCCTTACCCTCACCCTCACCGCAACATTAACTCTAACCCTAACCCTAACAAAAACCCTAAACCTAACACTAACCTTAACCATAACCATAACCCTCACCCTAACGCTAACCTTCACCCTAAAACTAACCCAAGTCCAAACACTAACCCTCACACTAACCTTAACACTAATCCTCAATCTAATTCTCACCCTCACCCTAACCCTAAACCTAATACTCACCTTAACCCTCAACTTGACCCTTACTGTCACCCTCACCCTAACCCTAACCCTAACACAAATCCTCATCCTAAACCTCACCCTAACCATGACCCTAACCATCATGCTAACCCTAACCCAAAACCTAACCCTCAGCCTCAGCCTAACCCTAAGCCTATGCCTAACTCTACCCTAATCCTCACCCTCACCCTAGACCTCACCCTACCCCTATTCCTAACCCTGACCCTCATCCTAACCCTAACCCTAACCCTAAAAATAACCCTAAACCTAACCCTAACCCTCATTCTCACCATAACACTCACCCTAACTTTAAACCTCACCCTAATAATTACCCTCACCCTAACACTAACCCTAACCCTAAAACTAACCCTCACACTAACCCTAACGATCACCCTAACCCTAACACTCACCCTAACCCTAAAGCTAACCCTTATCCTCACCCTACACCTCAACCTAATCCTAACCCTCATCCTCACTCTAAACCTCACACTAACCCCAAAAACTAATCCTCAATCTAAACCACACCCTACCCCTAACCCTAAACCTCACCCTAACCCTAACCGTCACACTTACTGTAATCCTAATTCTCAGCCTAACCCTCAACATTACCTATACTGTCAACCTCACCCTAACCCTCACACTAACCCTAACCCCCATCCTAACCCTCACCGTGACCATAACCCTAAGCAAGCATCACCCTAATCCTAACCCTCACCCACAACATAAGCTGACATTCACTCTCACACTAACCCTCACACTAACACTAACTCTATCCCTAAACCTCACCCTCACTCTAACCCTAACCCTCAAACTCACCCTCAACCTCAGCCTAACCCTAAGCCTAACCCTAACCCTCACCCTAACTATCACACTCAACCTCACAGTAACCTTAATCCTAATCCTAACCATAACCCTAACCCTCACCCTAACCCTAACACTAACCAAAACATTAACCCTAACACTAACCCTAACCCTAACACTCACCCTAACCCTAATTCTAACATTAAACCTCACCCTCAAACTAACCCTAAACATAAACCTCACCCTAAACTTAACCTTAAACCTGACCCTCACCCTAGCCCTCAGCCTAACTCTAATCGTAACACTAACCCTCAACCTAACCTTCACCCTAACCCTAATCCTAACACTCACCCTAAACCTAACCCTCACCCTCAACCTCACCCTCAGCCTAACCCTAAGCCTAACCCTTAACCTAACCCTAACCCACACACTCACCCTCACCCTAACCCTAATCCTAAACCTAACCCTAACCCTAACCCTCACACTAACCCTCATCCTAATCCTACCCTAACACTAACCCTAACCCTAACCGTCAACCTAACCCTCACACTAAGCCTTATCGAACCCTAAACCTCACCCTACCCCTAACCCTAACTCTAACTCTAATCCTAACCCTAAACCTCACCCTAACCCTAACCCTAACCCTCACCTTCACTCTCATCCTCAACGTAACCCTAAACCTAAAATTAAAAATAACACACGAACCCTAACCCTCAACTTAACTGTAACCCTCACCCTAACCCTAACCATCACCCTAACACTAACCTTAATCCTAACACTAACCCTCACACTAACCCTAAACCTCACCCTAACCCTAACCCTAACCCTAACCATCAACCTCACCCTAGCCCTCAACCTAACCCTAATTCTAACTCTTACCATTACCTAACCCTCAACCCTTTTCCTCACCCTAAACCTCACACTAACCCTAACCCTAATCCTCAATCTAACTCTCCCCCTCCCCCTAACCCCTAACCGTCACACTTACCCTAACCCTCACTCTAACCCTAACCCTCACCCTTATCTTAACCCTCACCTACAGCCTAACCCTCAAATTTACCCTTACCTTCATCCTCACCTTAACACTCAGTCTATCCCTAAACCTCATCCTAAACTAAAAGTTAACCAAAACACTAACCATCACCCTAACCCTAACCCTCACCCTCAATCTCACACTCACCCTAACCCTAATCCTAACCCTAACCCTAATCCTAACCCTAACCTTCACCCTCAGCCTCATGCTCACTCCAAAAGTAACCTTAACCACAACACTAACAATAAACCTAACCCTAACCCCACTCCTAACCCTCCACCTCACCCTAACCCTAATCCTAACCCTAACCCTCACCCTCAGCCTCACCCTCACTCCAAAAGTAACCTTAACCATAACACTAACAATAAACATAACCCTAACCCCAATCCTAACCCTCCACCTCACCCTAACCCTAATCCTAACCCTAACCCTCACCCTCAGCCTCACCCTCACTCCAAAAGTAACCTTAACCATAACACTAACAATAAACCTAACCCTAACCCCAATCCTAACCCTCAACCTCACCATAACCCTAATCCTAACCCTAACCCTCACCCTAACCCTAACCCTCACCCTCACTGTTACCCTAAACCTCATCCTAACCCTCACCCTAACCCTAATCCTCACCCTCACTGTAAAACTAACCCTCACCCCCAACATTACCCTCAGCCTAACCCTAACCCTAAGCCTAACCCTAACCATAACCCTCACACTCACCCTCACCCTAACCCTAATCCTAAACCTAACCCTATCCCTAAAAATCAACCTAACCCTAACCCTAACCCTAGCCCTCCCAATAACCCTAACTCTAAACCTAATCCTCACCCTCAACCTAACACTAACACTAAACCTTACCCTAAATCTCACCGTAACCATAACCCTCACCCTCACCCTCACCGAAACTCTAAACCTAACGTTAATAATAACACTAACCATAACCCTAACCTTAACCATAAACCTTACCCTAAGCCTCACTCTCACTGCAAACTTAAACCTAACCATAACACTAACATTAACCCTTACCCAAACCCTAACCCTAACTCTAACCCTCACCCTAACCCTAGTCCTCACCCCCACTCTCAACCTCATCCTAAACCTAAGCCTAACCCTAACATTAACCCTAAATTTAACCCTAAACCTCACCCTCACCCTAACACTATCTCTAAACCTAACCCTAAACCTCAGCTTAACCATAACCCTAACCCTACCCGCACCCTCACCCTCACAGTAACTCTAACTCTAACCCTAAAAATGACACTAACCCTAAGCCTAACAATCAATCTAACCCTAATCCTCACCCCAGCCTCACGCTCAGCTTCACCCTAAGCCTAAGCCTAACCATAACCCTCACCCTCACCCTCACCCTAACCCTAATCCTAACCCTAACCCTATCCCTAAACCACAACCTAACCCTCACCCTCACCCTAATACTAACACTAAACCTAACCATAACCCTCACCCTAACCCTCCCCTCACCCTAACTCTACACCTAAACCTCACCAGTACCCTAAACCTAACCCTAACACTAAACCTCACCCTAAACCTCACCCTAACCTTCACCCTCACACTCAGCATGACCGAAACTCTAACCCTAACCTTAATAATAATACTAAACCTAACCCAAACACTAACACTAACCATAAACCTCACCCTGAGCCTCACCCTCGCGGCAAACTTAACACTAACCATAACACTAACAATAACCCTAACCCTAACCCTAAGCCAAACCCTAAACCTTACCCTAACCCTAACCCTCTCCCTAACCCTAACCCTAATCCTAACCATAAAACTAACCCTAACCCTCAACCTAACCCTAAACCTCATCCTAAACCTCACCCTAAACATAGCCCTAACCCTCATCCTAAACCTAACCCTAACCCTAACTCTAACCCTCACCCTAACCCTCACACTAACCTTAACCCTAACACTAACCCAAACTCTAACCCTAAACCTCACCATCACCCTAAACCTAACTCTAAACCTAACCCTAAATCTAAACCTCACCCTAACCCTAACTTAACCCTCACCCTCACACTCAGCTTAACCATTACCCAAACCCTAGAATAACCCTAACCCAAACCCTAACCCTAACCCTCACCCTCACCCTAACCCTAACCCTAACCCAAGCCCTCACCCTAAACCTAACCTTAACCCTAACCCTAAACCTCACCATAACCCTAAACCTAAACCTCACCCTCAGCCTCACCCTCACCTTAAATTTAACATTAATCGTAACACTAACAATAACCCTAACCCTAAACCTAATCCTAACCCTCACCCTCACCCTAACACTAACCCCAACCCTAACACTCACCCTAACCGTAAACCTAACCCTAATCCTAAATCTCGCCATAATCCTAACCCTAACCCTCCCCCTAACCCTTGCCCTCATCCTAACCCTAATCCTTACACTAAACCTCATCCTAACCCTCACCTTAATCCTAACCCTAACCCAATCCCTCACCCTAACCCTAACACTCAACCTCAAACTCAGCCTAACCCTAACGCTAACCCTCACACTCAAACTCACCCTAACCCTAATCCTAACACTAAACCTAACCCTAACCCTAACGCTTACAATCACCCTAACCCTCACCCTAACCCTAACTCTAAACCTAAACCTCACCCTCAACCTAACCCTAACTCTAACCCTAACCCTAAACCTAAGCCTCACCCTAACCCTAACCCTTACCCTCACCCTCACCTTCACTGTAACCTTAACGCTAACCCTAACCCTAACAATTACCCTAAACCTAACACTAACCCTAACCCTAACCATAACCCTCACCCTAACGCTATAACTCACCCTAACACTAACCCTCACCCTAAAACTAGCCCTAGTCTTAACACTAACCCTCACACTCACCCTAACCATCACCTTAACCCTAAAACTCAACCTATCCCTATCCCTAACCCTCACCCTCACCCTAGCTCTCACACTAACCCTAACCCTCATTATCACTCTAAAACTCACTCTAACCTTAACACTAATCCTCAATCTTAACCTCACCCTCACCCTAACCCTAACCCTAATCCTCACCCTAACCCTCACCATGACACTTACTGTCACCCTCACCATAAACCTCACCCTAACCCTAACCCTTATCCTAACCCTCACCCTAACCATGACCCTAACCATCATGCTAACCCTAACCCTCAACCTCACCCTAAGCCTCAGCCTAAACCTAAGCCTAAGCCTAACCCTAACCCTAATCCTCACCCTCAACCTAGCCCTCACTCTAACCCTAATCCTAACCCTGACCCTCATCCTAACCCTAACCCTAACCCTAAAAACAACCCTATACCTAACCCTAACCCTAACCCTAACCCTAACCCTCACCATAACACTAACCCTAACCGTAACACTAACACTCAAACTAACCCTAATCATCACCCTAAGGTTAACACACACGCTAACCCTAACCCTAAATGTCACCCTCAACCTAACCCTAACCCTCATCCTCACCCTAAACCTCACACTAACCCTAAGTCTATTCCTCAATCTAAACCACACCCTCACCCTAAACCTAAACCTAACACTCACCCTAACACTAACCCTCACCCTTACCGTAATCCTCATTCTCAGATAACCCTCAACTTTACCCTTACTGTCCTGTCAACCTCACCCTAACCCTCATACTAACCCTAACCCTCATCCTAACCTGACCCTGACCGTAATCCTAAGCATCACCCTAATACGAACCCTCACCCTCAACCTAACCCTAACATTAACCCTCACACTAACACTAACTCTAACCCTAAACCTCACCCTCAACCTAAGCCTCACCATCACCCTCACCCTCAGCCTAACACTAAGTCTAACCCTCACACTCACCCTCACCCTCACTCTAAACCTAATCCTAACCCTAACCCTAACCCTCAACCTAACCCTAACACTAACCCTAACCCTAACCCAAACACTAACCCTAACCCTCACCCTAACACTAACTCTAAAATTAAACGTCACCCTCACCCTAACCCTAACCCTAACACTCAGAGTCATCCTAGCCCTCACCCTAACACTAATCCTAACCCTAATCCTCATCCTAACACTCAAATTAACCCTAACACATACCCTCAACCGCACTCTCAGCCTCACCATAACTCTAACCCTAACCCTAACAATGATACTAACCCTAAACCTAACGATCACCCTAACACTAATCCTCACCCCCACCTTCACCCTCAGCCTAACCCTTAGCCTAAGCCTAACCCTAACACTAACCCTCACCCTCACTCTCACCCTAACCCTAATCCTAACCCTAACCCTATCCCTAAACCTCAACCTAACCCTCGCCCTCACCGTAATGCTAACACTAAACCTAAACCTAACCCTCACCCTAAACCATCCCCCTAACCTGAACTCTAACCCTAAACTTCACCAGCACCCTAAAACTAACCCTAACCCTAAACCTCACCGTAAACCTCACCCTAACCCTCACCCTCAACCTCACTCTCACAGTGACCGTAACTCTAACCCTAACCCTAACAGTAACAGTAACCCTAACCCTAACCCTAACAATAACCATAAACCTCACCCTGTGCCTCACCCTCACCGCAAAATTAACACTAAACATAACATTAACAATAATCCTAAACCTCACCCTAAGCCTAAGCCTAACCCTAACCCTAACCCTAACACTCACCAAAACCCTAACCCTAACCCTAAACCTAATCCTAACCCTAACACTAAACCTAACACTAACCCTAAACTTAAACCTAAACCTCATCCTAACACGCATACTAAACCTAACCCTTACCCTCACCCTAACCCACACCCTAACCCTCACCTTAACCCTAACCCTAACAATAACCCTAACACTAAACCTAAACCTCACCATCACCCTAAACCTGACTCTTACCCTAACCTTAAAACTAAACCTCATCCTAACTCTAAACCTAACCCTCACCCTCAACTTCACTGTAACCCTAACCCTAACCCTAACAATAACCCTAACACTAAACCTAACCCTCACCATAACCATAATGCTCAACATAACCCTAACCCTCAATCTAACCCTCACCCTCAACCTAACGCTAAACCTAACCGTAACCCTAACCCTAACCCTAAACTTAACCCTAACCCTAACCATAACGTTACACCTATTCCTCATCCCCACCCTCACCCTGAGCCTAACCCTAAGCCTAAACCTAACCCTAACCTTAACCCTCAAACTTACCCTCACCCTAATCGTAACACTAACACTAACCCTTACTCTAACCCTAAACCTCACCCTCACCCTAACCCTAACTCTAACCCTTATCTGAAACCTAAACCTCATTCTAACCCTAACCCTCACTCTCACACTCACTCTCAACATAACCCTAAACCTAACCCTAACCTAACAATAAACGTAACCCTAACCCTAACCCTCATCCTAACCATAACCTTCACCCTAAACCTAACCATCACCCTAACACTTTCCCTCACCCTAACACTAACCCTAACCATAACACTAACCGTCACACTAACCCTAACCATCACCCTAACCCTAAACCTCACCCTAACCCTAACTCTCACCCTCAACCTAGCCCTCAACCTAACCCTAAACCTCATCCTCACCGTTAACCTCACACTAACCTTAACACTAATCCTGAATCTAAACCTCAACCTCACCCTAATCCTAACCCTCACCTTACCGTAACGCTCACCCTCACCCTAACCCTCACCATAACATAAATCCTCATCCTAACCCTCACCCTAACGGCAACCTAAACCATCAACCTAACCCTAACCCTCACCCTCACCCTCAGCCTCAGCCTAAACTTAAGCCTAAGCTTAACCCTAACCCTAACCCTCACCCTCACCCTAGCCCTCACCCTAACCCTAATCCTAACACTAACAATTATACTAACCCTTAACCTAACCATAACCCTAACCATCATTCTAAACCTAATCCTCACCTCCACCCATACCTCAGCCTAACCCTAAGCCTAAGCCAAACCCTAACCCTAACCCTCAAACTCACCCTGACTTTCACTCTAATCCTAAACCTAACCCTAACCCTAACATTAAACCTCAACCTAACCCTCACCCTAACCCTAACACTAACCCTAACCCTAACACTCAACCTAACCCTCCCCCTAAACCTAACTCTAACCCTAAACCTCACCCTCACTCTAACCATAATCCTAACACTAAACCTCACCCTAACCCTGATCCTAACCCTCAACCTCACCCTCACACTTAATGTAATTCTAAGCCTAAACTTAACTTATAACACTAACCTTAAACCTAACCCAAACCCTGACCCTCATGGTAACTCTAACCCTAAAACAAACCCTCACCCTAATCCTAATCCTAACCCTCAGCCTCACCCTAACCCTCACCCTAACCCTAAACCTTACCCTAACGCTAACCCTAACCCTCACCCTAACTCTAGCCCTCCCCCTAACCCTAATGCTAACCCTAAACCTCATCCTAACACTCACCCTAACCCTAAAACCCTAACCCTAACACTCACCCTCACCTTCACGCTCCGCCTAAGCCTCTGCCTCAGCCTAAGACTAATCCTGACCCTCACACTCAACATCACCCTAAACCTCACCGTAACACTAAACCTAACCCTAACCTTCACACTAACCCTCCCCCTAACCCTAATTCTTACCCTATTCCTCACCCTCACCCTAACCCTAAACCTCACCCTCACCCTCACCCTCCGCCTAACATTAAGCCTAACCCTAACTGCAACCCTAACCCTAACACTAACCCTAACCCTCACCCTACCGCTCACCCTAAACCTAACCCTAACCCTCATCCTCACCCTAGCCCATACACAAACCCCAAGCCTAAGCCTAACACTCACCCTAACCCTCATTCTAAACCTAACCCCAACACTCACCCTAACTGTAACCCTCACCCTCACCCTAACTCTAATCATTACCCTAACCCTAAACCTCACACTCACCCTCACCTTAACCCTAACCCTAATCCTAACACTAACATTAACCCTCAACCCCACACTAAATATCACCCTATCCCCAACCCCAACCCTAACACTAACCCTAACCCTCACCCTAACTCTCACCCTAACCCTAACCCTAAACCTCACCCTCAACCTAGCCCATACCTAAACCCTATGCCTAAGACTAACCCTCACCCTAACCCTCACTCTAAACCTAACGCCAACACTCACCATATCTGAAACACTCACCCTCACCCTCACCCTAACTCTAAACCTAACCCTAACCCTAATCCTAAACCTCACACTCAACCTCACCTTAACCCTAACCCTAATCCAAACTCTAACACTAACCCTCAACCTCACACTAAAACTCACCCTATCCCCAACCCTAACCCTAACACTAAACTTAACCCTCACCCTACCCGTCACACTAAACCTAACCCTAATCCTCACCCTCAAACTAGCCTATACCCAAACCCTAAGCCTAAGTCTAACCCTCACCCTCACCATAACACTAACACTACTCCTAACATTAACCCTAACCCTAACCCTAAACCTAACCCTAACCCTCACCCTAACTCTGCCCCTAACCCTAACTATAACCCGAAACCTCACCATCACCCTAACCCTAAACCTCACCCTCACCCTCACCCTCACCATAACTCTAAACCTAACCCTAAAAATAAACCTAACCCTAACACTAACCCTAACCCTCATCCTCACTGTAACCCTAAACCTAACCCAAGCCCTCACCCTAACCCTAACCCTAACCCTAACTCTCACCCTAACCCCAAACCAAAACCTCACCATAACCCTAAGCCAAACACTCACCCTAACCCTAAACCTAACCCTAATCCTAAACCTGGCCATAATGCCAACCATAAACCTCAACCTCACCCTTGCCCTCATCCTAACCGTAATCCTAACCCTAAACCTCATCTTAACCCTTACCCTAACCATAACCCTAACCATCATGCTAAACCTAACCCTCAACCTCACCCTCAGCCTCAGCCTAACCCTAAACCTAACCCTGACCCTCATCCTAACCCTAACCCTAATCCTAAAAATTATCCTAAACCTAACCCTAACACTCATTCTAAACATAAACCTCACCCTAACCCTAAACCTCAACCTAACACTTAGCCTCACCCTAACACTAACTCTAACCCTAACACTAACACTCACACTAACCCTAATGATCACCCTAAGGCTAACACTCATGCTAACCCTAATCCTAAACCTCACCCTCACTCTAGCCCTCAACCAAACCCTAACCCTCATGCTCACCCTAAACCTCACATTAACCCTAACCCTAATCCTCAATTTAAACCACACCCTCACCCTAACCCTAAACCTATCCCTCACCGAAACCCTAACCCTCACCCTTATTGTAATCCTCACTCTCAGCCTAACCCTCAGCTTTAACCTTACTGTCACCGTCACCCTAACCCTCACACTAACCCTAACCCTCATCCTAAACCTCACCCTGACCTTAACCCTAAGCATCACCCTAACCCTAACCCTCACCCACAACCTAACCCTAACACTAACCCTCACACTAACACTAACTCTAACCCTAAACATCTCCCAAACCCTAACCCTCACCCACACCCTCATCCTAACACTAAGCCTAACCATAACCCTAACCCTCACACTCACCCTCACCCTCACCCTAAACCTAATCCTAACCATAACCCTGACCCTCAACCTAACTTTAACACTAAACCTAACCCTAACCCAAACACTAACCCTAACCCTAAACCTCACCCTAACCCTAACTCTAAAATTAAACCTCACCCTCAACCTAACCCTACACCTCACCCTAACCCTAACCCAAAACATCACCCTCACCCCAGCAATCACACTAACCCTCATCCTATCCCTAACCCTCATCCTAACCCTCACCCTAACCATAATCCTAACCCTCACCCTAAACCTAACCCTCACCCTCAACCTCACCATCAGCCTAACCCTTAGACTAACCTTGAACCTAACTCTAACCCACACATTCACCCTCACCCTAACCCTAATCCTAACCGTAACCCTAACTCTAACCCTAACCCTCACACTAACCCTCACTCTAACCGTAACATAACACTAATCCTAACCCTAAACCTCACAGTAACCGTCACCCTAAGCCTAACTCTAAACCTAAACCTCACCCTAATCCTAACCCTAACTCTAACACTAATCCTAACCCTAAAGCTCACCCTAAACCTAAACCTAACCCACACCCTGACACTCACCCTATATGTAACCCTAAACCTAAAATTAAAAATAACCTTAACACTAAACCTCAACCTTACCCGAACTGTAACCCTCACCCTAACCCTAACCATCATCCTAACACTTACCCTCACCCTAACACTAACCCTAACCCTAACCCTAAACCTCACACTAACCCTACCACTCACCCTAATCCTAAACCTCACCCTAACCCTAACCCTAACCCTAAACCTCACCCTCACCCTAGCCCACACCCTAATTCTAATTCTAACCCTTACCCTCACCTAACCCTAACCCTCATGCTCACCCTAAACCTCACATTAAACCTAACCATCCTCACCCTATCCCCTAACCCTCACACTTACCCTAACCCTCACCCTAACCCTCACCCTTATCTTAACCCTCACCCACAGCCTAACCCTCAACTTTCCCCTTACCATCAACCTCACCCTAACACTCACCCTATCCCTAAACCTCATTCTAACCTTCAAGCTAACCGAACCCTAAACATCAACCTAACCCTAACCCTAACCCTCAATCTCACCCTCAGCCTAAACCTCAGCCTAACCTTAACCCTAACACTAACCCTCACCCTCACCCTAGCCCTCACCCTAATCGTAACCCTAAACCTCATCCTAACCGTCACTCTAATTCTAAACCTATCTATCACCAAACACTAATCCTCACCTCCACCCTCACCCTCAGACTAAGCCAAAGCGTAACCCTAACCCTCACACTCACCCTCACCCAAACCTAATCCTCAACCTAAGCCTAACCCTAAACCTCAAACTAACCCTCACCCTAACCCTAACCCTAACACTAACCCTAACCCTAACCCTGAACCTAACACTAACCCTGACCCTAACCCTTACCATAACCCTAACACTAACCCTCACACTAACCCTAACCCTCACCCTAACCCTAAACCTCACCCTAACCCTAACCCTAACCCTCAACCGCACCCTAACCCTAATCCTCACCCTAAACCTCCCCCTCAGCCTCACCCTCACTGCAAAGGTAACCTTAACCATAACACTAACAATAACCCTAACCCTAACCCTATCACCCTCACCCTCACCCTAATCCTAACCCAAACCCTCACCCTAACTCTAAACCTTACACTCACCATAACACTAACCCTCATCCTAACCATCACCCAAACCCTAATCCTCACCCTCAACATAACACTAACCCTCACCCCCACCCTCACCCTCAGCCTAACCCTAAGCCTAAGCCTAACCCTAACCCTAACCCTCACACTCACCCTTACCCTAACCCTAATCCTAATCCTAACCCGAACCATAAACCTCACCCTCAGCCTCACTCTCACTGCAAACTTAACCCTAACCATAACTCTAAAAATAACCCAAACCCGAACCCTAACCCTAACCCTAACCCTAACTCTAATCCTAACCCTAACCCTAATCCTCACCCCTACCTTCAGGCTCAGCCTAACCCTAAGCCTAACCCTAACACTAACACTAACTCTAACCCTAAACCTCACCCTCACCCTAACTCTATCTCTTAACGTAACCCTAAACCTTACCTTAACCCTAACCCTAAACCTCACCCGCACCCTCACCCTCACCGTAACTCTAACCCTAACCCTAACAATAACACTAACCTAAGCCTAACCATCACCCTAAGCCTAATAATCACTCCCATCCTCACCCTTAGCCTAAGCCTAAGCCTAAGCCTAACCCTAACCCTAACCCTCACCCTCACACTGACCCTAACCTAACCCTAACCCTAACCCTATCCCTGAACTTCAACCTAACCCTCACCCTCACCCTAATGCTAACACTAAACCTAAACCTAACCCTCACCCTAACCCTCCCCTTAACCCTAACTCTAAACCTAAACCTCACCAGCACCCTAACCCTAACCTTAAACCTAAACCTCACCCTAAACCTCACCCTAACCCTCAGCCTCACCCTCACTCTCACCGTGACCGTAACTCTAACCCTAACCCTAACAATACCACTAACCTTAACCCTAACCCTTACCCTAACACTAACCATCACTGTCAACCTGAGCCTCACCCTCACTGCAAACTTAACACTAACCATAACACTTACAATAACCCTAACATTAACCCTAAGCCTAACCCCAAACCTAACCCTCACCTTAACCCTAACCATAAACCTAACCCTAACCCTAACCCTAAAAGTAACACTAACCCTAACCATAACCAAAAACCTCATCCAAACCCTCACCCTAAACCTAACGCTAACCCTCACCCTAACCCTAACCCTCACTCTCAAAATCCGCCTAAGCCTAACCCGAACTCTAACTCTCACCCTAACCCTCACCTTAAAACTAACCCTAACACTAACCCTAACTCTAACCCTAAACCTCACGATCAACCTAACCCTACCTGTAACCCTAACCCTATACCTATACCTCAACCAAAACCTAACCCTAACCCTCACACTAACCCTCACCCTAACCCTAACCTAACACTAACCCTAACCCTAACCCTCACACTAACCCTCACCCTAAGCCTAACTCTAACCCTAAACCTCACCCTAACCCTAATCCTAACTCTAACCCTAATCCTAACCTTAACCCTCACCCTAACCCTAAACCTAACCCTCACCCTCACCCTCACCCTCAACGTAACCCTAAACTTACAATTGAAAATAACCCTAGCAGGAACCCTAACCCTCAACCTATCTATAAAACTAACCCTAAATCTAACCCTTACCCTATCCTTCCCCTTAACCCTAACTATACACCTAAAGCTCACCAGCACCCTAACCCTAACCTTAAACCTAAACCTCACCCTAAACCTCACCCTAACCCTCACCCTCACCCTCACTCTCACCGTGACCATAACTCTAACTCTAACCCTAACAATAACACTAACTTTCACCCTAACCCTAACACTAACACTAACCATAACCCTCAACCTGAGCTTCACCCTCACTGCAAACTTAACACTAACCATAACACTAACAATAACCATAACCTTAAACCTAACCTTAACCCTAAACCTAACCCGCACCTTAACCCTAACCATAAACCTAAATTTAACCATAACCCTAACCCTAAAAGTAACACTAACCCTAACCATAACCAAAAACCTCATCCAAACCCTCACCCTAAACATAACGCTAACCCTCACCCTAACCCTAACCCTCACACTCACAATCCGCCTAAGCCTAACCCGAAATCTAACCCTCACCCTAACCCTCACCCTAAACCTAACCCTAACACTAATTCTAACTCTAACCCTAAACCTCACGATCAACTTAACCCTAACTCTAACCCTAACCCTATACCTAAACCTCAACCTAAACCTAACCCTAACCCTCACACTAACCCTTACCCTAACCCTAACCTAACACTAACCCTAACCCTAACCCTCACACTAACCCTCACCCAAAGCCTAGCTCTAACCCTAAACCTCAACCTAAACCTAACCCTAACTCTAACGCTAATCCTAACTTTAAACCTCACCCTAACCCTAACCCTAACCTTCACCCTCACCCTCACCCTCAACGTAACAATAAACTTAAAATTAAAATTAAAATTAACACTAGCAGGAAACCTAACCCTCAACCTATCTGTAAACCTAACCCTAAACCTAAACCTCACCCTAACACTTACCCTCACCCTAAACCTAACCCTAACTCTAACCCTAATCCTAAACCTAAATCTCACCCTAAACCTAACCCTAAACCTCAACCTCATCCTCAATCTCACCCTCACCCTAACCCTAATCCTAACCCTATCCCTAATCCTAATCCTAACCCTCACACTCAGCCTCACCCTCACTCCAAAAGTAACCTTAACCATAACACCAAAAATATACCTAAATCTAACACTAATCCTAACCCTCACCTTCACCCTAACCCTAATCCTAAACGTTACCCTCACCCTAACCCTAACCCTCACCCTCACTGTAAACCTAACCCCCCTTCTAACCCTCACCCTAACTCTAATCCTCACCCTCACTGTAACACAAACGCTCACTCCCACCCTCACCCTCAGCCTAACCCTAAGCCTAAGCCTAAACCTAACACTAACCCTCACCCTAACCCTCCAACTAACCCTAACTCTAAACGTAATCCTCACCCTCAACCTAACCCTAACCCTAAACCTCACCCATCTCACCTAAGCCTTACCCTCACCCTCACCCTCACCCTCACCGTAACTCTAACCCTAACCCTAACAATAACACTAACCATAACCCTAACCCTAACCATAAACCTCACCCTCAGCCTCACCCTCACTGCAAACTTAAACCTAACACTAACCATAACACTAACATTAACCCTTAGCCTAACCCTGACCCTAACCCAAACCTAACCCTAACACTCACCCTAACCCTAACCCTAACACTAACCCTAACTCTAACCCTAAACCTCACCCTCACCCTAACCCTAACATTAACCCTCACCCTAACCCTAAACCTCACCCTCACTGTAACCCTAACCCTAACCCTCACCCTAACCATAAACCTAACCCTAATCCTAAACCTCACCATAATGCTAACCCTAACCCTCACCCTCACACTTGCCCTCATCCTAACCCTAATCCTAACCTTAACCTCATCCTAAACCTCACCCTAATCCTAAACCTAACCCTTACCCTCACCCTCAGACTAACCCTAACCCTAACCCTCACACTCAACCTCACCCTAACCCTAATCCTAACACTAACCCTAACCCTAATCCTAACCCTAACCCTCACCCTAAACCTACCCCTAACACTAACTCTAAACCTAAACCTCACCCTCACCCTAACCCAAACTCTAACCCTAACCCTAAACCTAAACCTCAACCTAAACCTAAACCTTACCTTCACCCTCATCCTCACCGTAAACTTAACCCTAACCCTAACCCTAAAAACAACCCTAAACCTAACACTTAACCCTAACCCTAACCATAACCCTCACCCTAACGGTAACCCTCACCCTAATATTACCCTCACCCTCACCCTCAACGTAAGCTTAACCCTAACCCAAACAATAACCCTAAAGCTAACACTAACCCTAACCCTAACCATAACCCTTACCCTAACGCTATAACTCACCCTAACACTAACCCGAACCCTAAAACTAACCCTAGTCCTAACACTAACCCTCACACTAACCCTCTAACCATCACCTTAACCCTAAACCTCAACCTAACCCTATCCCTAATGCTCACCCTCTCCCTAGCCCTCACCCTAACCCTAACCCTCATTATCACCGTAAAAGTCACTCTAACCTTAACACTATCCTCAATCTTATCCTCCCCCTCACCCTAACCCTAGTCCTCACACTAACCCTCATCTTGACCCTTACTGTCACCCTCACTCTAAACCTAACCCTCATTTTAACCCTCACTCTAACCATGACCCTAACCATCATGCTAACCCTCACCCTCAACCTCACCCTCAGCCTAAGCCTAACCCTAAGCCTAAGCCTAACCCTAACCCTAATTCTCACACTCACCCTAGCCCTCACCCTAACCCTAATCCTAAACCTGACCCTCATCCTAACCCTAACAATAACCCTAAAAATAACCCTAAACTTAACCCTAACCCTCATTCTAACCATAATTCTCACCCTAACCCTAAACCTCACCCTAACACTTACCCTCACCCCAACACTAACCCTAACCCTAACACTAACCCTCACATTAACCCTAACGATCACCCAAAACCTAACACTCACCCTAACCCTAACCCTAACCCTCATCCTCACCCTAGCGCTCAACCCAACCCTAACCCTCATCCTCACACTAACCCTAAATCTCACACTAACCCCAAAAACGAATCCTCAATCTAAACCACTTCCTAACCCTAACCCTAAACCTAACCCTCACCCTAGCCCTAACCCTCACCCTTACAGTAATCCTCACTCTCAGCCTAACCCTCACCTTTACCCGTACTGTCACCTTCACCCTAATCCTCACACTATCCCTAACCCTCATCCTAACCCTCACCCTGACCATAACCCTTAGCATCAACCTAATCCTAACCCTCACCCACAACCTAACCCTAACACTCACTCTCACACTAACCCTCACACTAACACTAACTCTATCCTTAAACCTCACCCTCACCCTAACCCTAAACCTAACCCTCACCATGACCCTCAGCCTAACCCTAAGCCCAACCTAACCCTCACCCTAACCCTCACACTCACCCTCACATTAACCCTAATCCTAATCCTAACCATAACACTAACCCTCAACCTAACCCTAACAATAACCCTAACATTAACCCTAACACTAATCCTAACACTCACACTCACCCTAACACTAACTCTAAAATTAAACCTCATCCTCAACCTAACCCTAACCTTAAACCTCCCACTAAACATAAACCTAAACCTCACCCTCACCCTAGCCCTCAGCCTAAACCTAATCCTAACCCTAACCCTCACCCTTACCCTCACCCTAACCGTAATCCTAACACTCACCCTAAACCTAACCCTCACCTTCAAACTCACCCTCACCCTAACCCTAAGCCTTACCCTAAACCTAACCCTAACCCACACACTCACCCTCACCCTAACCCAAATCCTAAACCTAACCCTAACTCTAACCCTAACCCTCAAACTAACCCTCACCCTAACCCTAAACTAACACTAACCCTAACCCGAACCGTCAACCTAACCCTCACCGTAAGCCTAAATCTAACCCTAAATCTCACCATAACCCTAACCCTAACTCTAACCCAAATCCTAACCCTAAACCTCACAATAACCCTAACCCTCACCCTCACCATCACCCTCAACGTAACCCTAAACCTAAAATTAAAAATAACCCTAACACGAACCCTAACCCTCAACCTAACTGAAACCCTCACCCTAAATTAACCATCACCCTAACACTTACCCCTACCCTAACACTAACCATAACCCTAACACTAACCCTCACACTAACCCTAATATTCATCCTAACCCTAAACCGCACCCTAACCCTAACCCTAACACTAACCCTCAGCCTCACCCTAGCCCTCACCCTAAACCTAATTCTAACTCTTATCCTCACCTAAACCTAAACCCTTATCCTCACCCTAAACCTCACACTAACCCTAACCTTAATCCTCAATCTAACCCTCACCCTCACCCGAACCCTAACACTCACCTTTATCTTAACCCTCACCCACAGCCTAACCCTCAATTTACCCTTCCTTCACCCTCACCCTAACACTCAATCTATCCCTAACCCTCATCCTAACCTTCAAGCTAACCGTAACACTAACCATCAACCTAACCCTAACCTTTACCCTCAAACTCACCCTCACCCTAACCCTAATCCTAACCCTAACTCTAAACCTAACCCTAACCCTCACCCTCAGCATCACCCTCACTCCAAAAGTAACCTTAACCATAACACTAACAATAAACTTAACTCTAACCCTAATCCTAACCCTCACCCTCACCCTAACCCTAATCCTAACCCTAACCCTCACCCTAACCCTAACCTTCACCCTCACTGTAACTCTAACCCTCATCCTAACCCTCACCCTAACTCTAATCCTCACCCTCACTGTAACTCAAATGCTCACTCTCACCCTCACCCTCAGCCTAACCCTAAACCTAAGCCTAACCCTAACCCTAACACTCACACTCACCCTCACCCTAACCCTAATCCTAACCCTAACCCTATGCCAAAAAATCAACCTAACCCTAACCTTCACCCTAACCCTCCCACTAACCCTGACTCTAAACATAATCCTCACCCTCAACCTAACCCCAACCCTAAACCTCACCCTAAATCTCACCTAACCCTAACCTTCACCCTCACCCTAACCGTAACTCTAACCCTAAACCTAACAATAACACTAACCATAACCCTAACCCTAACTATAAACCTCACCCTCAGCCTCACCCTCACTGCAAACTTAAACCTAACACTAACCATAACACTAACATTAACCCTTAGCCTAACCCTAACCCTAACCCTAACCCTAACCCTAACTCTAATCCTAACCCTAACCCTAATCCTCATGCCCAAGCTCAGCCTCATTCTAACCCTAAGCCTAACCTTAACATTAACCCTAATTTTAAACCTAAACCTCAACCTCACCCTAACCCTATGTCTAAACCTGACCCTAAACCTCAGCTTAACCCTAACCAAAACACTACCTGCAACCTCACCCTCACGTTAACTCTAACCCTAACCCTAACAATAACAATAACCCTAACCCTAACCATCACCCTAACCCTAATCCTCACCCCCAGCCTCACCCTCAGACTATCCCTAATCCTAAGCCTAACCCTAACCCTCACCCTCACCCTAACCCTAATCCTAACCCTAAAATTATCCCTAAACCTCAACCTAACCCTCACCCTCACCATAATGGTAACACTAAACCTAACCCTAACCCTCACCCTAACCCTGCCCCTCACCCTAACTCTAACCCTAAACCTCAACAGCACCCTAAACCTAACCTTAACCCTAACCCTAAACCTCACCCTAAACCTCACCCTAACCCTCACCCTCACTCTAACCCTAACCCTAACAATAATACTAACCCTAACACGAACCCTAACACTAAAACCTTAAACCTTAACCCTCACCCTAATCTTAACACTCACCCTTATCTTAACCCTCACCCACAGCCTAACCCTCAATTTACCCTTACCTTCACCCTCACCCTAACACTCAATCTATCCCTAACCCTAACCCTCATCCTAACCCTGCCCCTCACCCTAACTCTAACCCTAAACCTCACCAGCACCCTAAATCTAACCTTAACCCTAACCCTAAACCTCACCCTAAACCTCACCCTAACCCTCACCCTAACCTCACCGCAAACTTAACACTAACCATAACACTAACAATAACCCTAACCCTAATCCTAATCCTAAACTTAACCCTAACCCTAACCGAAACCCTCAACCTAACGCTAACCCTAAACCTAACCCTAATCGTAACCCTAAAACTAACCCTAACCATAACCATAACCACAAACCTCATCCTAACCCTCACCCTAATCCTAACCCTAACCTTCACCCTAAACCTAACCCTAACCCTCACCACCAGAATCGGCCTAAGCCTAAGCCTAACCCGAACTCTAACCCTCACCCTAACCCTAAACCTAACACTAAACCTCACTCTAACCCAAACCTCACCCTCACCCTAACCCTAACACTAACCCTCACCCTAACCCTAAACCTACCCTCACTGTAACACTAACTCTAACCCTCACCCTAACCATAAACCTAACAGTAATCCTAAACCTCACCATAATGCTAACCCTAACCCTCACCCTGACCCTTGCCCTCATCCTAACCCTAATCCTAACCTTAACCTCATCCTAAACATCACCCTAATTCTAAAGCTAACCCTCACCCTCACCTTCAGACTAACCCTAACCTTAACCCTCACACTCAACCTCACCCTAAACCTAATCCTAACACTAATCCTAACCCTAACCCTAACCCTAACCCTAACCCTCACCCTCAACCTAACCCTCCCCCTAACACTAACTCTAAACCTAAACCTCACCCTCACCCTAACCCTAACTCTAACCCTAACCCTAAACATAAACCTCAACCTAACCCTAAACCTTACCCTCAACCTCACCCTCACCGTAACCTTAACCCTAACCCTAACCCTAACAATAACCCTAAACCTAACCCTAACCCTAACCATAACCCTCACACTAACGGTAACCCTCACCCTAACGGTAACCCTCACCCTAACACTTACCCTCACCCTCACCATCAACGTAAGCTTAACCCTAACCCAAACAATAACCCTAAAGCTAACACTAACCCTAACCCTAACCATAACCCTCACCCTAACGCTATAACTCACCCTAACACTAACCCTCACCCTAAAACTAACCCTAGTCCTAACACTAACCCTCACACTAACCCTAACCATCACCTTAACACTAAACATCAACCTAACCCTATCCCGAACTCTCACCCTCAACCTAGCCCTCACCCTAACCCTTATCCTCATCCTAAACCTAAAACTAACCCTCACCCTAACCTTAACGCTAAACCTCAAATTAACCTTAACCCTCATCCTCAACATCAACATCAGCTTAACCCTAACCCTAACCCTAATCCAAACGCTAAGCCTCACCCTCACCCTCACCCTAACTCTAAACCTAATCCTAAACAAAACCGTCACTCTAATCCAAACCCTATCCCTGACCTTCCCCTAACCCAAACCCTAATCCTAACCCTAAGCCTCACGCTCACCGTAAACCTTACCCTCACACTAACCCTAAACCTAACCCTCATCCTAACACTAACCATAAACCTAACCCTCACCCTAACCTTAACTAACCCTCACACAAACCTTAACCCTCCACCTCACCCTCAACCTCAACCTCACCCTCACCCTAACCCTCACCCTAAAAATAACCATAACCCTAACCCTCACACTAAAACTAACTCTAACACTCACCCTCAACTTCACCCTAAGCCTAACCCTACACCTAAGCCTAATCCTAAAACTAACTCTCACTCTCACCCTCACCCTAAACCTAAACCTTACCCTAACCCTAACCCTAACCCTAGTACTCACCCTAACCTTTACCCCCACCGTCACCCTAACCCTAAACCTAACCCTCACCCTAACCCTAACCCTAACCCTAACCCTCACCCTCACCGTAACCCTAACACTAAATCTAACCCTCACCCTAAACCTATCCTTAACCTTAATGCTATCCCTAACCCTAACCCTTCCCCTAAACCTCCCTCTAACCCTTACCCTCACCCTATCCTTCACCCTAACCCTCACCCTAACACTAAACCTAAACCCTATCCTCACCCTAAACCTAACCCTAAGTCTCACCCTCTCCCTCAACCTCACCCTAACCCTAACCCAAACCCTCAACTGAACCCTCACCCTAACGCTCACCCTAACACGCAACTTAACCCTAACCCTCACCCTCACCCTAACGCTCACCTTAAACCTTACCCTCACCCTAAACCTAACCCTAAAACTAACGATAACCCTCACCCTCACCTAACCTAACCTGGATCCTAACCCTCACCCTAAACCTCATCCTAACCCTTACCCTGACTATAACCCTAACCCTAACCCTAATCCTCACCATAACCCTAACCCTCACACTAACCCTAACACTCACCCACACCCTAAAACTCACCCGAACCCGAACCTGAACCAGAAACCTAACCCGACCCTAAACCTCACCCTAAACCTAACCCTCACCGTAAACATAACTATAACCCTCACCCTCATACTAACACTAAACCTCACCTTAACCCTCACCCTAAATCTCACCGTAACCCAAATCTAACACTAAACCTCAATCTCATCCTAACCCTCAAACTTATCCTTATCCTGACACCAACCCTAACCCTAACCCTAATCCTCACATTAACCCTAACCCTCACACTAACCCTAACCCTAAACCTCACCCTAACTCTAATGCTATCCCTAAACATCACCCTCACCCTAAAACGCATCCTAAACCTTACCTTCACTATAACCCTAACCCTAACCCTAATCATCACCATAACCCTAACCCTCACCCTAACCTAAACCGTCACCCACACTCTAAAACTCACCCGAACCCGAACCCGAACCCGAACCCTAACCCGACCCTAAACCTCACCCTAACCCTAACCCTCAATCTAAACCTAACTCTAACCCTCACCCTCATACTAACCCAAAACCTCACCTTAACCTTCACCCTAACCCTCACCCTAACCCTAACGCTAACCCTAAACCTCACTCTGACCCTAACCCTCACTCTTATCCTTACCCTCACACTAACCCTAACCCTAACCCTAATCCTCACATTAACATTATACCTCACCCTAACCCTAACCCTACACCTCAACTTAAACTTCACACTAACCCTAACCCTAAGCCTAACTCTGACAGTAACCCTATCCCAAACCCTAAACTTCACCCTAACTCTTACCGTAACCGTCATCCTAAACCTCACCCTAACCCTAACCCTCAACTACACCTCACCCTAACGCTAACCCTAACCCTAACCCTCACCGTAACCCTCACCCTAATCCTAACCCTATCCCTAACCCTCACCCTAACCCTAAACCTAACCCTAAACCTAACCCTCACCCTCACCCAAACCCTTACCCTCACCCTTACACTAACCCTAACAATCAGCCTAATCATCATCCTAACCCTCACACTAACCCTAAACCTCACCCTAACCATAACCCTAACTCTTAGCCAAACCCACTTCCTAACCCTAACCCTAACCCAAAACCCAACCCTAACCCTAACCCTAACTCTAACCCTCATCCTAAACCTAAAACTCACCCTCACCCTCACCCTCACCCTCAGCCTAACCCTAACCCTAAACCTAAACCTAACCCTAACCCTCACACTCATCCTCACCCTAACTCTAACGCTAACCCTAACCTTGACCCTGACCCTAACCCCAACCCTATCACTTACCCTCACCCTTACCCTAAACCTAAACCTCACTCTCACTCTAACCCTAACCCTAACCCTCACCCTAACCCTAAGCCTTAACCTAACCCTCACACTCACCCTAAACCTCAACCTAACCCTTACCCTCACCCGAACCCTAAACCTAACCCTCAGACTAACCCTCATCCTAACCCTAACCCTAAACCAAACCCTAACAATAACCTTAACGCTAATCCTAACCCTAACCCTCACATTAACCCTAACCCTCAACCTCACCCTCAACCTCATCCTAAGCCTAACCCTAACCCTAACCCTAATACAAACACTAACCCTAAACCCTCAACCTAACCCTAACCCTAATCCAAAACCTAACCCTCACCCTCACTCTAAACCTTACCCTCACCCTAAGCCTAAACTTAACCCTCAGTCTAACCCTCATCCTAACCCTAACCCTAACCCTAACCGTCACCCTAATCTTAACCCTAAGCGTAAACCTGACCCTCTCCTAAAACCTAACCCTCACCCTCACCCTCAACCTCACCCTCATGCTCACACTAACCCTCACACTAACCTTCACTCTAACGCTAACCCTAACCCTAACCCTCACCCTAAACCTAACTCTAACCCTCACCCTCATATTAACCCTAAACCTCACCTTAACCCTCATCCTAAACCTACCCCTAACCCTAATGCTAACCCTAATCCTCACTCTCACCCTAACCCTCACCCTAACCCTTATCCTCACAGTAACCCTAACCCTAACCCTCACCCTAACCCTAACTGAACCCTCACCCTCACCTTTACCCTAACCCTCACCGTCACCCCAACCATCACCACCAACCTAACACTCACCTACACCCTCACCCTCACTCTCAGCCTCACCCCACCCTAACCATCACCCTCACCATAAACATCACCCTAACCCTAACTCAAACACAAACGTTAACCCTAATCCTCACCCTAACCCTAATCCTCAACTTAAACCTCACCCTCACCCTAATCCTCACCCTAACCCTAACCCTCATCCTTTCCTAACCAAATCCCTCACCCTCACCCTAACCGTAACCCTAACCCTAATGATGACACTAGCCCTCACCCTCACCCTAACCCTAATAATAACCCTAACCCTAATCCTAAAACTAACCCTAATGCTAACCTTAAACCTCAACCTCATGATAACCCTCACCCTAACCGTTACCCTCACACTAAACATATCCCTAATCCTAACCCTCACACTCACCCTAACCATAATACTCACCCTAACCCTAATCCTCAGCCGAAACCTCACCGTCAGCCTAAACATCACCCTAACTCTAACCCTCACCCTAACCCTAACTCTAACCCTCACCCTAACCCTAACGCTAACCCTAACCCTCACTCTCACCCTAAACCTCACCCTAACCCTTACCCTCAACATAACCCTAAACCTAACACTAATCCTCACACATAAACTCACCCTAACCATAACACTAAAGCTCATCGTAACCGTAACCCTCACCCTCACCCTCACCCTAACCCTAACCCTAAACCTCACCCTAACCCTAACCCTGTCCCTAACCCTAACTCTAACCCTCACCCTCACCCTAACATTAACCCTAACCCTAATCCTCACCTAAACCTCCACCCTGACCCTCACCCTCACCCTCATCCTAACCCTCACCCTCACCCTAAACATAAACCTAACCCTCACCCTAACCCTAACCCTAATCCTCCCCCTTACACTAATCCTCACCCTAAACCTCACCATCACCCTAAACATCACCCTAACCTTAACCCTCACCCTAACCCTAACCCTCACCCTCACCCTAACCCTCACCATCACCTTAACCTTCACCCTAACCTTAACCGTCACATACACCCTAAAACTCACACTCATCCTAACCCTCACCCTCACCCTAACCCTAATCCTAACCCTAACCCAAACCCTGACCCTAACACTAATGCTAACACTAAACCTCAACCTCACCATAACCATCACCCTAACCCTTACCCTCACCATCAACCTCACCCTAACCCTAACCTCTAAGCCTCACCGTAATCCTAAACCTAACCCTAACCCTAATCCTCACCCTATCCCTAACCCTAACCCTAACCTTCACCCTAACCCTCATCCTCACCGTACCCCTAATGCTACATTAACACTCAGCCTCACTCTATGCCTCGCCGTAACCCTTACCCTCACCTTAACCCTATCCCTCACCATCATCCTAAACCTCACCCTTACCCTTACCCACACCCTCACGTTGAATCTAACCCTAACGCTAACCCTAAAACTAAACCTCACCCTAAACGTCACCCTAACCCTAAACCTAGCCCTAACCCTCACTCTCACCCGAACCCTTAGCCTTACACGAAACCTAACCTAACCCTCAGCCTAACCCTCATCCTAAAACTAACCCTAACCCTAACATTCACCCTAACCGTCACCCTCACCCTCAACCTCACACTCAGCCTAACCCTAAACCTAATCCAAAACCAAACCCTAATTTTCAACCTCACCCTAACTCTAAACCTAACCTTAACCAAATCCTCTCCCTAACCCTCACTCTAAAACTAACCCTAATCCTAATCCTAACCCTCACCCTCACCCTAACCCTTACCCACACCCTAACCCTAAAGCTAACCCTCAGGATAACCCTCATCCTAACCCTAACCCTAACCCTCAACCTAACATTAACCCAAACCCTAAACTTAACCTTCACCCAAATCCTAACCCTCACCCTCACCCTCAACTTCACCATCACGCTCACCATAACCCACAACCTCACACTCACCCTAACCGTAACCATAACCCTATCCCTCACCCTAAACCTAACCCTCGCCCTCACCCTCACCATCACCCTCACCCTAACCCTCATTCTCACCCTAACCCTATCCATAAACCTAACCCTCACCCTAAACTCACTCTGATCCTCAGCCTCACCCTCACACTAAATCTAAACCTCACCCTAACCCTAAACCTAACCTTAGCCCACACCCTAACACTAACCCTCACATTAAACCCTAACCCTCACCCTCATTCTCACCGTAACTGTAACCCTAACCCTAACCCTAACAATAACCCTGAACCTAACACTAACACTAACCCTATCTATAACCCTCACCCTAACGCTAATCCTCACTCTAACATTTACACTCACCCTAAAAGTAAACCTAGTCCTAACACTAACCCTCACACTAACCCTAACCTTCTCCTTAACCCTAAACCTCAACCTAACCCTATCCCTAACCCTCACCCTCACCCTGGCCCTCACCCTAAACCTAACCCTCATCCTCACCCTAAACCTCACTCTAAACTTAACACTAATCCTCAATCTAATCCTCACCCTCACCTTAACCCTAACCCTAAACTTCATCCTAACCCTCTCCTTTACCCTTACTGTCACCCTTACCCTAACCCTCACCCTAACTGTAACCCTAACCCTACCCCTCAACCTTCCCCTCACCGGAAACCTAACCCTAACCCTAATCCTCACCATATCCCTAAACATAACCCTAACTCTCACCCTAACCCTCACACTCACCATAACCCTAATGCTAACTTTAACCCTCAACCTCACCCAAAACCTCGACCCTAATCCTTCCCCTGACCTTAAGCCTATCCGTCACCCTCACCCAAAACTTCACCCTAACCCTTACCCTCACCCTATCCCTCACCCTAACCCTAACCCTAACCCTAACACTAACCCTCACCCTAAACCTCACCCTAACCCTAAGCCTAACCCTCACCCTAGGCCTTACCATAACCCTTACCCTCATCCTAACCCTAACCTTAACCCTCACCCTAACCTTAAAGATAACCCTAACTCCAACCCTCACATTAACCCTAACCCTCACGCTCAACATCAACCTCAGCCTAACCCTAACCCTAATCCAAACGCTAACCCTCACCCTCACCTTCACCCTAACTCTAAACCTAACCCTAAACAAAACCTTCACCCTAATCCTAACCCTATCCCTAACCCTCACCCTAAATCTAACCCTAATCCTAAACCTAACCCTCACCCTCACCCTAACACTTACCCTCACCCTAAACCTAAACCTAACCCTCAGCCTAATCCTCATCCTAACACTAACACTAAACCAAACCCTCACCCTAAACTTAACCATAACCCTAACCCTCACCCAAACACTAACCCTAACCTTCACCCTCACCCTAAAAATAACCATAACCCTAACCCTCACCCTAAACCTAACTCTCACACTCACCCTCACCCTCACCCTAAGCCGAACCCTAAACCTAAGCATCCTAAACCAAACCCTCAAACTCACACTCACCCTAAACCTAAACCTGAACCTAACCCTAAACCTTAACCAAGCCCTCACGCTGAACTTTACCCTCACCGTCACCCTAACCCTAACTCTCACCCTCACTGTAACCCTAACACTAACCCTAACCCTCACCCTAAATCTAACTCTGACACTCACCCTCACCCTCACCCTAAACTGAACCCTACATCTAAGCCTAATCCTAAACCTAACTCTCACTCTCACCCTCACCCTAAACCTAAACATTACCATAACCCTAACCCTAACCCTAGTCCTCACCCTATCCCTTACCCTCACCGTCACCCTAACCCTAACCCTAACCCTCACCCTAATCCTAACCCTAACCCTCACCCTCACCGTAACCCTAACACTAACCCTAACCCTCACCCTAAACCTATCCTTTACCCTAATGCTATCCCTAACCCTCACCTTCCCTGAAAACCTCACTCTAACCCTTACCATCACCCTAACCCTCACCCTCACCCTAACCCTAATAGAAACACTAAACCTCAACCTAAACCTCATCCTCACCCTAAATCTAACCCTAAGTCTCAACCTCACCCTCAACCTCACCCTAACCCTAACCCAAACCCTCAACTGAAATCATACCCTAACGCTCACCCTAACCCTCAATTTAACCCTAACCCTCACAATCACCCTAACGCTCACCCTAAACCTTACCCTCACCCTAAACCTAACCCTAAACCTAACGATAACCCTCACCCTCACCTAACCTAACCTGGATCCTAACCCTCACCCTAACCCTCACCCTAACACTAACGCTATTCCTAAAACTCACCCTCACCCTAAACCTCATCCTAACCCTTACCCTCATTATAACCCTAACCCTAACACTAACACTAATCCTCACTGTAACCCTAACCCTCACCCTAACCCTAACCGTCAACCACACCCTAAAACTCACCCGAACCCGAACCCGAACACGAACCTTAACCAGAACCTAAACCTCACCCTAACCGTACCCCGCAATCTAAACCTAACTCTAACCCTCACCCTCATACTAACCCTAACCCTCACCTTAACTTTCACACTAACCCTCTCCCTAACCCTAACGCTAACACTTAAACCTCACTCTCACCCTAACCCTCACGCTTACCTTATCCTCACACTAACCCTAACCGTAACCATAATCCTCACATTAACCCTATCCCTCACCCTAACCCTAACCCTACCCCTCACCCTACCCCACACCCTAACCCTAACCCTAATCCTAACCCGCACACTAACCCTATCCCAAACCCTCAACTTCACCCTAACCCTCACCGTCACCGTCACCCTAACCCTCACCCTAACCCTAACCCTCAACTACACCTCCACCATCACCCTCACACTAAACCTCACCCTCACCCTAAGTATCACCCTAATCATAAACCTCACCCTAACCCTAACCCTAGTCATCATCCTAACCCTAACCCTCACCTTAAACCTCACCCTCGCCCTAATCCTCACCCTAACCCTAACACTAACACTGAGCCTAACCTTCATCCTAACCCTCACACTAACCCTAAACCTCACCCTAACCCTAAACCTCACCCTCACCCTAGGCCTCACCCTAATCCTAACTCTCATCCTCACCCTAAACCTCACACTAACCCTAACACTAATCCTCAATGTAAGCCTCACCCTCACCCTAAACCTCACCCTAAACCTCACCCTAACCCTAACCTTCACCATTACCATAACACTCACCCTCAGCCTAAACCTCACGCTTACTCTTACTGTCCCCTTCACACTAACCCTCACCCTTACCCTAATCCACATCCTAAAGCTCACCCTAACTGTAACTCTATCACCCTAACCCTAACCCTCACCCTCACCTTCAGCCTCAGCCTAACCCTAAGCCTAAGCCTAAGCCTAACCCTAAACATCACCCTCATCCTAGCCCTCACCCTAACACTAATCCTAACCCTAACCCTCATCCTAACCCTCAACCTAACCATAAACCTAACCATCAATCAAAAGCTAATCCTCATCCCCACTATCACCCTCAGCCTAATGCTATCTTAAGCCTAATCCTAAACCTAATCCACACACTCACCCTCACTGTAAACCTAATGCTAAACCAAACCCTAACCCTTCCTCTAACCCTAATTCTAACCCTAAAACTCACCCTCACCCTAACCCTAACCCTAACCCTAAACCTCAGCCTAACCCTAACCCTAACCCTCACCCTCACCGTGACCCTAACCTTAATCCAACACTCACCCTCACCCTAACCCTAAGCCTAACCCTAAACCTCAACCTAACCCTAACCATAAGGTTCACCCTCAGCCTCAACTTCACTGTAAACTTAACCCTAACCATAAAACTAACAATAACCCTAACCCTAAACCTCATCCTAACGCTAACCCTAACCCTCACCCTCACTCTAGGCCTCACCCTAACCCTAATCCTAACCCTAAACCTCATCCTAACCCTCACCCTCACACTAGAACCCTAAACCTCATCCAAACCCTAACCCTCTCCCTCACACTCATGCTCGGCCTAAGCCTAAGCCTAAGCCTAAGACTAACCATAACCCTCACACTCACCCTAACCCCCACCCTAAACCTAACACTAACCCTCACACTCACTGTAACCCATACACTAACCCTAACCCTATCCCTCACCCTCACCCTCACCCTCACCCTCTAGCTAACACTAAGACTATCCCTAACCCCAACCCTAACCCTAACCCTAAACCTAGCCCTCACCCTAACCCTCACCATAACCCTCACCCTCACCCTAGCACATACATTAACTATAAACCTAATCCTAACACTCACCCTAACCCTCATTCTAACCCTAACCCCAACCCTCACCCTAACCCTAACCCTAACCCTCACCAGCACCATAACTCTAATCCTAACCCTAACCCTAATCATCACCTTAAACCTCACCCTAACCCTAACCCTAACACTAAACCTAACAGTAAACCTAAACATAAACCTAACCCTCAGCCTCACCCTCACCGCAAACTTAACCCTAACAATAACACTGACAATAACCCTAAACCTAAACCTAACCTACACTGTAACCCTAACCTTAACCCTAACCCTAACTGTAAACCTAAAACTTACACTAACCTTAACCCTAACCCTAACCCTTATTCTCACCCTTACTCTCACCTTAAACCAAAACCTAACCCTAATTCTCACCATAACCCTAAATCTAAACATTATCTTAACCCTAACCCTAACCCTAAACCTACGCCTACCCTAAAACTAAACCTCAGCCTAACCATCACCCTAACCCTAACCCTAACACTCACACTAACCCTAACCCTAACCCTCACCCTCATGCTCGGCCTAAGCCTAAGCCTAATCCTAAGCCTAACCCTAACCCTCACCCTAACCCTAACCCTAACAATAACCCTATCTCTAACCCGAAACCTCACCATTGCCTTAACCCTAACTCTAACCCTAAACCTAAACCTAAACCTCACCTAACCCTAACCCTAACCATCACTCTCACAGTAACTTTAAATTTAACCCTAATCCTAACAATCACCCTAACCCTAAAACTAACCCTCACCCTGTCAATAACCCTCACTCTAACCCTAAACCTCACCCTAACCCTAACTATCACCCTCACACTTAGGCTCGGACTAAGCCTAACCTAAGACTAAGACTAACCCTTATCCTCACAATCAACCTCAACCTAACCCAAAAAGTAACACTAACCCTAACCCTAACCCTCACACTAAGCCTCACACTCACCCTCACCCACAACCTAAGCCTCAAAAAGTAACACTAAACCTAACCCTAACCCTAACCCTCACACTAAGCCTCACACTCACCCTCACCCACAACCTAAGCCTCACTGTCACCCTCACGCTCACCCTCACCGTAACCCTAACCCTAAATCTAACCCTAACCCTCACCCTAAATCTCACCCTAACCCTAATGCTAACTCTAACCCTCACACTCACCTTAAACCTCACGCTAACCCTTACTCACAACATAAAGCTACCCCTAAACCTAACCCTCACCCTGACCCTAAACCTCACCCTAACCCTAACTCTAACCATAACCTTCACCCGAACCCTGACCCTAACCCTAACCCTAACCCTAACCCTCATCCTAAACCTCACCCTACCATAACCCTATCCCTAACCCTAACACTAACCCTAATGCTCATCCTAACCGTAACCGTACCCCTTAAAGTAACTCTCATCCTAAACTTAACCCTAACCCAAACCCTCACCCTAACCCTAACCCTAACACTCAACCTAACCCTAATCCTCACCCACAACCTCAGCCTCATCCTCAGCCTAAACCTAACCCTAACCCTAATCCTAAAACTAATCCTCACCCTCATCCTAACTCTAACCCTAAACTTCAATCTCACCCTCAACCCCACCCTCACCCTAACCCTAACCCGAACCATAACCCGAATCCTCACACTAACCCTCATCCTAAACCTCTCCCTAACCCTCATCCTAAACCTAAACCTAACCCTTATCATAACCCTAAACCTCAACTTCACCCTAACCCTAACACTAACCCTCACCCTCACACTCACCATAACCCTCACCCTAAACCTTACACTCACCCTAACCCTCATCCCAACCCTCACCCTACCCCTAAACCTAACCCTCAACCGAACCCTTACACTCAATCTAACACTAAGCCTAACCCTACCACTAACTCTCACACTAACCCTCACACTAAATATCACCCTACCATTAACCCTAATCCTAACCCTCACCCTAACCCTAACCCTCACCCTCACCCTCAGCCTAACCCTAAACCTAACACAAACCCTTAAACCATAAATATAAACCCTCATAAATATCATAAATATCATAAATAAATAAATATCATAAATATCACCGTAACCCTAACACTCACCCTAATCCGCACCATAACCCTAACCCTAAGCCTCACACTAAAGCTAACCCTCACCCTCACCCTAACCCTAACCCTAACCGTAAACCTAACCCTCACCCTCATCTAACCCTCACTCTAACCCAAACCCTAACCCTCACACTAACCCTCAACCACAGCCTCACCCTAAACCTAACCCTAATGCTCACACTCAACATAACCCTAAACCTCACACTCACCCTCAACCTCAGCTTAAACCTAAGCCTAACAATAAAGCTAACCCTAACCCTAACCCTCACCCTCAACCTAAACATCATCCTAAACCTAACCCTCACCTTCACCCTAAACCTAACCCCAAGACTCAACCTTACCCTAACCCTAACCCAAACGCTCTACTGAACCTTGACACTCACCCTCACCCTAATCCTCACCCTCACCCTAAACATCACCCTAACCCTAACCCTCACCCTTACCGTCATCCTATCCCTAACCCTCATACTAACCCTAAACCTCAGCTAACCTAACCCTCAACCTATCCCTTATCCTCACCCTAACACTAAGCCTAAATCTAACATGAACCCTCACAGTAACCCTAAACCTCACCTTAACCCTAACCCTCACAATATCCCTAACCCTCAACCTAAACCTAACCCTAAACCTCACCGTAACCCTAATCATCACCCTCACCCTCACCCTCAGCCTAACCCTCAGTCTAAAGCCTAACCCTAACCCTAAACCTCACAGTCACCCTCACCCTAACCCTAAACCTAAGCCTCACCCTAACACTCAACCTCACCCTAAACCTAAAGCAAACCCTCAAACCAACCCTCACCCTCACCCTACACATCACCCTTACCCTAACCCTCACTCTAATCCATACCAAAACCCTAACCCTCACCCTAACGCTAACCCTCACCCTCACCCTAACCCTAACCCTTACCCTAATCCTAACCCTCACCCTCATCTAACCCTCAGCCTAAACCACATCCTAAACCTCACCCTAACTCTCAACCTCACCCTCAACCTAAACCTAATCCTAATGCTCACACACAACCTAACCCTAACCCTCACACTCACCCTCTCCCTCAGCTTAAACCTAAGCCTAACAATAACCCAAACCCTAAACCTCACACTCACCCTCATCCTAAAACTAACCCTAACCTAATCCTAACCCTCTCACTCACCCTCACACTCCCCCTAACCCTAACACAAACCCTCAACCTAAACATCACCCTAAACCTAACCCTCAAACTAACCCTTAGCCTAACCCTCACCCTAACCCTAACCCTCATCCTCACCCTCACCAACAGGCTCACTCTAAACCTAATCCTAACAATAACCCTCACCCTCACCCTCAACATAACCCTACCCCTAACGCTAACCCTCACCCTAAACCTAAACTCCAACCTAACCCTAAACCTCACCCTAAACCTAACCCTCAACCTAACAATAACCCTCACCCTAACCCTAACCCTCATGCTCACAGTCACCCTCAGCCTAAACCTAAACCTAAGCCTAACCCTATCCCTAATGCTCACGCTAACCATCACCCTAAACCTAACCCTAAGTCTCATCCTCACCCTCAACCTCACACTAACCCTAACCCAAACCTTCAACTGAAGCCTCACCCTCAATCTCACCCTAACCCTCATCCTCACCCTAAACATCACCCTAACCCTAACCCTCACCCTTAACCTCACCATATCCCTAAACCTCATACTAACCCAAAACCTACCCTAAACCTAACTCTCAACCTAACCCTTACCCTCACCCTAACACTAAGCCTAAACCTAACATGAACCCTCACAGTAACCCTAAACCTCACCCTAACCTTAACCCTCACCCTAACCCTAACTCTCACTCTAACCCTAACCGTAACCCAAACCCTCACCCTCATAGGAACGTTACACCTAAACCTAATCCTAACAATAACCCCAACGCTAACCCTAACCCTCACCCTTTCCATAACCCTCACCCTAAACCTAACCCTCACCCTAACCCTCACCCTCACCCTTAGGCTCGGTCTAAGCCTAAGACAAAGACTAAGACTAAACCTTACCCTACCACTCACCCTCACTCTAAACCTAAAAGTAACACTCACCCTAACCCTAACCCTCACACTAACCCTCACCCTTACACTAACACTAACCATAAACCTCTCCCAAACCCTAACCCTAAACCTCACCCTAACCCTCACCCTCCGCCTAACACTAAGAATATACCTAACCCCAACCCTAACCCTAAAACTAACCCTAAACCTAAAGCTCAACCTAACCCTCACTCTAACCATAACCCTAACTATCACCCTCACCCTAGCCCAGACCCTAACCCTAAGCCTAATCCTAACCCTCACCCTAACCATCACTCTAACCCTAACCCAACCCTCACCCTAACCCTAACCCTCAGCTCACCCTCACCATAACTATAATCCTAAACCTAACCCTAAACCTAACCCTCACACTCACCCTCACCTTAACCCTAATCCTAATCCTAACCTTAACACTAACACTCACCCCCAGCCTAAACCTCACACTAAACCTAACCCTAACCCGCACCCTAACACTAACTCGAAACCTAAATGTCACCCTAACCCTAAACCTCAACCTAACACTTACCTTCACACTAAAACTAAACTTAACCCGAAAACTAACCCTCACACTAACCCTAACCATCACCCTAAACTTAAAACTCACCCTAAGCCTAACCCTAACCCTCAACCTCGCTCTAACACTAACTATTACCCTAACCCTAACCTTCACCCTAACCGTAACCCCCACCCTCACCATCAAGCTGGGCCTTAGTCTAAGCATAAGCCTAAGACTAACCCTAACCCTCACAATCACCCTCACCGTAACCCTAACCGTAACCCTAACCCTAACCCTAACCCTCACACTAACCCGCACCCTAACGCTAACCCTAACCCTAACCCTAAACCTAAACCTAACCCTCACCCTAACTGTCACCCTAACCCTAACGTTCAACATTACCATCACTCACCCTCAGCCTAACCCTCACCTTAACCCTTACTGTCCCCCTCACCCTTACCCTCACCCTAACTGTAACCCTAAACATCACCCTAACCCTAACCCTCACCCTCACCTTCAGCCTCAGCCTAACACTAAACCTAAGCCTAACCTTAACCCTAAACATCAACCTCATCCTAGCCCTCACCCTAACCCTAATCCTAACCCTAACCCTCATCCTAACCCTCAACCTAACACTAAGTCTCAACCTCACCCTAACCCTAACCAAAACCCTCAACTGAACCCTCACCCTCACACTCACCATAACACTCACCCTCACCCTAAACATCACCCTAACTCTAACACTCACACTTACCCTCACACTAGCCCTAACCCTCAAACTAACCCTAAACCTCACCCTAACCTAACCCTCAACCTAACCCTTACCCTCACCATCACACTAAGCCTAAACCTAACATGAAACCTCACAGTAACCCTAAACTTCACCCTAACCCTAACCCTCACACTATCCCTAACCCTCACCCTTACCCTAACCCTAACCCTCACCCTAACCCTAACACTCACCCTCATCCTAGCCCTCACCCTAACCCTAATCCCAACCCTAACCCTCATCCTAACCCTCAACCTAACCATAACCCTAACCATCACTCAAAAGCTAATCCTCATCCCCAAACTCACCCTCAGCCTAACTCTAACCCTCAGCCTAACCCACACCCTAAACCTAACCCTAATCCTAACCCTCACCCTCAGCCTCACCCTCACTGTAAACTTAACCCTAAACATAAAACTAACAATAACCCTAACCCTAAAACTAATCTTAACCCTCACCCTCACCCTAACCCTAAAACTAACCCTCACACTAATCGTAACCCTCACCCTCAAAGTAACCCTAACCCTAACCCTAAACCTCAACCTAACGCTAACTCTAACACTCACCCTCATCATAACCCACACCCTAACCCTAAAACCCTAATCCTCATCCTAACCCTAACCCTCTCCCTCACACTCATGCTCGGCCTAAGCGTAAGCCTAAGACTAAATCTAACCGTAAACCTCACACTCACCTTAACCCTCACCCTAACCATAACACTAACCCTCACCCTCACCCTAGCCTATAATCTAACCCTAAGTCTAAGCCTAACCATCACCCTAACCCTCACCCTCACCCTAACCCTCAACCTCACCCTAAGTCTAAACATAACCCTAACCCTCACACTCACCCTCACCCTAACCCTAACTGTAACACTAACCCTAACCCTAAAACTAACCCTCACCCTAATGCTAACTCTAACCCTAAACCTCATCCTCACCCTAACCCTAACCCTCACCCTCACCCTCAACCTCCACCTAACACTAAGACTATCCCTAAACCCAAACCTAACCCTAACACTAACCCTAAACCTAACCCTCACACTAACCCTCACCCTAACCATGACCCTAAACCTCACCCTCACCCTAGCCCATAACTTAACCCTAAGCCTAATCCTAACCCTCACACTGACCCTCTTTAACCCTAACCCTAACCCTAACCCTCACCCTGACCCTCACCCTCAACCTTAACCTAAGCCTAACCCTAACCCTAACCCTAAACATCACACTCACCCTAACCCTAATCCTAACCCTAAACTTAACACTCACCCTCACCCTAACCCTACCTCTAACACTAAGCCTAACCCTAACCCTCACCCTCAGCCTAAACCTAACCCTAATCCTCACCCTCAGCCTAACTCTAAGCCTAACTCCAAACCTAACCCTAAACCACGCCCTCACCCTCACCCTAACCCTAAATCTAACCCTAACCCTAGCCCTAACCCTCCTCCTAACTCTCACCATAACCCTAACCCTAACACTAATAGGAACACTAACCCTTAACCTCATCCTAAACCTAACCATACTCCTCACACTCACCGTTATTCTAACCCTAACCGTAATGATAACACTAACCCTAACCCTCACCCTCAGCTTCACCCTAACCCTCACACTCACACTCAAACTCACCCTCAGCCTAACCCTAAGCCTAACCTCAACCCTAACCCTAAACCACACCCTCACACTCTCCCTAACCCTAATCCTAACCCTAACCCTAACCCTAACCTCCTGCTAACTCTCACCCTAGCCCTAACCCTAACCCTAATACTCACCCTCACGGTTATTCTAACCCTAACCCTAACCATAACACTAACCCTAACACTAACCTTAACCCTCACCTTCACCGTAACCCAAACCCTCCTCCTAACCCTAACCCTAACCCTAACCCTAAACGTCACCCTAACAATAAGCCTAACCCTCACCCTCAGCCTCACCCTCAACATAAGATTAACGCTAAACATAACACTAACAATAACCCTAACCATATCCCTAATCCTAACCCTCACCATCACCCTAACCCTAACCCTAACCCTCAACCTAACCCTAAACCTCACCCTCATTGTAACCCTAACCCTAACCCTAACTTCACCCTAATGCTAACCCTAACCCTCACCCTCACTCTAGCCCTCACCGTAACCCTAATCCTAACCATAAACCTCATCCTAACCCTCACCCAAACCCTAACATCCTAACCCTCACACTTACCCTAACCCTCACCCTCACCCTTAAGCTCAGCCTAAGCCTAAGTCTAAGCCTAAGACTAACCCTAACCCTCACACTCACCTTCAGCCTAACCCTAAACATAACACTAACCCTAACCCTAACCCTCACACTAACCCTAACCGTAAAACTCACCCTCATGCTCGGCCTAAGCCTAAGCCTAAGACTAAGTCTAACCCTAACCCTCACCCTAACCCTCACCCTAAACCTAACACTAACCCTAACTCTAACCCTAAACCTCACCCTTACCCTAACACTAACTCTAACCCTATTCCTAAAGCTAAGCCTCACCCTATCCCTAACCCTAACCCTCACCCTCACAGTAACTTTCAACCTAACCCTAATCCTTAACCCTAACCCTAATGCTAACCTTCACCCTGTCCATAACCCTAAACCTAACCCTAACCCTAAACCTCACACTTAGGCTCAGCCTAAACCTAAGCCTAAGCCTAAGACTAACCCTTACCCTCACACTCACCCTCACCCTAACCCTAAGAGTAACACTCACCCTAACCCTAACCCTCACACTAACGCTCAATCTAATTCTAACACTAACCCTAAACCTCACCCGCACCCTAACAATAACCCTCACCCGCACCCTAACCCTAACCCTAACCCTCACCCTCACCCTCCGCCTAACACTAATCCTATCCTTAACCCCAACCCTAAACTTAACACTAACCCGAAACCTAACCCTCATCCTAACCCTCAACCTCATCCTAGCCCATACCCTAACCCTAAGCCTAATCCTAACCCTAACCCTAACACTAAACCTAACCCTAAACCTAACCATAAACCTCACCCTCAGTCTCACCCTCACTGTAAACTTAACACTAACCTAACACTAACAATAACCTTAACCCTAACCCTAACCCTCACTGTAACCCTAAACTTAACTTTTAGTCTTACCCTCACCATAACCCTCACAATAACCCTAACCCTCAACCTAACCCTAACCCTAAGCGTAACTCTCATCCCCACACTCACCCTCAGCCTAACTTTGAACCTAACGCTACTCCTAACACTAACCTTCAACTTCACCCTCACACTAACCCTAACCCTAACCCTAAGTCTAACCCTCACACTCACCCTCACCCACACCCTAAGACTCACTGTCACCCTCACACTCATCCTCACCCTAACCCTAACCCTAACACTAAACCTAACTCTAACCCTAAACCTCACCCTTACCCTAACCCTAACTCTAACCCTATCCCTAAACCTAAACTTCACCCTAACCCTAACCCTAACCCTCATCCTCACAGTAACTTTCAACCTAACCCTAATCCTACCAATAACCCTAACCCTAATGCTAACCCTCACCCTGTCCATAACCCTCACCCTAACCCTAACCCTCACCCTCACGCTTAGGCTCAGCCTAAACCTAAGCCTAAGCATAAGACTAAACCTTACCCTCACACTCACCCTCACCCTAACCCTAACAGTAACACTCTCCCTAACCCTAACCCTCACCCTCACCTTCACCCTCCGCCTAACACTAAGCCTATCCCTAACCCCAACCCTAAACTTAACACTAACCCGAAACCTAACCCTCACCCTAAACCTCACCTTCACCCTAGCCCATAACTTAACCCTAAGCCTAATCCTAACCCTAACCGTAACCCTAACCCTAAACCTAACCATAAACCTAACCCTAAGCCTCACCCTCACCATAAAATTAACACTAACCTAACACTAACAATAACCCTAACCCTAAACCTAACCCTCACTGTAACCCTAACCTTAACTCCTAACCTTAATCTTTAGACTTACCCTCACCATAACCCTCACAATAACCCTAACCCTCAACCTAACCCTAACCCTAACCGTCACCCTCACCCTCATGCTCACCTTCAGTCTAAATTTAAACCTAACGCTACTCCAAACACTAACCCTCAACTTCACCCTCACACTAACCCTAAACCTAACCCTAACCCTAACCCTCACACTCACCCTCACCCACACCCTAAGCCTCACTGTCACCATCATGCTCACCCTCACCCTAACCCTAACCCTCACCCTCACCTTAAACCTATCTCTCACCCTAACCATAAACCTAAAACTAACCCTCACACTAAACCTCACCCTAACCCTAATCCTAACTGTAAACCTCACACTCATCTTAAACCTCATGTTAAACCTTACTCTCACCATAAATCTAACACTAACCCTAACCCTCAGCCTGACCCTAAACCTCACCCTAACCCTAACCCTAACCATAACCTTCACCCGAACCCTGACCCTAACCCTAACCCTAACGCTAACCCTCATCCTAAACCTCACCCTAACCCTAATCCTATCCCTATCCCTAACGTTAACCCTAACGCTCATCTTAACCATAACCGTACCCCTCAAACTAACTCTCATCCTAAAGTTAACCCTAACAAAAACCCTCACCCTAACCCTAACCATAAAACTCAACCTAACCCTAATCCTCACCCAAATCCTCAGACTCATCCTCAGCCTAAACCTAACCCTAACCCTAACCTTAAACTAATCCTCACCCTCATCCTAACACTAACCTTCACTCTAAACCTCACCCCCACCCTCACCCGAACCCTAACCCGAACCCTAACCCGAACCCTCACCCTAACCCTCATCCTAATGCTCTCCCAAACCCTCATCCTTACCCTAAACCTAACCCTTACCATAACCCTAAACCTCACCCTCACCCTAAACCTAACCCTAACCCTAACTCTCACACTCACCATAACCTTCATCCTAAAACTTACCCTCACCCTAACCCTCATCCCAACCCTCAACATATCCCTAACCCTAACCCTCAACCTAACACTTACACTCACTTTAACACTAAGCCTAACCCTACCACTAACTCTCACACTAACCCTCACCTTAAATATCACCCTATCATTGAGCCTAATTCTAACATTCACCCTAACCCTAACCCTCACCCTCACCCTCAGCCTAAAACTCAGCCTAAAGCTTAACCCTAACCCTAACCCTCAGAGTCAACCTCACCCTCACCCTAACCCTAAGCCTCACCCTCACCCTCAACCTCACCCTAAACCTAACAGAAACACTCAAACTAACCCTTACCCTCACCATAAACATCACCGTAACACTAACACTCACCCTAATCTGCACCATAACCGAACCCTCACCCTAACGCTAACCCTCACCCTCACCCTAACCCTAACCCTCACCCTAACCCTAACCCTAACCCTCATCTAACCCTCACCCCAAACCAAACCCTAACCCTCACCCTAACCATCAACCACACCCTCACTCTAAACCTAACCCTAATGCTCACACTCAATATAACCCTAAACATCACACTCACCCCCACCCTCAGCTTAAATCTAAGCCTAACAATAAACCTAACCCTAACCCTCACACTCACCCTCACCCTAAACCTAATCCTAACCCTAAACCTAACCATCCCACTCACCCTCACCCTCAACCGAAACCTAAACCAAACCCTCAACCAAAACTTCACCCGCACACTAACCCTAACCCTCACCCTCAACCTAAACATCACCCTATAACTGACACTCACCCTAACCCTTACCCTAACCCACCCCCTAAACCTAACCCTCACCCTCACCCTCACCCTCACGCTCACCTTAAACATAATCCTAACCCTAATCCTCAACCTCATCCTCAACCTAACCATACCCCTAACGCTAACCAGCACCCTAACACTAACCTCCTACCTAAACCTAACCCTAAACCTAACACTAACCCTCATCCAAGCCCTAACACTCACCCCAACCCTTACCCTCACCCTAACCCCAAACTTAATGCTCACCATAACCCTAACACTCAAGCTCACACTCACCCTCAGCCTAACCCTAAACCTAATCCTAACCCTATCCCTAAACCTCACACTCACCCTCACCCTAACCCTAATCGTAACCCTAACCCTAACCCTAACCCTCCTCCTAACTCTCACCCTAACTCTAACCCTAATACTATCACTAACATTATCCTAAAACTCACCCTAACCCTAACCTAATTCTCACCCTCACCCTGATTCTAACTCTAACCCTAAGGATAACACTAACCCTCACCCTAACCCTAAACCTCACCCTCACCCTAAACCTATCCCTAAGTCTCAAGCTCACCCTAACCCTAACCCAAACCCTCAACTGAACCCTCACACTCACCATCACCCTAACGCTCACCCTCACACTAAACATCACCCTAACCCTAACCCTCACCCTTATCCTCAACATAGCCCTAACCCTCATACTAACCCTAAACCTCACCCTAACCTAATCCTGAACCTAACGCTTACCCTCACCCTAACACTAAGGCTAAACATAACATGAACCCTCACAGTAACCCTAAACCTCAGCCTAACCCTAACCCTCACACTCTCCCTAACCCTCACCTTAACCCTAACCCTAACACTCACCCTAAGCCTAACTATCACCCTCATCTAACCCTCACCCTAACCCTCACCCTAACCCTCAACCACACCCTCACCCTAAACCTAACCCTAATGCTCACACTCAACATAACCCTAAACCTCACACTCACCCTCACCCTCAGCTTAAACCTAAGCCTAACAATAAACCTAACCCTAACCCTCACACTAACGCTCAATCTAATTCTAACACTAACCCTAAACCTCACCCGCACCCTAACAATAACCCTCACCCGCACCCTAACCCTAACCCTAACCCTCACCCTCACCCTCCGCCTAACACTAATCCTATCCTTAACCCCAACCCTAAACTTAACACTAACCCGAAACCTAACCCTCATCCTAACCCTCAACCTCATCCTAGCCCATACCCTAACCCTAAGCCTAATCCTAACCCTAACCCTAACACTAAACCTAACCCTAAACCTAACCATAAACCTCACCCTCAGTCTCACCCTCACTGTAAACTTAACACTAACCTAACACTAACAATAACCTTAACCCTAACCCTAACCCTCACTGTAACCCTAACCTTAACTTTTAGTCTTACCCTCACCATAACCCTCACAATAACCCTAACCCTCAACCTAACCCTAACCCTAAGCGTAACTCTCATCCCCACGCTCACCCTCAGCCTAACTTTGAACCTAACGCTACTCCTAACACTAACCTTCAACTTCACCCTCACACTAACCCTAACCCTAACCCTAAGTCTAACCCTCACACTCACCGTCACCCACACCCTAATACGCACTGTCACCCTCACACTCATCCTCACCCTAACCCTAACCCTAACACTAAACCTAACTCTAACCCTAAACCTCACCCTTACCCTAACCCTAACTCTAACCCTATCCCTAAACCTAAACTTCACCCTAACCCTAACCCTAACCCTCATCCTCACAGTAACTTTCAACCTAACCCTAATCCTACCAATAACCCTAACCCTAATGCTAACCCTCACCCTGTCCATAACCCTCACCCTAACCCTAACCCTCACCCTCACGCTTAGGCTCAGCCTAAACCTAAGCCTAAGCCTAAGACTAAACCTTACCCTCACACTCACCCTCACCCTAACCCTAACAGTAACACTCTCCCTAACCCTAACCCTCACCCTCACCTTCACCCTCCGCCTAACACTAAGCCTATCCCTAACCCCAACCCTAAACTTAACACTAACCCGAAACCTAACCCTCACCCTAAACCTCACCTTCACCCTAGCCCATAACTTAACCCTAAGCCTAATCCTAACCCTAACCGTAACCCTAACCCTAAACCTAACCATAAACCTAACCCTAAGCCTCACCCTCACCATAAAATTAACACTAACCTAACACTAACAATAACCCTAACCCTAAACCTAACCCTCACTGTAACCCTAACCTTAACTCCTAACCTTAATCTTTAGACTTACCCTCACCATAACCCTCACAATAACCCTAACCCTCAACCTAACCCTAACCCTAACCGTCACCCTCACCCTCATGCTCACCTTCAGTCTAAATTTAAACCTAACGCTACTCCAAACACTAACCCTCAACTTCACCCTCACACTAACCCTAAACCTAACCCTAACCCTAACCCTCACACTCACCCTCACCCACACCCTAAGCCTCACTGTCACCATCATGCTCACCCTCACCCTAACCCTAACCCTCACCCTCACCTTAAACCTATCTCTCACCCTAACCATAAACCTAAAACTAACCCTCACACTAAACCTCACCCTAACCCTAATCCTAACTGTAAACCTCACACTCATCTTAAACCTCATGTTAAACCTTACTCTCACCATAAATCTAACACTAACCCTAACCCTCAGCCTGACCCTAAACCTCACCCTAACCCTAACCCTAACCATAACCTTCACCCGAACCCTGACCCTAACCCTAACCCTAACGCTAACCCTCATCCTAAACCTCACCCTAACCCTAATCCTATCCCTATCCCTAACGTTAACCCTAACGCTCATCTTAACCATAACCGTACCCCTCAAACTAACTCTCATCCTAAAGTTAACCCTAACAAAAACCCTCACCCTAACCCTAACCATAAAACTCAACCTAACCCTAATCCTCACCCAAATCCTCAGACTCATCCTCAGCCTAAACCTAACCCTAACCCTAACCTTAAACTAATCCTCACCCTCATCCTAACACTAACCTTCACTCTAAACCTCACCCCCACCCTCACCCGAACCCTAACCCGAACCCTAACCCGAACCCTCACCCTAACCCTCATCCTAATGCTCTCCCAAACCCTCATCCTTACCCTAAACCTAACCCTTACCATAACCCTAAACCTCACCCTCACCCTAAACCTAACCCTAACCCTAACTCTCACACTCACCATAACCTTCATCCTAAAACTTACCCTCACCCTAACCCTCATCCCAACCCTCAACATATCCCTAACCCTAACCCTCAACCTAACACTTACACTCACTTTAACACTAAGCCTAACCCTACCACTAACTCTCACACTAACCCTCACCTTAAATATCACCCTATCATTGAGCCTAATTCTAACATTCACCCTAACCCTAACCCTCACCCTCACCCTCAGCCTAAAACTCAGCCTAAAGCTTAACCCTAACCCTAACCCTCAGAGTCAACCTCACCCTCACCCTAACCCTAAGCCTCACCCTCACCCTCAACCTCACCCTAAACCTAACAGAAACACTCAAACTAACCCTTACCCTCACCATAAACATCACCGTAACACTAACACTCACCCTAATCTGCACCATAACCGAACCCTCACCCTAACGCTAACCCTCACCCTCACCCTAACCCTAACCCTCACCCTAACCCTAACCCTAACCCTCATCTAACCCTCACCCCAAACCAAACCCTAACCCTCACCCTAACCATCAACCACACCCTCACTCTAAACCTAACCCTAATGCTCACACTCAATATAACCCTAAACATCACACTCACCCCCACTCTCAGCTTAAATCTAAGCCTAACAATAAACCTAACCCTAACCCTCACACTCACCCTCACCCTAAACCTAATCCTAACCCTAAACCTAACCATCCCACTCACCCTCACCCTCAACCGAAACCTAAACCAAACCCTCAACCAAAACTTCACCCGCACACTAACCCTAACCCTCACCCTCAACCTAAACATCACCCTATAACTGACACTCACCCTAACCCTTACCCTAACCCACCCCCTAAACCTAACCCTCACCCTCACCCTTACCCTCACGCTCACCTTAAACATAATCCTAACCCTAATCCTCAACCTCATCCTCAACCTAACCATACCCCTAACGCTAACCAGCACCCTAACACTAACCTCCTACCTAAACCTAACCCTAAACCTAACACTAACCCTCATCCAAACCCTAACACTCACCCCAACCCTTACCCTCACCCTAACCCCAAACTTAATGCTCACCATAACCCTAACACTCAAGCTCACACTCACCCTCAGCCTAACCCTAAACCTAATCCTAACCCTATCCCTAAACCTCACACTCACCCTCACCCTAACCCTAATCGTAACCCTAACCCTAACCCTAACCCTCCTCCTAACTCTCACCCTAACTCTAACCCTAATACTATCACTAACATTATCCTAAAACTCACCCTAACCCTAACCTAATTCTCACCCTCACCCTGATTCTACCTCTAACCCTAAGGATAACACTAACCCTCACCCTAACCCTAAACCTCACCCTCACCCTAAACCTATCCCTAAGTCTCAAGCTCACCCTAACCCTAACCCAAACCCTCAACTGAACCCTCACACTCACCATCACCCTAACGCTCACCCTCACACTAAACATCACCCTAACCCTAACCCTCACCCTTATCCTCAACATAGCCCTAACCCTCATACTAACCCTAAACCTCACCCTAACCTAATCCTGAACCTAACGCTTACCCTCACCCTAACACTAAGGCTAAACATAACATGAACCCTCACAGTAACCCTAAACCTCAGCCTAACCCTAACCCTCACACTCTCCCTAACCCTCACCTTAACCCTAACCCTAACACTCACCCTAAGCCTAACTATCACCCTCATCTAACCCTCACCCTAACCCTCACCCTAACCCTCAACCACACCCTCACCCTAAACCTAACCCTAATGCTCACACTCAACATAACCCTAAACCTCACACTCACCCTCACCCTCAGCTTAAACCTAAGCCTAACAATAAACCTAACCCTAACCCTCACACTCACCCTCACCCTAAACCTAATCTTAACCCTAAACCTAACCCTCTCACTCACCCTCACCCTCAACCTAAACCTAACCCAAACCCTCAACCGAAACTTCACCCTCACACTAACCCTAACCCTCACCCTCAACCTAAACATCACCCTATACCTAACACTCACCCTAACCCTTAGCCTAACCCACCCCTTAAACCTAACCCTCACCCTCACCTTCACCCTCAGTCTCACCTTAAACCTAATCCTAACCCTAACCCTCACCCTCACCCTCAACCTAAACATACCCCTAACGCTAACCCTCACCCTAACACTAACCTCCTACCTAAACCTAACGCTAACACTCACCCAAACCCTAACACTCACCCCAACCCTTACCCTCACCCTAACCCCAAACTTAATGCTCACCATAACCCTAACACTCAAGCTCACAGTCACCCCCAGCCTAACCCTAAACCTAATCCTAACCCTATCCCTAAACCTCACACTCACCCTCACCCAAACCCTAATCGTAACCCTAACCCTAACCCTAACCCTCCTCCTAACTCTCACCCTAAACCTAACCCTAACACTATCACTAACCTTAACCGTAAACCTCACCCTAACCCTAACCCTAATCCTCACCCTCACCGTTATTCTAACCCTAAACCTAACGATAACACTAACCCTAACCTTTACCCTAACCCTCACCCTCACCCTAACCCTAACGCTGTCTCAACCTCACCCTAACCCTAACCCAAACCCACAACTGAACCCTCACCCTAACCCTAACCCTAAACCTCAACCTTACCCTAAACCTAACCCTAAGTCTCAAGCTCACCCTAACCCTAACCCAAACCCTGAACTGAACCCTCACCCTCACTATCACCCTAACCCTCATCCTCACCCTAAACATCACCATAACCATAACCCTCACCCTTACCTTCAACCTAGCCCTAACCCTCATACTAACCCTAAACCTCACCCTAACCTAACCCTGAACCTAACCCTTACCCACACCCTAACTCTAAGGCTAAACCTAACATGAACCCCCACATTAACCCTAAACCTCACCCTAACCCTAACCCTCACCCTCAACCTCACCCTCCGCCTAACACTAAGGCTATCCCTAATCCCAACCCTAACCCTAACACTAACCCTAAACCTAAGCCTCACACTAATCCTTACCCTAAACCTGACCCTAACCCTCACCCTCACCCTAGCCCATACCTTAACCCTAAACCTAATCTTAACCCTCACCCTAACCCTCACCCTCAGCCTAAACTTAAGCCTAACCCTAACACTAACCCTAAACTTCAACTCACACTAACCCTAATCCTAACCCTAATCTTAACACTCACCCTCACCCTAACTCTAACTCTAACACTAAGCCTAACCCTAACCCTCACCCTCAGCCTCACCCTAACCCTAACCGTCACCCTCAACCTCACCCTCAGCCTAAGCCTAAGCCTAACCCCAATCCTAACCCTAAACCACACCCTCACCCTCACCCTAACCCTAATCCTAACCCTAACCCTCCTCCTAACTCTCACCCTAACCCTAACCTTAACCCTAACACTAACACTAACCCTTAACCTCATCCTAACCCTAACCCTAATCCTCACCCTCACTGTTATTCTAACCCTAACCCTAACGATAACACTAACCCTAACCCTAACCCTAACCCTCACCCTAACCTTAAACCAAACCCTCCTCCTAACCCTAACCCTAACCCTAACACTAAACGTCACCCTAACCCTAACCCTAACGCTCACCCTCAGCCTCACCCTCAACATAAGCTTAACCCTAACCATAACACTAACAATAACCCTAACCATATCCCTAATTCTAACCCTCACCATCACCCTAACCCTAACCCTAACCCTCACCCTAACCCTAAAACTCATCCTCAATGTAACCCTAACCCTAACCCTAACTTCACCCTAATGCTAACCCTAATCCTCATCCTCACACTAGCCCTCACCCGAACCCTAATCCTAACCCTGAACCTCATCCTAACCCTCACCCAAATCCTAACACCCAAACCCTAACCCTAACCCTAACTCTCACCCTCACCCTCAGCCTCCGCTTAACACTAAGACTATCCCTAACCCCAACATTAACCCTAACACTAACCTTAAACCTAACCCTCACACTAAACCTCACCCTAACCCTGACCCTAACCCTAACCCTCACCCTCACCCATATGCTCGGCCTAAGCCTAAGCCTAAGACTAACCCTAACCCTCACACTCAATTTCACCCTAACGCTAACCCTCACACTAACCCTAACCCTAAAACTCTCCCTCATGCTAGGCCTAAGCCTAAGCCTAAGCCTAAGCCTAACCCTAAAACTCACACTAAACCTCACCCTAACCCTAACCCTAACACTAACACTAAATCTAACCACAAACCTCACCCTTACCCTAACCCTAACTCTAACCCTATCCCTAAACCTAAACCTCACACTATCCCTATCCCTATCCCTAACCCTCACCGTCACAGTAACTTTAAACCTAAACCTAATCCTACCAATAACCCTAACACTAACGCTAGCCCTCACCTTGTCCATAACCCTCACCCTAACCCTAACCCTCACGCTCACTCTTAGGCTCAGCTTAAACCTAAGCTTAAGCCTAAGACTAACCCTTACCCTTACACTCACCCTCACCCTAACCCTAACAGTAACACTCACCCTAACCCTAACCCTTACACTAACCCTCACCCTAATGCTAACACTAAACCTAAACCTCACCCGCACCCTAACCCTAACCCTCACCTTCAACCTCACCCACCGCTTAACACTAAGCCTATCCCTCACACCAACCCTAAACCTAACACTAACCCTAAACCTAACCCTCACCCTAACCCTCACCCTCACCCTAGCCCATACCCTAACCCTAAGCCTAATCCTAACCCTCACCCTAACGCTAACTCTAACCCTAACCCCAACACTCACCCTAAACTTAACCCTCACCCTCACCCGCACCATAACACTAATCTTAACCCTAACCCTAACCCTCACCTTAAACCTCACCATAACCTTAACCCTAACAATAACCCTACCCCTAAACCTAACCATAAACTTCAGCCTCAGCCTCACCCTCACCGCAAATGTAACACTAACCTAACACTAACAATAACCCTAACCCTAACCCTAACCCTCACTGTAACCCTAAACTTAACTTTTAGCCTTACCCTCACCATAAACCTCACACTAACCCTAACCCTCAACCTAGCCCGAACCCTAACCCTAACCGTCACCCTCACCCTCACGCCCACCCTCAGCCTAAATTTAAACCTAATGCTACTCCTAAAACTAACCCTCAAGTTCATGCTCACACTAACCCTAACCCTAAACCTAACCGTCACACTCACCCTCACCCACACCCTAAGCCTCAGTGTCACCCTAACGCTCACACTCACTGTAACCCTAACCCGAACCCTCATGCTAAACCTATCTCTCACCCTAACCATAAACCTAACAATCACCCTCACCTTCACCTCACCCTAACCCTAAACCTCACCCTAACCCTCACCCTAAACCTCACCCTAAGCCTAATGCTAACTCTAACCCTCACACTCACCCTGAACCTCACGCTAACCCTTACTCTCACCATAAAGCTAACACTAACCCCAACCCTCACACTGACCCTAACCCTCACCCTAACCCTAAACATAACCATAACCCTAACGCTAACCGTAACGCTCATCTTAACCATAACCATACCCCTCAAACTAACTCTCATCCTAAACTTAACCCTAACCCAAACCCTCACCCTAACCCTAACCCTAACTTTCAACCTAACCCTAATCCTCACCCACACCCTCAGCCTCATCCTCAACCTAAACCTAACCCTAACCCTAATCCTAACCCTAAACTTCACCCTCATCCTAACTCTAACCCTAACCTTCACTCTCACCCTCACTCCCACCCTCACCCTAACCCTAACCCGAACCCTAAACCGAACCCTCAACCTAACCCTCATCCTAACCCTCTCCCTAACCCTCATCTTAACCGTAACCCTAGCCCTTACCATAACCCTCAACCTCACCCTCACCCTGACCCTAAACCTAACCCTAACCCTCACCATAACCCTAAACTGAACCCTAACCCGAATCCTCACCCTAACTCTCATCCTAACCCTCTCCTTAACCCTCATCCTAACCCTAACCTTAGCACTTACATGACCCTAAACCTCACCCTCACCCTAACCCTAACCCTAACCCTCACACTCACCATAATCCTCACCCTAAACCTTACCCTCACCCTAACCCTCATCCCAACCCTCACACTATCCCTAACCCTAACCCTCAAGCTAACCCTTACACTCACTCTAACACTAAGCCTAACCCTAACAATAACTCTCACACCAAACCTCATCCTAAATATCACCCTATCATTAACCCTAACCCTAAAACTCACCGTAACCCTAACCCTCACCCTCAGCCTAACCCTCAGCCTAAAGCCTAACCCTAACCCTAACCCTCACAGTCACCCTCACACTAACCCTAAACCTAAGCCTCACCCTCACCCTCAACCTCACCCTAAACCTAACGCAAACCCTCAAACCAACCCTCACCCTCACCAAAAACATCACCTTAACCCTAACACTCACCCAAATCCGCACCATAACCCGAACCCTCACCCTAATGTAACCCTCAACCTCACCCTAACCCTAACCCTTACCCTAACCCTAACCCTCACCCTCATCTAACCCTCACCCTAACCCAAACCCTACCCTCACCCTTACCCTCAACCACACACTCACCATAATCCTAACCCTAATTCTCACACTAAACATAACCCTAAACCTCACACTCACCCTCACCCTCAGCTTAAACCTAAGCCTAACAATAAACCTAACCCTAACACTCAAACTCAAACTCACCCTAAACCGAATCCTAACCCTAAACCTAACCCACTCACTCACCATCACCCTCAACCTAACCCTAACCCAAACCATCAAATGAAACTTCACCTTAACCCTAAACCTAACCCTCACGCTCAACCTAAACATCACCCTAAACCTAACCCTCACCCTAAACCTTAGCCTAACCCTCACCCTAAACCTAACCCTCACCCTCACCCTCACCCTCAGGCTCACCTTAAACCTAATCCTAACCCTAACCTTCACCCTCACCCTCAACTTAAACCTACCCCTAACGCTAACCCTCACCCTAACACTAACCTCCAAACTAACCCTAACCCTAAACCTAACGCTAACCCTCACCCAAACCCTAACACTCACACCAACCCTTACCCTCACCCTAATCCCAAACCTAATGGTCACCATAACCCTAACACTCAAGCTCACAGTCACCCTCAGCATAACCCTAAACATAAGCCTAACCCTATCCCTAAACCTCACACTCACCCTCACCCTAACCCTAATCCTAACCCTAACCATAACCCTCCTCCTAACTCTCACCCTAACCCTAACCCTAACACAATCACTAACATTAAGCCTAAATCTCACCCTAACCCTAACCCTAATCCTCACCCTCAACGTTATTCTAACCCTAACCCTAACAATAACACTACCCCTAACCCTAACCCTAACACTCACCCTCACCCTCAACCTAACCCTAAGCCTCAACCTCACCCTAACCCTAACCCAAATATTCAACTGAACCCTCACCCTCACCTTCTCCCTCACCCTAACCCTCAACGTAAACATCACCCTAACCCTAACCCTCAACCTTACCCTCACCCTAGCCCTAACCCTCATACTAACCCTAAACCTCACCCTAACGTAACCCTCAACCTAACCCTTACCCTCACCCTAACACTAAGCCTAAAACTAACATGAGCCCTTACAGTAACCCTAAACCTCAGCCTAACCCTAACCCTCACAGTCTCCCTTACCCTCACCCTAACCCTAACCTAACCCTCACCCTAACCCTAATCATCACCCTCACCCTCACTCTCACCCTAACCCTCTGCCTAAAGCCTAACCCTAACCCTCACAATCACCCTCACCCTAACCCTAACCCTAAGCGTCACCCTCACTCTCAACCTCACCCTAAACCTAACGCAAACCCTCAAACCAACTCTCACCCTCACCATAAACATCAACGTAAACCTAACACTCACCCTAATCGGCACCAAAACCATAACCCTCACCCTAACGATAACCCTCACCCTCACCCTAACCCTAACCCTCACCCTAATCCTAACCCTCACCGTCATCTAACCCTCACCCTAACCCAAACCCTAAACCTCTCCCTAACCCTCAACCTCAACCTCACCATAAAACTAACCGTAATGCTCACACTCAACATAACCCTAACCCTCACACTCACCCTAACCCTAAGCTTAAACCTAAGCCAAACAATAACCCTAACCCTAAGCCTCACACTCAACCACACCCTAAACCTAACCCTAACCCTAATCCTAACCCTCTCACTCACCCTCAGACTCATCCTAACCCAAACCCAAACCCTCAACCTAAACATCACCCTAAACCTAACCCTCACCCTACCCCTTAGCCTAACCCTCACCCTAACCCTAACCCTCACCCTCACCCTCATCAACAGGCTCACACTACACCTATTCCTAACCCTAAAACTCACTCTCATCCTCAACCTATCCCTACCCCTAATGCTAACCCTCACTCTAAACCTAGCCTCCAACCTAACCCTAAACCTCACCCTTAACCTAACCCTCAACCTAACCCTAAACCTCACCCTAACCCTAAACCTCATGCTCACAGTCACCCTCGGCCTAACACTAAACCTAAGCCTAACCCTAACCCAAACCCTCAAATTAACCCTCACCCTCACCCTGAACCCAACCCTAAGTCTCACCCTCACCCTAACATCACCCTAACCCTAACACTCACCCTTACCCTCACCCTAGCCCTAACCCTCATACTAACCCTAAACCTCACCCTAAACCTAACACTCAACCTAACACTTACCCTCACCCTAACACTAAGCCTAAACCTAACATGAACCCTCGCACTATCCCTAAACTCACCCTAAACCTAAACCTCACATTAACCCTAACCCTCACACTAACCCTAACCCTATCCGTCAACCTAACCCTCACTCTAACCCTAACCCTGACCCTAAACCTCACCCTGTCCATAACCCTCATACTAACCCTAACCCTGATCCTAACCCTAACCCTCACCCTCTCCCTTAGTCTCGGACTAAGCCTAAGCCTAAGACTAAAACTAACCCTTACACTCACAGAGACCCTCACCCTAACCATAAAAGTAACAGTCACCCTAACCCTAAACCTCACACTAACTCTCACCGTAACAGTAACACTAACCATAAACCTCACCCAAACCCCAACCCTAACCCTCACCCTCACCCTCACCCTCCGCCTAACACTAAGACTATCCCTAACCCCAACCCTAACACTAAAACTAACGCTAAACCTAACCCTCACCCTAACCCTCACTCTAACCCTGACCGTAACCCTCACCCTCACCTTAGCCCATACCCTAACCCTAAGCCTAAACCTAACCCTCACCCTAAACCTCACTCTAACCCAAACCCCAACCCTCACCCTAACCCTAACCCTCACCTCACCCTCACCATAACTCTAATCCTAACCTTAACCCTAACCCTAACCCTCACACTCACCCTCACCTTAACCCTAATCTTAATCCTAACCCTAACCCTAACACTCACCCCTACCCTAAACCTCACGCTAACCCTAACCCTAACACTAACCATAACCCTAACCTTCACCCTACACTAACTCTAACCCTAAACCTCACCTTAACCCTAAACCTCACCCTAACACTTACCTTCACACTAAAACTCACCTTAACCCGAACATTAACCCTCACACTAACCCTAACCATCACCCTAAACTTAAAACTCACCCTAACCCTAACCCTAAACTTCAATCTTGCCCTAACCCTAACCATTACCCTAACCCTATCACTCACCCTAACCGTAACCCCCACCCTCAACCTCAAGCTGGGCCTAAGCCTAAGCATAAGCCTAAGACTAACCTGAACCCTCACACTCACCCTCACCCTAACCCTAATCGTAACTCTAACCCTAACTGTAACCCTCACACTAACCCTCAACCTAACGCTAACACTAACCCTATCCCTAACCCTCACCTAACCCTCACCCTAACCCTTAACCTTCACCATTACCATAACACTCACCCTCAGACTAACCCTCACCTTTACCCTTACTGTCACCCTCACACTAACCCTCACCCTAACCGTAATCATCATTCTAACACTCACCCTAACTGTAACCCTAACCATCACCCTAACCGTAACCCTCACCCTCACCTTCAGCCTCAGCCGATCCCTAAGCCTAAGCCTAACCCTAACCCTAAACATCACCCTCATCCTAGCCCTCACCCTAACCCTAATCCTAACCCTAACCCTCATCCTAACCCTCAACCTAACCATAACCCCAACCATCACTCAAAAGCGAATTCTCATCCCCATTATCACCCTCAGCCTAATCCTAAGCCTAAGCCTAACCCTAACCCTAATCCACACACTCACCCTCACTGTAACCCTAATCCTAAACCTAACCCTAACCCTAAACCTAATCCTAAACCTCACCATCACCCTAACCCTAACCCTAACGCTCACCCTAACCCTAACCCTCACCCTCAATGTAACCCTAACCCTAAACCTCAACCTAACGCTAACCCTAACCCTCACCCTCACTTAACCCTAATCATAACCCTAAACCTCATCCTAACCCTCACCCTAACCCTAAAACCCTAACCCTCATCCTAACCCTAACACTCTCCCCCTCACACTCATGCTCGGTCTAAGCCTAAGCCTAAGAAAAAGACTAACCATAAACCTCACACTCACCCTAACCCTCACCCCAACCCTAACACTAACCCTCACCCTCACCTTAGCCAATACTCGAACCCTAAGCCTAAACCTAACCCTCACCCTTACCCTCACTCTCACCCTCACCCTAAGTCTAATCCTAACCCTAACCCTCACACTCACCCTCATCCTAAACCTAATTGTAACACTAACCCTAACCCTAACACTAACCTTCACCCTAATGCTAATTCTAACCCTAAACCTCATCCTCACCCAAACCCTAACCCTCACCCTCACCTTCACCTTCTGCCTAACACTAAGCCTATCCCTAACCGCAGCCCTGACCCTAACACTAACCCTAAACCTAACTCTCACACTAACCCTCAAACTAAACCTCACCCTAACCCTCAACCTCACCCTCACCTTAAACCTAACCCTAATTCTCAAACTCAACATAACCATAACGGTCACACTCACACTCACCCTCAGCTAAAACATAAGCCTAAAAATAACCCTAACCCTAAACCTCACACTCACCTTCACCCTAAACCTAAACCTAACCATAAACTTAACCCTCACACTCACCCTCACCCTCACTCTAACCCTAACCGAAACCCTCAACCGAACCCTCACCCTCACCTTCAACCTAACCCTAACCCTCACCCTAACCCTCTAACTAACCCTACCCCTAACGTTAACACACATCCTAACCCTAATCTCCAACCTAATCCGATCCCTAACCCTAACCTAACGCTAACGCTCACCCTAACCCTAACGTGAACCCTCACCCTAACCCTAACACTCAACCCAACCATTACCTTCACCCTAACCCTAAACCTCACCCTAACCCTAACTCTCATGCTCACAGACACCCTCAGCCTAACCCTAAACTTAAGCCTAATGCCATCCCAAACCCTCACACACACCCTCACACTAAACCTAACCCTACGACTCACCCTCACCCTCAACCTCACCCTAACGCTAACCCAAACCCTCAACTTAACCCTCAACCTCACACTAACCCTAACCCTCAACCTCACCCTAAACATCACCCTAACCCTAATACTCACCTTTTCCCTCACCGTAGCCCTAACCCTCATACTAACCCTAAACCTCAACCTAAACCTAAACCTCAACCTAACCCTAACCCTAACCCTAACACTAAGAATAAACCTAACATAAACCCTCAAAGTATCCCTCAACCTCACCCTAACGCTAACCCAAACCCTCAACTTAACCCTCACCCTCACACTAACCCTAACCCTCACCCTCACCCTGAACATCACCCTAACCCTAATACTCACCCTTTCCCTCACCCTAGCCCTAACCCTCATACTAACCCTAAACCTCACCCTAAACCTAAACCTCAACCTAACCCTAACCCTAACCTTAACACTAAGACTAAACCTAACATAAACCCTCAAAGTAACCCTAAACCTCAGCCTAACCATAACCCTCACACTAACCCTAACCCTCACCCTAACGCTAACACTAAACCTACCCTTCACCCTACCCCTCACTCTAACGCTAAACCCAACCCTAACCCTCACACTCACCGTCACCCTAACACTCACCCAACCATAACACTCAACCAAACCCTAACCCTCATACTCTCCCGAACCCTAAGCCTCACACTATCACTCACACTCATCCTCACCCTAACCCTAACCCTCACCCTAACCTCACCCTTACCCTCAACCTAACCCTCACCCTCAACCTAACACTAACCATAACCCTAACACAAAACCTCACCCTAATCCTCACCCTGACCCTATGCCTAACCCTCACCATCACGCTAACCTTTAACATTACCCTCAGCCTAACCCTCACACAAACCCTAACCCTCAACTTAACCCTAACTCTAACCGTCACCCTCACCCTCACGCTCACCCTCAGCCTAACTGTAAACCTAACCCTACTCCTAACACTAACATTCACCTTCACCCTCACACTAACCCTAATCCTAAACCTAACCCTAAGTCTAAGCCTCACACTCACCCTCACCATCACCCTGACCCTTAGCCTCACTTTCACAATCACACTCACACTCACCCTAAACCTAACCATAACTCTAACCCTAAACCTCACCCTAACCCTAAGCCTAACACTCACCCTCAATCTAACCTTTAACCTTACCCTCACCCTAACCCTCACACTAACCCTAACCCTCACCCTAACCCTAACCCTCACCCTAACCCTCACCCTCACCATAGACCTCACCCTAACCCTAATCCTAACCCTAACCCTCACCCTAAACCTAACCCTCAACCTAACTCTAACCCTCACCCTCATCTAACCCTCACCCTAACCCAACCCTAACCCTCACCTTAACCCTCACCTTAAGCCTAACCCTCACACTAAACAAACCCTACCACTCATCCTAACCCTCACACTAACCCTAATGCTAACCTTAATCCTAACCATAACCCTCACCCTAAACCTAAACCTCAACCTAACCCTAACCCTCACACTCATCTAACCCTCACCCTAACCCAACCCTAACCCTCATCCTAACCCTCACCCGAACCCTAACCCTCACCCTAACCTAACCCTAACACTCACCCTAACCCTCACACTAGCCCTAATGCTAACCCTAACCCTCACCCTCACACTAACCCTTCAACCTAACCATTAAACTCACACTAACCATAACCCTAACACTAACCCTCAACCTCACCCTAAACCTCAGCCAAACCCTAACCCTCACCCCAACACTTACCCTCACTCTAACTCTCATCCTAACGCTAACCCTAACGCTAAACCTCACTTCACCCGCAACCTCACCTTAACCGTAACCCTAACACTAACCCTAACAATAACCCTCACACTAACCCTAACCCTCACACTAACCTTCACCCTCAACCTCACCCTAACCCTCACCCTCATCTTAACGCTAACCATAACCCTAACCCTGAACCTCACCCTAACCCTCACCCTAACCCTAAACCTAACCCTCACCCTCACCCTAACCTTTAGCCTTAACCTCACCCTAACCCTCACACTAAACCTAACCCTCACCCTAACCCTAACCCTAACCGTCACCCTCATCCTCACGCTCACCCTCAGCCTAACTTTAAACCTAACGCTACTCCTAACACTAACCCTCAACTTCACCCTCACACTAACCCTAACCCTAACACTAAGCCTAACCATCACACTCACCCTCACCCACAACCTAAGCCTCACAATCGCCCTCACTCTCACCTCACCCTAACCCTAAACCTAAACCTAACCCTCACTCTGACCGTAACCCTCACCCTAAACTTAATCCTAACCCTAGCCCTCACTCAAACTAACCCTACCCCTAACGCTAACCCTCACCCTAAACCTAAACTCCAACCTAACCCTAAACTTAACCCTACCACTAAGCCTCACCCTAAACCTAACCCTCATCCTAACCCTAACCCTCAACCTCACAGTCACCCTCAGCCTAACCCTAAAGCTAAGCCTAACCCTATCCTTAATCCTCACACTCACCATCACCCTAAACCTAACCCTAAGTCTCACCCTGAACCCTCAACCTCACCCTAACCCTAAACCAATCCCTCAACTGAACCCTCACCTTCACCCTAACACAAACCCTAACCCTAACTCTCACACTCACCATAACCCTCAACTTCAACCTTACCCTCACCCTAACCCTGATCCCAACCCTCACCCTATCCCTAATCCTAACCCTCAACCTAACACTTACACAAACTCTAACACTAAGCCTAACCCTAACACTAACTCTCACACTAACCCTCACCCTAAATATCACCCTATCATTAACCCTAACCCTATCCCTAACCCTCACCCTCACCCTCAGGCTAACCCTCAGCCTAAAGCCTATCCCTAACCCTGACCCTCAGAGTCACCCTCACCCTAACCCTAACCATAACTCTAACCCTAAACCTCACCCTAACCCTAACCCTAACACTCACCCTCAATCTAACCTTTAACCTTACCCTCACCCTAACCCTCACAGTAACCCTAACCCTCACCCTAACCCTAACCCTCACCCTAACCCTCACCCTCACCATAGACCTCACCCTAACCCTAATCCTAACCCTAACCCTCACCCTAAACCTAACTCTCAACCTAACCCTAACCCTCACCATCATCTAACCCTCACCCTAACCCAACCCTAACCCTCACCTTAACCCTCACCTTAAGCCTAACCCTCACACTAAACAAACCCTACCACTCATCCTAACCCTCACACTAACCCTAATGCTAACCCTAATCCTAACCATAACCCTCACCCGAAACCTAAACCTCAACCTAACCCTAACCCTCACACTCATCTAACCCTCACCCTAACCCAACCCTAACCCTCATCCTAACCCTCACCCGAACCCTAACCCGAACCCTGACCCTAACCTAACCCTAACACTCACCCTAACCCTCACACTAGCCCTAATGCTAACCCTAACCCTCACCCTCACACTAACCCTTCAACCTAACCATTAAACTCACACTAACCATAACCCTAACACTAACCCTCAACCTCACCCTAAACCTCAGCCAAACCCTAACCCTCACCCCAACACTTACCCTCACCCTAACTCTCATCCTAACGCTAACCCTAACGCTAAACCTCACTTCACCCGCAACCTCACCTTAACCGTAACCCTAACACTAACCCTAACAATAACCCTCACACTAACCCTAACCCTCACACTAACCTTCACCCTCAACCTCACCCTAACCCTCACCCTCATCTTAATGCTAACCATAACCCTAACCCTGAACCTCACCCTAACCCTCACCCTAACCCTAAACCTAACCCTCACCCTCTCCCTAACCTTTAGCCTTAACCTCACCCTAACCCTCACACTAAACCTAACCCTCACCCTAACCCTAACCCTAACCGTCACCCTCATCCTCACGCTCACCCTCAGCCTAACTTTAAACCTAACGCTACTCCTAACACTAACCCTCAACTTCACCCTCACACTAACCCTAACCCTAACCCTAAGCCTAACCATCACACTCACCCTCACCCACAACCTAAGCCTCACAATCGCCCTCACCCTCACCTCACCCTAACCCTAAACCTAAACCTAACCATCACTCTGACCGTAACCCTCACCCTAAACCTAATCCTAACCCTAGCCCTCACTCAAACTAACCCTACCCCTAACGCTAACCCTCACCCTAAACCTAAACTCCAACCTAACCCTAAACCTAACCCTACCACTAAGCCTCACCCTAAACCTAACCCTCATCCTAACCCTAACCCTCAACCTCACAGTCACCCTCAGCCTAACCCTAAAGCTAAGCCTAACCCTATCCTTAATCCTCACACTCACCATCACCCTAAACCTAACCCTAAGTCTCACCCTGAACCCTCAACCTCACCCTAACCCTAAACCAATCCCTCAACTGAACCCTCACCTTCACCCTAACACACACCCTAACCCTAACTCTCACACTCACCATAACCCTCAACTTCAACCTTACCCTCACCCTAACCCTGATCCCAACCCTCACCCTATCCCTAATCCTAACCCTCAACCTAACACTTACACTCACTCTAACACTAAGCCTAACCCTAACACTAACTCTCACACTAACCCTCACCCTAAATATCACCCTATCATTAACCCTAACCCTATCCCTAACCCTCACCCTCACCCTCAGGCTAACCCTCAGCCTAAAGCCTATCCCTAACCCTGACCCTCAGAGTCACCCTCACCCTAACCCTAACCCTAAGCTTCACCCTCACCCTCAACCTCACCCTAAACCTAACGCAAACCCTCAAACCAAACCTCACCCTCACCATAAACATCACTGTAACCCTAACACTCACCCTAATCCGCACCATAAACCTAATCCTCACCCTAACGCTAACCGTCACCTTCACCCTAACACTAACCCTCAAACTAACCCTCAACCTCACCCTCACCCTAAACCTAACCCTAATGCTCACACTCAACATAACCCTAACCCTCACTCTCACCCTCACTCTCAGCTTAAACCTAAGCCTAACAATAACACAAAACCTAACCCTCACACTCACCCTCACCCTAAACCTAACCCTAACCCTAATCCTAACCCTCTAACTCACCCTCACACTCACCCTAACCCTAACCCAAACTCTCAACCTAAACATCACCCTAAACCTAACCTTCACCCTAACCCTTAGCCTAACCCTCACCCTAACCCTAACCCTCACCCTCACCCTCACCCACAGGCTCACCCTAAACCTAATCCTAACCCTAGCCCTCCCTCTCCCCCTCAACATAACCCTACCACTAACGCTAACCCTCACCCTAAACCTAACCTCCAACCTAACCCTAACCCTAACCCTAACGCTAACCCTCAATCTAACCCTAACCCTCAATCTAACCCTAACCCTCACGCTCACAGTCAAGTTCAGCCTAACTCTAAACCTAAGCCTAACCCTATCCTTAATCCTCACACTCACCATCACCCTAAACCTAACCCTGAGTCTCACCCTCACCCTTAACCTCACCCTAACCCTAACACAAACCCTCAACTGAATCCTCACCCTCACCCTCACCCTCACCCTAACCCTAACCCTAACCCTCACACTCACCATAACCCTCACCCTTAACCTTACCCTCACCCTAACTGTCATCACAACCCTCACCCAATCCCTAACCCTAACCCTCAACCTAACCCTTACACTCACTCTAACACTAAGCCTAACCCTAACACTAACTCTCACACTAATCCTCACCCTAAATATCACCCTATCATTAACCCTAATCCTAAAACTAACCCTCACCCTCACCTTCAACCTAACCAACAGCTTAAGCCTAACCCTAACCTTAACCCTCAGAGTCACCCTCACCCTCACCCCCAACCTCAACCTAAAACTAATGCAAACCCTCAAACCAACCCTCACCCTCACCATAAACATCAGAGTAACCCTAACACTCACCCTAATCTGCACCATAACCCTAACCCTCACCCTAACGCTAACCCTCACCGTCACCCTAACCCGAACCGTCACCTTAACCCTAACCCTCACCCTCATCTAACCTTCACCCTAACCCAAACCCTAACCCTCTCCCTAACCCTCAACCTCAACCTAACCCTAATGCTCACACTCAACTTAACCCTAACCCTCACACTCACCCTCATCCTCAGCTTAAACCTAAGCCTAACAATAACCCTAACCCTAACTCTCACACTCACCCTCACCCTAAACCTAATCCTAACCCTAAACCTAACCCTCTCACTCAACCTCACCCTCAGCCTAACCCTAACCCTCAACCTAAACATCACCTTAAACCTAACCCTCACCCTAACCCTTAGCCTAACCCTCACCCTAACCCTAACCCTCACCCTCACCCTCACCCTCAGGCTCACCTTAAACCTAATCCTTACCCTAACCCTCACTCTCAAGCTCAACCTAACCCTACCTCTAACGCTAACCCTCACCCTAACCTAACCTCCAACCTAACCCTAACCCTAAACCTAACGCTAACCCTCACCCAAACCCTAACACTCACCCCAACACTTACCTCACCCTAACCCCAACCCTAATGCTCACCATAATACTAACCCTCAAGCTCACAGTCAACCTCAGCCTAACCCGAAACTAAGCCTAACCCTATCCCTAAACCTCACACTCAACCTCACCCTAACACTAACCCAAACCCTCAACTGAACTCTCACCCTCACCCTCACCCTAAGCCTCACCCTCACCATAAACATCACCCTAAACCTAACCCTCACCCTTACCCTCACCTTAGCCCTAAGCCTCATACTAACCCTGAACCTCACCCTAAAACTGACCATCAACCTAACCCTTACCCTCTCCCTAACACTAAGTCTAAACCTAACATGAACCCTCACAGTAACCCTAAACCTCACCCTAAACCTAACCCTCACACTATCCCTAACCCTCACCCTAACGCTAACCCTAACCCTCACCCTAACTCTAAACATCACACTCACCCTCACCCTCAGCCTAACCCTCAGTGTAAAGCCTAACCCTAACCCTAACCCTCACAGTCACCCTCACCCTAACCCTAACTCTAAGCCTCACCCTCACCCTCAACCTCACCCTAAACCTAATGCAAACCCTGAAACCAACCTCACGCTTACCCTAAACATCACCCTTACCCTAACCCTCACCCTAATCCGCACCAGAACACTAACCCTCACCATAACGCTAATCCTCACCCTCACCCTAACCCTAACCCTCACCCTAACCCTAACCCTCACCCTCATCTAACCCTCACCCTAACCCAAACCCTAACCCTCAACCTCACCCTCACCCTAAACCTAACCCTAATGCTCACACTCAACATAACCCTAACCCTCACACTCACCCTCTCCCTCAGCTTAAACCTAAGCCTAACAATAACCCGAAACCTAACCCTCACACTCACCCTCACCCTAAACCTAACCCTGACACTAATCCTAACCCTCTCACTCACCCTCACACTCACCCTAACCCTAACCCAAACCCTCAACCTAAACATCACCCTAAACCTAACCCTCACCCTAACCCTTAGCTTAACCCTCACCCTAACCCTAACCCTCACCCTCACCCTCACCCTCAGGCTCACCTTAAACCTAATCCTAACCCTCACCCTCACGCTCAACCTAACCCTTATCCTAACGCTAACCCTCACCCTAACCCTAACCTCCAACCTAACCCTAACCCTAAACCTAACGCTAACACTCACCCAAACCCTAACACTCACCCAAACACTTACCCTCACCCTAACCCCAACCCTAATGCTCACCATAACCCTAAACCTCAGGCTCATATTCACCCTCAGCCTAACCCTAAACCTAAGCCTAACCCTATCCCTAAACCTCACACTCACCCTCACCCTAAACCTAAACCTAAGTCTCAATCTCACCCTAACCCTAACCAAAACCCTCAACCTAAACATCACCCTAAACCTAACCCTCACCCTAAACCTTAGCCTAACCCTCACCCTAACCCTAACCCTCACCCTCACCCTCACCCACAGGCTCACCCTAAACTTAATCCTAACCCTAACCCTCACCCTCAACCTAACCCTCACCCTAACTCTAACCCTCAACCTAAACCTAACCCTCACGCTCACAGTCACCCTCAGCCTAACCCTAAACCTAAGCCTAACCCTATCCCTAATCCTCACATTCACCGTCACCCTAAACCTAACCCTAAGTCTCACCTTCACCCTCAACCTCACCCTAACCCTAACCCAAACCCACAACTGAACCCTCTCCTTCACCCTCACCCTAATACTCACCCTCACCATAAACATCACCCTAACCCTAACCCTCACCATTGCCCTCACCCTAGCCCTAACCCACATACTACACCTAAACCTCACCATAAACCTACCCCTCAACCTAACCCTTATTCTTACCCTAACACTAAGCCTAACCCTAACATGAAACCTCACAGTAACAGTAAACCTCACCCTAACCCTAACCCTCACCCTAAACCTAACACTACCCCTCACCCTAACCCTCACTCTGACCCTAAACCCAACCCTAACCCTCAACCTCACCATCATCCTAACACTCACCCAACCTTAACCCTTACCCAAACCCTAACCCTCATACTCTCCCGAACCCTAAGCCTCACTCTAACAGTTACCCTCATCCTCACCCTAACCCTCACCCTAACCCTAACCCTATCAGTCACGTTCACCCTCACCCTCACACTCAGCCTAACTCTAAACCTATACCTCACCCAAACCCTCAACTTAACCCTAAACCTAACCCTCACCTTCACCCTAACCCTAACCATCACTGACAACCTAGCATTCACCTGAAACCTAATCCAAACCCTAACCCTCACCCTAACACTCACCCTTACCCTCACCCTAACCCTCACCCTCACCCTAACCCTAACCGTAACCCTAACCCTAATCCTCACCCTAAACCTAACCCTAACCTTCACCCTAACCTTTAACCTTACCCTCAGCCTAACCCTCACACTAACTCTAACCCTCAACCTAACCCTAACCCTAACCATCACCCTCACGCTCACCCTCAGCCTAACTTTAAACATAAACTTAGTCCTAACAGTAACCTTCACCTTTACCCTCACACTAACCCTCACCCTAAACCTAAACCTAATCCTAACCCTCACACTCACCCTCTCCCTCACCTTAAGCCTCACTGTCACCCTCACGCTCACCTTCACCTTAAACCTAACCCTCACCTAAAACCTATCCCTCACCCTAAAAATAAACCTCACAATCATCCTCACTCTCACCTCACCCTAACCCTAAACCTAACCCTAACCCTCAAACTAAACCTACCCTAACCCTTATGTAACTCTAACCCTCTCATGCTAAACCTCACGCTAATACTTACTCTCATCATAAATCTAACCCTACCCCTAACCCTCGCACTGACCCTATCCCTTACCCTAACCCTAACCCTAACAATAACCTTCACCCTAACCCTCACCCTAACCCTCACCCTAACCCTAACCCTCATCCTAAACCTCACCCTAACCCAAACTCTATCCCTACCCTAAAGCTAACCCTAATGCTCAATCTAACTGTAACCGTACCCGTCAAACTAACTCTCATCCTAAACTTAACCCTAACCCAAACCCTTACGTTAACACTAACCCTAACACTCAACCTAACCCTAATCCTCACCCACACCCTCAGCCACATCCTCAGCCTAAACCTAACCCTAACCTTAATCCTCACCCGCATCCTAACTCTAACCCTAACCTTCACTCTCACCCTCACCCCCACCCTCACCATAACCCTAACCCGAACCCTAAACCGAACCCTCACCCTAACCCTCATCCTAACCTTCTCCCTAACCCTCATCATAACCCTAACCCTAACCCTTACCGTAACCCTAAACCTCATCCTAAACCTCACCCTAACCCTAAACCTATCCCTAACCCTAACGCTAACCCTAACGCTCACACTAACCATGACCGTACCCCTCAACCTAACCCTCTTCCTAAACTTAAGCCTAACCCAAACCCTCACGCTAACCTTAACCCTAACACTCACCCTAACTCTAATCCTCACCCACACCCTCACCATCACCCTCAGCCTAACCCTCAGCCTAAGCCTAAACCTAACCCTAACACTCACACTCACCCTCACACAAACCCTAACCCTAAGCCTCACCTTCACCCTCAACCACACCCTGACCAAAACCCTAACCCTCACACTAACCCTAACCCTCACCCTAATGCTAACCCTCAACCTAAACCTTACACTCACCCTAACACTAATTCTGACAATAACCCTCAACCTAAACATCACCCTATCCCTAACCCTAACCCTAACCCTCACCCTATCCCTAACCCTCACACTCACCCCCAACCTCAGCCTAACCCAAAGCCTAAGCCTAACCCTAACCCTAACCCTCACACTCACCCTCACCCTAACCCTAAGCCTCATTCTCACCCTCACCCTCAACCTCACCCTAACTCTAAACCATACCCTCAAACCAACCCTCACCCTCAACCTCACCCTAACCCTCACCCTAAACATCACCCTAACCCTAAACCTCACCCTAATCCTCACCCTTACCCTAACCATCACCTTAACCCTAACCCTCACCCTAAACCTAAACCTCAATCTAAACATTACCCTCAACCTAACACTAAGCCTAACCCTAACACTAACCCTCACTAACCCTAAACTTCACCCTAACCCTAATCCTCACCCTAACATAACCCTAACACTCACCCTAACCCTCAACCTATCCCTTAATCGCACCCTAAACCTAACCCTATCACTAACCCTCAACCTCACCCTAAACCTCACCTTAACCCTAACCCTAACACTAACTCTCAACCTCACCCTCAACCTCACCATAACCCTAACCCTCACCCCAACACTTACCTTCACCAAAACCCTCACTCTAACGCTAACCGTAACGCTAAACCTCACCTCACACGCAACCTCACCTTAACCGTAAACCTAACCCTAACCCTAACAATAACCCTAAACCTAACCCTAAACCCAATCCTTACCCTAACCCACACCATCACCCTCACCTTCACCCTAAACCGAACCCTAATCCTCTCCATAACCCTAAACCTCTCCCTAAACCTAACCCTCACACTCACCCTAACCCTCACCCTAAACCTTACCCTCACCCTAACCCTCAGCCTAACCCTAAACCTAACTCTAACCCTCACCTTAACCTTCACCCTAAACCCAACCGTAACGTTAACCCTCAAACTAACCCTGAACCTCACCATAACCCTAACCCTGCCCCTCATCGTAACCATCATCCTAACCCTCACCCTAACCCTAAATCTAACCCTAAAACTTACCCGCACCCTAACACTCACCCTCACACTCACCCTAAGCCTCACCCTCACACCCACCCTAACCATCACCCTATCCCTAACACTCACCCTAACCCTAAGATTAACACTCACCCTAATCATAACCCTCACCCTCACCCTCACCCTCAGCCTAAACCTAACCCTAATCCTAACCCTAACTCTAACCCTCACCCTAACACTTACCCTAACAATCACCCTAACCCTAACCCTAATGCTCACACTCAACATAACGCTAAGCCTCATACTCACCCTCACCCTCAGCTTAATCCTAAGCCTAACAATAAAGCTAACCCTAACCCTTACACTCACCCTCACCCTAAAACTAATCCTAACCTTAAACCTAACCCTTAACCTCACCCGCACCATAACACTCACCCTAAACCTCACCCTAACACTCACCCTCACCCTAACCATCAACCTATCCCTAACGGTCACCCTCACCCTAAGCCTAAGCCTCACAGTAACCCTAACCCTCACCCTCACCCTCACCCTCAGCCTAACCCGAACCCTAATCCTAACCCTAACCCTCACCTTAACCCTCACCCTAACTCTAAACCTAAAACTCACACTCACCCTAACCCTAACTCTCACACTCACCCTCACCCTCAGCCTAAACCTAAGCCTAATATTAACACTAACCCTAACCCTCACACTCACCCTCACCCTGAACCTAACCCAAACCCTCAACCAAAACCTCACCCTCACTCTCACCCTAAACATCACCCTCACCCTAAACATCACACTAAACCTAAGCCTCACCGTAAGCCTTAGTCTAACCCTCACCCTAACCCTCACAGTCACCCTCAGGCTCATCGTAACCCCAATCCTAATCCTAACCCTCACACTGAACCTTATCCTCACCCTCACCCGAACTTTAACCCTAACAATAACCCTAACCCTAACCCTGAACCCAACCCTCAACCTAACCATAAACCTCACGCTAACCCTCGCCCTCACCCTCACCCTCATCTTAATCCTAAGCCTAACCCTAACCCTCACCCTTACACTCACCTTAACACTAGTCGTAACCCTAAACCTCACCCTAACAGTAACCCTAACCCTCACCCTTTCTTTATCCTCACCCTAAACCTAACCCTCACATTAACCTTTATGCTCACCCTAACCCTAACCCTACCCTTCACCCTAACCCTCACCCTAATTCTAACCTTAACCACTAACCTAACCCTCTCTCTAACCCTAACCCTAACCCTCACCCTCACCCTAACTCTCACCTAATCCTCACCCTAACCCTAACCTCTACCTAACCGAGACCCTCACCCTCAACCTCGCCCTCATCTTTAACCTAACACTCACCCTCACACTACCCCTCACCCTAACCCTACCCCTAATCCTAAACCTCAAACTCACCCTCACCCTCACCCTCAGCCTAACCCTAACTCTAAAGCTAATCCTAAACATAACCCTCAGCATAACCCTAACGCTCACCCTAAACCCTTACCCTCACCCTCACCCTAACCCTAACTGTAACCCTCACAATAAACCTAACCCTCACCCTAAACCTAACCCTAACACACACCGTATCCCTCACCCTAAACCTAACCTTAACCCTCACCCTAACCCTAATCATCATCCTAATCTAGCCATCACCCTAACCCTCACCCACACCCTAAACCTGACCCTCACCCCACCCTCAAATTAACACTAAGGCTAACTTTCACCCTAACCCTAACCCTTACCCTAAAATTAACCCTCACCCTATCCCTCAACCTAACCCTAACCCTAAGCATCACCCTCACTCTCACCTTAACCAGAACCCTAATCCTAACCCTCACCCTAACCCTAACCCTCACCCTAAAAGTTACAATCACCCTAACAGTAACCCTAACCCTAACACTAAGCCTCACACTAAGCCTAACAATCACCCTAAGCCTAACATTAACCCTAACCCTAACCCTCACCATCACCCGAAACCTAACCCTAACCCTAACCCACACCTTCACCCTCACCCTCATCCTCACCCTCACCTTAAATCTGACCCTAACAATAACCCTAACCCTAACCCTAAACCTAACCCTCACCCTAACCCTAACCCTCACTCTAACCCTCATCCTCACCATCACCCTAACCTTAATCCTAAGCCTAACTCTAACCCTAACCGTCACCCGAACTTTATCCTCACCCTATCCCTAACCCTCAAATTAATCCAAATGCTCAACCTAACCTTAACAGTACATCTCACGCGAACCCTCACCCTAACTCTAATCCTAACCCTAAACCTAACCCTCATCTAAACTTAACCCTAATTGTCAACGTTACCCTAACACTCACCATCACCCGAACTCTCACCCTAACCCTAACACTCACCCACACCCTAACCCTCAAGCTCACCCTAACCCTAACCCTCACCTAATCCTCACCCTAACCTTAACCATTATCTAACAAAGACCCTCACTCTCACCCTCACCCTAACCTTCACCCTAAGCCTCACCCTCACCCTATCCCTCACCCTAAATGCAACCCTAACTCTAAACCTCACCCGCACCCTCACCCTCATGCTCAGCCTTACACTAACCCTACCCCTAATCCTAACCCTAACGCTCAACCTGATCATAACACTCACCATAACCCTTACCCTCACCCTCACAATATCCCTAACTTTAACCCTCACACTAAACCTAACCCTCACCCTAAACCTAACCCTACCCCTCACCCCAAACCTCAACCTAAACCTAACCCTCACCCTAATGCTAACCCTCACCCTCACCCTAGCCCTCACCCTAATCCTAACCCTCATCTTAAACTTCACCCTCACACCACCCTCAAACTAACCCTAACCCTAACCCTCTCCCTAACCCTAACCCTAACCCGCACACTAGCCCTCACCTTAAACCTAACCCTAACCCTACCCCTCACCCTAACCCTAACCTTATCCCTAACCCTAACCCTCACCCTAACACTGACCCTAACCCTAACCCTCACCACTACCTTAACCCTCACCTTAACCCTTAACCTCATCATCACCCTAAACCTCACACTAAACCTAAACCTCACCCAAACTCTATCCCTAACCGTCACCCTCACCCTCACCCTCATGCTAACCCTAACCCTAACCCTCACCCTAACCCTAAAACTCACCCTAACCCTAAGCCTAACCCTCACAATCACCCAAACCTACTGCTACCTCTAACACTCACCCTAACCCTCACTCTATCACTTACCCACACCATAAACCTAAACATAACCCTCACCCTCACCCTCACCCTAAATCTCACCCTAAACTTAACCCTAACCGAAATACGAAACCCTAACCCTAACCTGAACCCTAACCCTCACCCGAAACCTTAACCCTATCCCTAAACCTAACCCTCAAGCTAAGTGTCACCCTATCCCTAACCCTATCCCAAACCCTAACCCTCACTCTAACCATCACCTTAAACCTTATACTCACCCTCACCCTAACACTAACACTAACGCTGACGCTTACAATAACTCTAACCCTTACCCTAAACCTCTTACCCCTCACCCTAACCCTCATCCTAACCCTAAACCTTCTCAAAACCTATCCCTAACCCTAATCCTAACCCTAACCCTCACCCTCATTATAACTAACCCTATCCCTAACACTAACTCTCACCCTCACCCTCACCCTCAGCCTAACCCTGACCCTCACACTAACCCTAACCATCACGCTAACCCTCAACCTAATCCTCAACACTAACCCTAACCGTAACCCTTACACTAAACCTAACCCTAAACATCACCAAAATCCTCAATAACCCTAAACCTAGTCCTAACCCTAACCCTTACCCTCACCCTAACCCTTACACTAACCCTAAACCTAAACATCACCAAAATCCTCAATAACCCTAAACCTAGTCCTAACCCTAACCATTACCCTCACCCTAACCCTAACACTCACCCAACCCTAACCTTCACCCTAACACTAAGCCTAACCCTAACACAAACCCTCACACTAACCCTAACCCTCAGCCTAAACCTAACCCACAACATAAACCTAACCCTAACCCAAATCCTCACCCTCAACTTATCCCTCACACTAACCCTTTTTCTATCCCTAACCCTAACCCTAACCCTAACCCTAATCCTCACCCTTTCCGTAACTCTCACCCTCACAAAAAACCTGACCCTTACCCTTACCTTAACCTCACGCTAACCCTCACACTTACCCAAAACCTCAACCTAACCTAATAAAAACACTCACACTAAACATCACCCTAACCCTAATGCTAACCCTAACACTCACCCTCACCCAAACCCTCACCCTAAACCTGAAACTCACTCTAACCCTAACGCCAAACCCACAACCTCACCCTAAACCTCACCCTAACCCTAACCCTCACCCTAATCCTTACCCTCACCCTAACCCTCACCCTAAACCTAACCCTAAGCTAACCATAAACCTCACCCTAACCCTCACCCTCAAGCTATCCCTAATCCACACCCTAACCCTCAGCCTAAACCTCACCCTAACCCTAACCTTAACATTCACACTAACCCTAACCCTCACCCTAAACTTAACCCTACCCCTCACCCTAACCCTAACCCTCATGCTCACCCTAAACCTAACCCTAACCCTATCCCACACCCTCACCCTCACCCTCATCCTCACCCTCACCCTAAACCTAATCCTAACAATAACCCTAATCGTAAACCTAACCCTCAACTTATCCCTAAACCTCAAGCTAACCCTCATCCTCACCCTCACCCTCACCTTAACCTTAAGCCTAACCCTAACCCTCACCCTCACCCTCAACTTAACACTAAAGCTAACCCTAACCCTCACCCTAACAGTAACCCTAACCCTCACTCTCACCCTAACCGTCACCCTAATATTATCCTCACCCTATCCATAACCCTCACATTAACCCTAATTCTCACCCTAACCTTAATTGTACCCCTCACCCAAACCCTCATCCTAACTCTAACACTAACCCTAAACCTAACCCTCACCTAACCCTAAATCTCAACCTTACCCTAACACTCACCATCACCTGAACCCTCACCCTAAACCTAACACTAACCCACACCCTAACCCTAAAGCTCACCCTCACCCTCAACCTCACTTAATCCTCACCCTAACCCTAACAATTATCTAAAAAGGCCCTCACCCTCACCTTCACCCTAACCCTCACCCTCACCCTAGCACTCACCCTAAACGTAACCCTTCCCGTAAACCTCACCCGCCCCCTCACCTTCATGCTCAGCCTTACCCTAACCCTACCCCTAATCCTAACCCTAACCATCAACCCATCATAACCCTCACCATAACTCTTACCCCCACCCTCACCCTATGCCTAACTGTAATGCTCTCACTAAACCTAAACCTCACCCTAAACCTAACCCTACCCCTCACCCCAAACCTCAACCTAAACCTAACCCTGACCCTCACCATAATGCTAACCCTAACCCTCACCTTAGCCCTCACCCTAATCCTAACCATCATCCTAAACCTCACGCTCACACCACCCACAAACTAACCCTAACCCTAAACCTCACCCTAAGCCTAACCCTCACCCTAACCCTAACCCGCGCCCTAGCCCTCACCCTAACCCTAACCCTAACCCTCCCCGTCACCCTAACCCTAAACCTAACCCTAACCCTCACCCTATCACTAACCCTAACCCTAACCCTCACCTTTACCTTAAGCCTCACCCTAACCCTTAACCTCATCCTCACCCTAAACCTCACACTAAACCTAACCCTCACCCGAACTCTAACCCTAACCGTCACCCTCACCCTCACTCTCACGCTAACCCTAACCCTAACCCTCACCCTCACCCTCACCCAAACCCTACTAATAACTCTAAAACTCACCCTAACCCTCACGCTATCACTTAAACACACCATAAACCTAAACCTAACCCTAACCCTCACCCTCACCATAAACCTCACCTTAACCCTAACAGTAACCCAACCACGAAACCCTTAACCTAACCCTAAACTGAACCCAAACCCTCACCAGAAACCTTAACCCTAAACCTAAACCAAACCCAAAGGCTTACAGTCACCCTAAACCTAACCCTATCCCTAACCCTAACCCTCACTCTAAACCGCATCCTAAACCATATCCTCACCCTCACCCTGACCCTAACCCTAACGTTAACCCTCACAATAAATCTAACCTCACTCTAAACCTAAACTTTCCCTTCACCCTAACACTCATCCTAACCCTAAACCAAACACAAAACCTCTCCCTAACCCTAATCCTAACCCTAACTCTCAACTTCACCCTCACCCTCAGCCTAACCCTAACCCTCACACTAACCCTAACCATCAAGCCAACCGTCAAACTAATCCTCACACTAATCCTAACCCTAACCCGTACACTAACCCTAAACCTAAACCTCAACAAAACCCACAATTACCCTAAACCTAGACCTAACCTTAACCCTTACCCTCACCCTAACCCTAACCCTCACCCAAACCCTAACCCTCACCCTAAACCTAACCCTCACCCTAAACCTTACCCTCACCCTAATACTAAGCCTAAACCTAACACCAACACTCACACTAATCCTAACCCTCAGCCTAAACCTAACCCTCAACCTAAATCTAACCCTAACCCTAATCCTCACCCTCACCTTATCCCTCACACTAACCCTTTTCCTAACCCTAACTTTAACCCTCACACTAACCCTAACCCTGTCCCGTTCCGTAACCCTCACCCTCACCAAAAACCTCACCTTTACCCTTACCTTACCCTCACCCTAACCCTCACACTAACCCAAAACCTCACCCTAAACTAACCAAAACACTCACACTAAACCTCACCCTAACCCTAATGCTAACCCTAACACACACCCTCAACCTAAACCTTCACCTCAACCTAACAGTAACCCTAACCCTCAACCTCACCCTAAACCTCACCCTAAGCCTAACCCTAACCCTAACCCTTACCCTCACCCTAACCGTAAACATAAGCTAAGCCTTAACGTCACCCTAACCCTCACTCTCACCCTAACCCTAATCTAAACCCTAACCTAACCTCAACCGAAACCTTCACCTCAACCTAACACTAACCCTAACCCTCAACCCCAACCTAAACCTCATCCTAACCCTATCCCTAACCTTCACACTAACCCTAACCCTCACCCTAACCTTAACCCTACCCCTCACCCTAAACCTCATCCTAAACCTAACCCTAAACCTAACCCTAACCCTAAACCTCACACTAACCCTAACCCTCACCTTCACCCTCACCCTCAACGTAACCATAAACCTAACCGTAAACCTAAAAATAACCCTAATCCTAACCCTTATCCTAACCCTCACCTTCACCCTTATCCTAACCCTCAACTTCAACCTCACCCTAACCCTAACCCTCACCCTTAACCTAACCATCAACCTGACCGTAACCCTAAACCTAACCCTAAAACTTAGTATCACCCTAACACTAACCCTAAACCTAAAACTAGCCATTACACTAACCCTAATCCTCAGCCTAACCCTAACCCTCAATCTAACCCTATCCCTAACCCTAACACTCACCCTCACCCTAGCCCTCACCCTAAACCTAATCCTAATCCTAACCCTCACCCTAAACCTAACCCTCACCCTATTCCCAACCCTCAATCTCACCCTCACCCTAACCCTAACCCCAAACCAAACACTCACCCTAACCCTCACCCTTACTGTAAACCTAAACCTAACCCTCACCCTAACCCATAATCCTAACCCTCACACTTAACATTACTCTCACCCTCAACCTAACCCTCACCCTAACCCTAACCCTCACACTAACCTTACGCTAACCCTCACACTAACCATAATGCTAACCCTAACTCTCACCCTGACCCTAAACCTCACCATAACCCGAAACCTCACCCTAAACCTATCCCTATCCCTAACACTCAACCTAACCTTTACCCTCAACCTAACACTAACACTAAGCCTCACACTAACAATAAACCTCACCCTAACTCTAACCTCACCCTAACACTAACCCTAACCCTCACCCTCACCCTAACCTTTAACCTTACCCTCACCCTAATCCTCACAACAACCCTAACCCTAAGACTAACCGTTACCCTCTCCCTCACGCTCACCCTCAGCCTAAATTTAAACCTAACCCTACTCTTAACCCTAACCCTCACCTTCACCCTCACACTAACCCTAACCCTAAAGCTAACTCTAAGCCTAACCCTCACAATCACCTTCACCCTCACCTTAAGCCTCACTGTCACCCTCACGCTCAACCAAACCCTAAACCAAAGCCTAACCCTCACCCTAAACCTATCTCTCACCCTAACCATAAACCTCACAATGACCCTCACCCTCACCTCACCCTAACCATAAACCTAACCCTAACACTCACCCTAAACCTCAACCTAACCCTAATGCTAACTCTAACCCTCACACTCACCCTAAACCTCATGCTAACCCTTACGCTCACCATAAATCTAACCCTGACCCTAACCCTCACCCTAACCCTAACCCTAATCCTAACCCTCATCCTAAACCTCACCCTAAACCTAAACCTATCCCTAACCCTAACGCTAGCCCTAACGCTCACCCTAACCCTCACCCTAACCTAATCCTAACCCTAAAACTCACCCTAACACTCACCCTTAACCTTAAACTAACCCTCATACAAACCAACACCCTAACTCTAACCCTCACCTTAACCTACCCCTAAACCTCACCCTACCACTCACCTTCACCCTATCCCTATTCCTCACCCTAACCCTCACACTCACACTCAACCCCACCCTATTCCTAACTCTAAACCTCACCCTCACCCACACCCTAAACCTCACCCTCACCCACACACGAACCCTAACCCTAACCCACACCCTAACCCTAACGCTAAACCTAGCCCTCACCCGAACCCTAAACCTAACCCTCACCCTCACACTCACCCTAACCCTAAACCTAAACCTAACCCTCACGCTAACTCTAACCCTAACCCTAATGGTAACCATAACCCTCACCCTCACCCTAACCCTCACCTTAACACTTTCCCTCTCCCTAACCCTCATCTTAACCCTCACCCTAACCCTAAACCTAACCATCACCCTATCCATAATCCTTAACCCCACCCTCACCCTAAGCCTAACCCTAAGACTAAGACTAACCCTAACCCTACCCCTCAGCCTAATGCTCACCCTAACCCTAATCCTAACTCTAATACTCACTCTATCCCTAAACCTAACCGTAACCCTCACCCTCCCCCTAGACCTGACCCTAACCCCAAACCTAACCCTCACCATAACCCTAACACTAATGCTAACCATAAACCTCACCATCAATCTAACCCTCACCCTAACCCTTACCGTCCGCCTAACCCTAACACTCACCCTCACCCTAACACTCACACTAATCCTTACCCTCAACTTAACCTTAAACCTAACCCTCACACTAACCCTTACCCTCACCTAACCCTACACTTACCCCTCAACCTAACCCTCTCCCTCACCATAAACCTAATCCTCACCCTAACCCTCACCCTAACCCTCACCCTAAAACTCACACTCACCCTCAACCTCACCATCACCCTCAGCATAACACTAACCATAACCCTAATCCTAACCCTAAACCTCACCCTCACCCTAAAAGTCACCCTAATTCTTACCTTCACACTAATCCTAACCCTAACCCTAACCCTAACACTCACACTAAACCTAACCCTCACCCTAATCATAACCCTACCCCTTACCCTCACCCTCACCCTAAACCTAAACCTATCCCTAACCCTAACCTTCACCCTAACCCTCACCCTCACGCTAACCCTAACCCTAACCCTCAACCTTACCCTAAAGCTCACCCTAAGCCTCAACCTCATCCTCACCCTAAACCTCACACAAAACCAAACCCTCACCCTTACTCTAACCCTAACAGTTACCCTCACCTTACCCTCACACGAACACTAACCCTAAGCCTCACCCTAACCCTAAAACTTACCCTAACCCTAACCCTAACCCTCACCCTCAAGATCACCTTAAACCTAACCCTAACCCTCACCCTAAACTTCACTCTAACCCTAATGCTAAACCTAACACTCACCCTAACACTCACACTATCACTTACCAACACGATAAACCTAAACCTAATCCTAACCCTCACTCTCACCGTAACCCTCAACCTAACCCTAACCCTAACCCGAAACCCTCACCCTAACCCTCACCCTAACTCTAACACTAATCCTAACCCTAACCCTAACCCTAATGCAAACCCTTACCCTAACCCTAACCTAACTCTCAGCCTACCCCTAAACCTAACCCTGACCCTCACCCTAACCCTAACCTTCACCCTAACCCTAACCCTCACCCTATGCCTTACCCTCACCCTAACACTAAGCCTAACCCTAACACCAACCCTCCCAATAACCCTACCCTCAGCCGAAGCCTAAGCCTCACCCTAAACCTAACCCTACACCTAAACCTCACTCTCACCTTAGCCCTCACACTAACTCTATTGCTAACACTAACCCTCACCCTAACACTAACCCTCACCCTAAACTTCCTCCTAACACTAACCCTAACCCTAACACTGAGCCTCACCCTAACCATAACCCTAACACTAATCCTAAACTCCACCCTAACCCTAACCCTCACCCTAACCCTAACCCTAACCCTAAACCTCACCCTAACCCTCACCCTCACCTTAACCCTAACCAAAACCCTAACCCTCAACCTAACCCTAACCCTAACCCTCACCCTAACCCTCACACTAACCCTATCCCTCACCCTAACCCTAACCCTACCCCTCACCCTAAACTTCCTCCTAACACTAACCCTAACCCGAACCCTAAACCTCACCCTAACCGTAACCATATACCTCACCTTCACCCTCACCCTAAACTGAACTGTAACCCTAACGATAACCCTAACCCTATCTCTAATCATAACCCTAACCCTCACCCTCACCCTAACCCACACCATAACACTTACCCTAACACTCACCCTAACCTTAACCGTAAAACTTACACTAAAGCTAACCCTCACCCTAACCCACACCCTAAACATAACCCTAACCCTCATCATAACCCTAAAGTTCACCCTCAACCTAGCCCTCACCCTAAACCTCACAGTCACCCTAAACCTGACCCTAACCCTAATCCTAACGCTAACCCTCACCCTAACCCTAACCCTCACTCTGACCCTAACCCTCACCCTAAACCTCATCCTAATCCTAACACTATCCCTCAGCCTATCCCACACCCTAACACTAACCCTAAACCTAACGCTCACCCTAAACCTCACCCTTACCATAATCCTAACCCTCAACCTAAACCTAACCCTAACACTCACCCAAAAACTCAACCTCACCCTCACTCTAACCCTAACCCTCACCCTAACCCTCACCATCACCATAACCTTCACTCTTACTGTAACCCTCAATCTCACCCTAATACTCGCCCTTACCCTTATTCTTCCTCTCACCCTAATCCTCACCCTAACCCTAACTCTCACCCTAACCTAACCTGAACACTCACCCTAGCCCTCAACCTAAAGCTAATGCTAACCCTAACACTCACCCTAACCCTAACCCTTAACCTCACCCTAAACCTAACCCTAAAACTAACCCTCACTCTCACCCTAAACCTCACCCTAAGCATAACCCTCACCCAAACACTTACCCTCACCCTAACAGTAACCCTGACGCTAAACCTCACCTCACCCGCAACCTCACCGTAACCGTAACCCTAAACCTAACCCTAACAATAACACTAACCCTCACCCTAACCCTAACCTCACACTCACCCTAACCCTCACCCTAAAACCTATCTTCACCTTAACCCTCACCCTAACTCTAAACCTAACCCTAAACCTCACCCTAACCCAAACACTAACCGTAACCCTTAAACTAACCCTGAACTTCACCCTAACCCTAACCCCTAACTCTAAACCCTCACCCTGACCCTAAACCTAATCCTAAACCTCACCTACACCCTAAGAGTCACGCTCACCGTCACCCTCACCCTAACCCTCAATCTCACCCTAAACAGCAACCTATAACTAACCCTCACCCTTACCCTAAGCCTAACACTAATCCTAACCCTAACCCTCACCTGCATCTAACCCTCAGCCTATCCCTAACCCTAACCCTAACACTCACACTCACCCTAACCCTAACCCTCAAACTCACCCTCACCCTCAGCTTAAACCTAAGCCTAACAATAGCCCTAACCATAACCCTCACAATCACCCTCATACTAAGCTTAAGCCTAACCCTAAACCTAACACTCAAACTCACCCTCACCCTAACCCTAACCCAAACCCTCAAACGAACCCTCCCCCTCAACCTAAACATCACCCTAAACCTAACCCTCAAACTAACCTTTAGCTTAACCATGAATCTAACCTTAACCCTCACACTCACCCTCACCCTCAGGCTCACCCTAACCCTAATCCTCACCCTAACCCTAACCCTCACCCTCACCCTCAACCTAAACCTATTTCTAACCCTCAACCTCACCCTATCCCTAACCCTAACCCTAACCCTCACATAACCCTAACCCTAACCTTCAACGTCACCCTAACCCTCACCATTACCCGAACCCGAACCCTAACCCTAACCCTCACCCACACCATAACGTTCAAGCTCACCCTCACCCTAAACCTCAACTAATCGTCACACTAACCCTCACCCTAATCCTAACCCTAAACCTCACCCTAACCCTAAGCATAACCATAAACCTAACCCTCACCATAACACTCACCCTAAACCTAACCCTCTCCCTAACCCTAAAACTCACCCTAATCCTCACCCTAACCCTCACTCTCACACTCACCCACACCCTAACCCTCACCCTAACCCTCAACCTAACCCTAATGCTAACTCTAACACTCACCCTAACCCTCATGCTATCACTTACCCACACCCCAAACCTAAGCTTAACCTTAAACCGCACCCTCACACTAAACCTCACCCTAACCCTAAACCTAATCCTAACCGTCACCCTCACCCTATCCCTAACCCTAACCTTCACATAACCCTAACCCTAACCTTCAACGTCACCCTAACCCTCACCATTACCCGAACCCTCACCCTAACCCTAACCCTCACCCACACCCTAACGCTCAAGCTCACCCTCACCCTAAACCTCAACTAATCGTCACCTTAACCCTAACCATTACCTAACCAAGACCCTCAGCCTAACCCTCCAGTTCACCCTAACCCTCACCCTCACCCTAGACCCCACCCTAACCATAAACATAACCCTAACCCTATACCTTACCCTCACCCTCAGGCTCACCCTCAGCCTAAACCTAACCCTATCCCTAATCCTAATCCTAACCCTCACCCTCAATCTAAGCCTCACCATAACCTTTACCCCCACCCTCACCCTCACCCTAAACGTAACCCTCACACTAAACCTAACCCTCATCCTAAACTTAACCCTACCCCTCACCCTAAACATAACCCTAACCCTAAAGCTCACCCTCACGCTAGCCCTCACCCTAGCCTTAATTCTAACCCTAAACCTTATCCTCACCCTAAACCTCACACTAGCCCTAACCCAAATCCTCAGTCTAACCCTAACCCTAACCCTTACCCTAACCCTCAACTTCAGGCTAACCCTCACCGTTACTCTTACCGTCATGCTCATCCTAACCCTAACCCTAAACCTAACCTAATCCATCACTATAACCCTAAACCCCACCCTCACCATCACCCTCATCGTAACCCTATGCCTAAGTCTAACCCTAACCCTTTCCCTCACCCTCACCCTAGCCCTCACCCTAACCCTAATCCTAACCCTAACCCAAACCCTAACTCTCACCCTAACCCTAAGGGTAAACATCACCTTAAGCCTAATCCTCTCCCCAACCATCACCCTCAACCTTACCCTATGCCTAAGCCTAATACTAATCCTAACCCTCACACTCACCCTCACCCTAAACCTAATCCTAACCCTAACCCTAACCCTAAACCTCAACCTAACCCTCACCCTAAACCTAACGCTAACACTAACACTAGCACTAACCCTAACAATCACCAAATCCCTCAGCCTCAACCTAACTTTAACTCTAAACCTCACCCTCACCCTATCCCTAATCCTAACCTTATCCTTAAACCTCACAATAACCCTAACCCTAAATCTCACCCTCACCCTCACCCAAACCGTAACTCTAACCCTAACCCTAACATTAACACTAATCCTAACCCTAAAATTAACCCTAACGCTAACGCTAAACTTCACCCTCAGCCTTACCCTAATTGCAAATGTAAACCTAACCATAACACTTACAATGATCCTAACCCTAATCCTAACCATCACCCTCACCCTCACCCTAATCCTCACCCTAACCCAGACCCTAACCCTAACCCTGACCCTCACTGTAACCCTCACCATCATCTTAAGCCTCACCCTCACCCTAACCCTAACCCTCACCCTAAACCTTAACCTCACCCTAATCCTAACACTAAGCCTAAACAAAAACTCACCCTAACCCTCACCCTCAACCTAACTGTAACCCAAAACCTAACGATCAACCTAACCCTCACCCTAACCATAACCCTAAACCTAACCCTAATCCTCACATTAACCCTAACTCTCACCCTAACCCTAACCCTACCCCTCACCCTAACCCTCATGCTAACTCTAAACCTTATCCTTACCAGGACCCTAACCCTATCCCTAACCATAAACCTCACCTTAAGACTAACTCCAAACCTAACCCTAAGCCTAACCCCTACCCTAACCCTAAGTCTAACATTTTCCCTAACCTTAAACCTTACCTAAACCCTCCCCCTCAGCCTAACCTTAAACCTAACCCTAACCCTGACCCTCACCTTAGCCCTAACCCTAAACCTAATCCTAACCCTAACCCTCATCCTAATCTTCACCCTAACCCTAAACCTGACCATCACCCAAAACCTATTCCTCACCCCACCCTGCCCCTCAGCCTAACCCTATGCCTTAGCCTAACCCTAACCCTAAACCTCACCCTCAACCTAGCCCACACCCTAACCCTCAACCTAACCATCACCCTAAACCTAACACTAAACCTCACACTAAACCTAACCCTAACCCTCAACCTAACTATAACACTCATCCTTACAGTAACTCTAAACCTAACCCTCACCCTAACCCTAACCCTAACCCTCACCCTAAACCTCACACTAAACCTAACCCTAAACTTAACCCTCAACCTAGCCCTCAACCTAACCTGAATCCTAACCCTATACCTCATCCTAAACCTCACCCTAAACCTAACCCTAAAACTCATCCTAACCCTAACCCTCACCCTCACCCTCAATCTAACCCTAAGCATAAACCTAACCCTAACCCTAACCCTCACCCTCACCCTCACCCTAACCATAATCCTAAATGTAACCCTATCCCTAACCCTAACCCTCACACTAACCCTAACCCAAACCCTAACCTTAACTCTAATCCTAACACTAACCCTCACAGAAACCCTCAGCCTAACCCTAACTCTAACCCTAAACCTCACCCTCACCCTAACCCTAAACCTCACCCTCACCCTCAGCTTAAACCTAAGCGTAACTCTAACCCTAACACTAATCCTCACACTCACCCTCATATTAACCCTAAACTTAATCCCAGCCCTAACCCTAACCCTCACCCTAACCCTAACTGTAAACCTGAACCTCAACCTCACCCTAAACCTAAACCTGACCCTTACCCTCAGCTTAAACCTAAGCCTAACAATAACCCTAACACTACCCCTAAACCTCACCCTAACCATAACCCTCACCCTAACCCTAAACCTCACACTAACATGTACCCTCACCCTAACACTAACCCTCACACTATCCCTAAACCTCAACATAACCCTAAACCTAACCCTATCCCTAATCCTAACCCTCACCCTAACCCTAATTCTAACCCTAAACCTCACTCTAACCCTAATCCTAACACAAAACCTCACGCTAACCCTCACCCGAACCCTAATCCTAAACCTCACACTCACCCTATCCCACACCCCAACCCTAATCCTAAACCTAACCCTCATGCTAACACTAACCTTAACACACAACCTCACCCTAAACATCACCCGAACCCTAACCCTGACACTAACCCTAAACCTAACTCTCATAGTAACCCTCAACCTAACACTAATCTCTAACCCTAAACCTCAAACTCACACTGATTCTAACCCTAACCCTAACCCTAAACCTCACCCTAACACTAACCCTAAACCTCACCCTCACCCTAGCCCTCACCCTAACCCTAATCCTAAACCTAACCCTCATCTTAACCCTCACCCTAAGCTTAACCCTAACCCTCACCCTAATCTTAACCCTCACCCTCAACCTAACCCTCAGCCTAACCGTAAGCCTAACCCTAAACCTAACCCTAACCCACACACTCACCCTCACCCTAACCCTAATCTTAACCATAACCCTAACAATAAACCTCACCCTAACCCTAAACCTAAAATTCACCCTAACCCTAACCCTCATCCTAACCCTCACCTGATCCCTCACCAGTTGTAGTGACCGCCTACTCGACCAGCGAGGAAAAACGACCACCACACCAGGAGTCTTCTCAGATCACGCTTTATTGGAGAGCCTTTTAGTTGTAGGAGAGCTTGGGCGCGAGAGAGCGTGCACCCGAAACACAGCCGCTTATATAGGGAATTCGAACACGGGTCTTTTCTATTGTTGGTCGCCTGCCTTTTACCGTCACCAGGTGTCATGGGATTGGCTGGGGACACTACCGGGCTCACGCACGCGCACAGCCCAGGCGTCCCGCCAAGCACCGTCTGGAGTGGTAATCCTCAAAACTGCAAGGGAGTGGGCGGAGTCTCGCCTCGGCTCCCTACAGTTCCCCCTTCTTTGTTTTATGGCAACAGGTAAGAGTAGAGGTTGGGCCTCTGTCTAAGACATTAATGAGAGGACCTTGCACTGGCCTTCGCCTGAGGGGCGCCTTCCCCAGTGATGACCAGGCCCGTCCGATGCCTTTTTTGCAGTGGTGGGATCTTGGGCATCAACCCACTTGCTACCCAGCATGCTCTTCTTGAGGAGATGGTACCCTCAAGTGCAGTGCACTTGCCTGGCACCCTGTCCCAAATTGCAAATTGCATACCTGTCCCGGTGCAATGGGATCCCCTGATCCCTCGGGGTGCTAAGGCTATGCAGAATGGTAAGGCTTAACTGCCTCTTAGGGCCGACAGCCAGATCTGGGGTGAGGATCCACTCTCCAAAGCGGCTAATGCTTGCAAGATAACAACCTTGTCCCTTCTGGTTTGGGCTCGAAGGTGACAGACCAACCATAGGCAGACCACGCATCCTCCCAAGCAGCAGGCTAAAAACATTCCGACTCCCACCCACTCTTTGGAAAAGGACACCGCAGAGGCAATCCAGTCAGTAAATTGTAACAGCCCACAGCATCATTGGTTTAGCTATCACAGGGATTGCTATTAGCACTGTTGCTAACAGCAGGAAGATCAGCTGCATCTTCAAGAGCGGGTTCTGTTGCAGTCTCCACCGGCCTGGTCAGTCTCGTTGGCACCCAGTGAGGTACTTCTTGACTCTGTGGAAAAACACAAACAGCTCCCCTGGATCTCGTTATTACCGGATCCGGTCCATACCATTTATTATTAATAACATCCTTCCACATAACCATGTCTTTAGTATCCATGGAGTCTCTTGTCATATGCCGATCTGCGGCAGACTGATCGTTGTCATTTAGAATTAAAAAATTAAGGGTAAAGAGTGCAAGAGAAAGTCTTTCCCTGGGGGATGCGGACTCAGCAACTCCCCCTTTTTGTTTTTGAAGCATTTCTTTTATGCTTCGATTAGCTCTTTCCACTATACCTTGTCCTTGAGGATTGTAGGGCAATCCGGTGGTGTGGGCAACCTGCATTTGTGCGCAAAAGGCGCGAAAACCATGGGAAGTATAAGCAGGGCCATTATCCGTCTTGAGTCTAAGGGGCTTTCCCCAAGCTGCCCAAGCTTCTAAGCAGTGTATTCTGACGTGAGACACCTTTTCTCCTGCCAGAGGTGTGGCATGAATGACACCAGAAAAGGTGTCCACAGACACATGTAAATATTTCAACTTACCAAATTCCGTCAGATGAGTAACATCCATTTGCCATAGGGCGTTTGGTCTCAACCCCCTGGGGTTTACCCCCACATGGGGAGGATGAAGAAAGGTAACACAAGATTTACAGGCTTTAACAATATCTCTTGCCACATGCCTGAACAAATTATATCTTTTCCTAAGGGTATTAGCAGGTACATGATACAATCTATGAAAGTCTTTTGCCAATTCTACAGGATCAGCAGCGACCAGAGCCATAGCCCGAGTTGCCTGGTCCACCAAATCATTACACTTTGCCATCGGGCCCGGTAACATAGAGTGGGCGCGAATATGTCCAATATAAAAAGGATGTTTTCTGTTTAAGATAAGGGATTGAATCTGTAACAAAACATTAGAAATTGTACTGGCCTGCTTAACTGAAGCAGCAACTTCAAGAGAAGCAACGGCATTTACAACATATAATGAATCAGAAAATAAGTTAAAAGGTTGATCAAATCTTTTAAAAACTTCAAGCACAATTAAACATTCAACAGCCTGTGGGACATTCGGCCGAAAATTAAAGACTACCGGCTGTTTGTGTCCTTGAACAAAAAAGGCACCTTGTCCAGATTTTGATCCATCCGTAAAGATGGTTAGAGCATCAGCCAAGGGCTCCTTTGAAGTGACAACAGGAAAATACACTAAATTTTTGTTAACTATGGCAAGCAGAGGATGCTTAGGATAATGATTATCAATTACATTTGGAAATGAGCAAACAAGAATTGCCCACATATCCATTGTGGCTGCTAAAATTTCAACTTGCTCACGGGTGTATGGAATAATTAATTTATCTGGAATTTTTGCAAAGTGCATCAAACAATACTTCATACCCAAAATTGCCTCTTTTTTTATTTTATTTTATTTTTTTTTTTATTTTTTTTCTCAGATCAAAATTGCCTGTTTAGCCACTAATTCAGGAAAATATTGAACAGTTTTTGCTCCCACAGAATCATAGCATTAATAGTTAGCCTTTGAAGCAAGGCAGTGGTATAATTGGCCGTCACTCCATAAGTCCGGACTGCCTCAACTAAATCCTTAAGCTGGAAGTAGGAAACCGGCTCAAGAATTCTCTCATTAGTAATGGGATTTTCAAAAACTGGAAAAGCGGCCGCTAAGGGCGACCAGGTGCTGCCTTTTATAAAGTGACTCTTCCCTGCCGGCGGGCACGGCAGGGGGGCCGACGGGTGAGGGGCAGCTCCGTTTCCTCTTCCTGGCTGCTGCGGTACTCCCACCCCTAGGGGGCGCCACCCTCCATATCTGTCTGCCACGTGCTCCGCCGCAGCCTCTTCTAACTCTTCACTATCAGCTGGATCGAGCTGCTCTCCCTCCTCCTCTAACATTTCTTCCTCTGAGTCACTCACAAGATTACTATATTCTTGGCCCCGCCCTTCCACATGTAGGGCTGAGAACCGGTTTGCTTTTAAAGAAGGGCACCGGAGTCTCCTTGAGACCCCCCCCTCTCTGAAACCCTTCTCCTTTTGTGAGGGCTGCAGCCCCTCTCGCTTTAATTCTTTAGGATCCTTCTGTCTTTTTTTCCTTTTTCTTTTAGGCCTCTTTTCCTCCCCATTACTGTATACTGACTCTGATAGACTATCCTGATGCTGCGTTAGTACTTTGCGTCCTTCCTGGATTAAATCAAACCCTCCCTCCTCGAGGCAACTGCGCACCATCAAAAAGACAAGCCACAAGGGAAGAAGCAATGCAAGCAACCAATAAATATCTAAATCTACAGTGAACAGCATACCGGGGGATATTTACCGACGTCTCCTCTCCGCGTGTTGAGTTCTGGCTCCGATTCGGCCTCTCGCGCGGGTCCCGTCCCAGGTTCGTTCCCGGGTTTCAGCACCAGTTGTAGTGACCGCCTACTCGACCAGCGAGGAAAAACGACCACCACACCAGGAGTCTTCTCAGATCACGCTTTATTGGAGAGCCTTTTAGTTGTAGGAGAGCTTGGGCGCGAGAGAGCGTGCACCCGAAACACAGCCGCTTATATAGGGAATTCGAACACGGGTCTTTTCTATTGTTGGTCGCCTGCCTTTTACCGTCACCAGGTGTCATGGGATTGGCTGGGGACACTACCGGGCTCACGCACGCGCACAGCCCAGGCGTCCCGCCAAGCACCGTCTGGAGTGGTAATCCTCAAAACTGCAAGGGAGTGGGCGGAGTCTCGCCTCGGCTCCCTACATACCCTAAACCTCACCCTCACCCTAACCCTAACTCTAACCCTAACCCTTACCCTAAACCTCATTCTAACCCTAACCCTCAACCTCACCCTCACCATAACCCTAACCCTCACCCTAACCAAAACCTTCATTCTAACCCTAACCCTCACCCTAACCACAACCCTCAACCTAAGCCTAGCCCTCACCCTAACACTTACCCTCACACTAACAATAACCCTAAATCTAACACTAACCCTCACAGTAACCCTAACTCTCACCCTAACCTTAAACCTCACCTTAAACCTAACCCTAAACCTGAGCCTTGCCCTAGCCCTCACCCTAACCCTAATTCTAATCCTAACCCTAAACCTAACCCTAACCCTCATCCTCGCACTAACCCTCAAACTAACCCTAACAATAATCCTCAATCTAACCCTCACCCTCATCCTAACCCTCACCCTAACCCGTACCCTAACCCTCACCCTAAACCAAACCCTCACCCTTAGGGGAACACTGACCCTCAGCCTGAGCCTCACCTTTACTCTTACAGACATGCTCACCCTAATCCTCATTCTAACCCTAACACTCATCCTAACACTCACCTTAACCCTAACCCAGTCCATCACCCTAACCATAACTCTCACACTCACCCTCAACCTCAGCCCAAATCTAAACCTAAGCCTAACCCTAAGCCTAACCCTAACCCTCACCCTAGCCCTCACCCTAAACCTAATACGAACCCTAACCCTCATCCTAACCCTCACCCTAACCCTAACCCTAACCATCACCCAAAACCTATTCCTCACCCCCAACCTCACCCTCAGCCTAAACCTAAGCCTAATCTTAACCCTAACCATAACTCTCACCCTCAGGCTCACCCTCACCTCAAACTTAACCCAAACCAAAATACTAACAATAACCCGAATTTTAACACTAACCCTAACCCTAATCCTAACCTGCACCCTCACCCTCAGCCTAACGCTAAACCTAACCTAGGCCTAACCCTAACCCTACCTCTAATCCTAAACCTAAACCTAATCCTCAGCCACACACTCACTCTAACCCAAACCCTAACGCTAACCCTCATCCTAACCCTAAGCCTAACGTTAACCCTAACCCTAACGCTCACACTCACCCTCACCCTAAACCTAATCCCAAACATAACCCTATCCCTAACACTAACCCTCACCCTAACACTCACCCTAGCCCTCACCCTAACCCTTATCCTAACCCTAAACCTCATCCTGACCCTCAAACTAACCCTAACCCTAACCCTCACCATAACCATACCCCTAACACTCACCGTCTTGCTAGGCCTAAGCCTAAGCCTAAGCCTAAACCTCACCCTCACCCTAACTCTAACCATAACACTAAGCCTAAATCTAACCCTAAACCTCACCCTCACCCTAACCCTAACCCTAAATCTAACCCTAACCCTAAACCTAAACCTCATCCTAACACCAAACCTAACCCTCACCCTTACCCTCACCGCAACTGTAAACCTAACCCTAACCCTAACAATAACCCTAACCCTAACCCTAACACTCACCCTATCCCTAACCCTAACATTCACCCTAACCATAACCCTCACCCTAACCCAAACCCTCACCCTAACCCTAACCCTAACACTAACCCTCACACTAACCCTAACCATCACCCTATACCTAAACCTCAACCTAACACTAACCCTCACCCTAACCCACACCCTAAACATAACTCTACCGCTAAAACTCACCCTCACACTAACCCTAACTCTAACCACAACCCTAACACTAAACCTCAACCTAACCCTAACCCTCACACTCACCCTCACAATAACCGTAACCCTAACCCTAACAATAACCGTAACCCTAACCCTCAACCTAACACTTAACCTCACCCTAACACTAACCCTAACCCTAAAACTAATCCTCACACTCACCCTAACCCTCACCCTAATCCTAAACCTCATCCTAATCCTAACCCTAACCCTAACCCTCTCCCTCAACCTAGCCCTCACCCTAAACCTAATTCTAACCCTCACCCTCACCCTAACCTTAATCCTCATTCTCACCATAAAACTCACATTAACCCTAACCCTAATCTTCAATTTAACTCTCACCCTAACCATATCCCAAACCATTACCCTAACCCTCACCCTAACCCTAAGCCTGACACTTATCTTAATCCTCACCCTCAGCCTAATCCTAATCCTCATCCTCACCCTAAACCTCACACTAACCCTAACACTAATCCTCAATCTAACCCTCACCCTAACCATAACCCGAACCCTTACCCTAAACCTCAACCTAACCCTAACCCTAACTCTAACTCTAAAACTAACCCTAAATCTAAACCTCATCCTAACCCTAACCCTAACCCTCAGCCTCACCATCACCCTCTGCCTAACCCTCAGCCTAATGCTAACCCTAACCCTAACCCTCATAATCACCCGCACCCTCACCCTCACCATAACTCTAAACCTAACCCTCTCCCTAAACCTAACCCTAAACCTCAACCTAAACCTCACCCTCACCCTAACGCTAACACTAACACTAACCCTAAACCTCACACTAACCATATCCCCTAACCCTAACCCTAACAATAACACTAACCCTAACACTAACCCTAATCCTAACCCTAACCATAACTTAACTGTAACTATAACACTAACAATCACCCTGACCCTAACCCTAACCCTAACCCTAAACCTCAACTCACCCTCACCGTAACCCAAATCCTAAACCTAACCCTATCCCTAACACTAAACCTCAACCTAACCCTCAGCCTAGCCCTCACCCTAAACCTAATCCTAACCCTAAACCTCATCCTAACACTCACACTAACCCTAACCCTAATCCGAACCCTAACCTGAACCCTAACACTGACCCTCATGCTCGGCCTAAGCCCAAGCCTAAGGCTAATCCTACCTCTAAACCTAACCCTCACCCTAACCCAAACCCTAACACTACCCCTAATCTCACCCTCACCATAACCCTAACTCAAACCCTAACCCTAAACTGAACCTCATCCTAACCCTAACCCTAGCACTCAACCTCACACTAACCATAAACCTCACCCTAACCCTAACTCTCACCCTAACACTTAACCTCACCCTAACACTAACGGAAACGCTCACACTAACGCTCACACTAACCCAATCATCACCCTAACCCTAAACCTCACCCTAACACTAACCCTAACCCTCAACCTCACCCTAGCCCTCACCCGGACCCTAACCCTAATTCTCACCCTAAACCTCACACTAACCCTAACTCTAATACTCAATCTAACTCTCACCCTCAACCTAACCCTAATCCTAACCCTCACCCTTACCGTAACCCTGACCCTCAGCCTAACCTCACCTTAACCCTTAGCATCACACCCACCATAACCCTCACCCTAAACTTAACCCTCATCCTAACCCTAACTCAACCCCTAAACCTCACCCTCACCTTAATCCTAATTCCAACCCTAACCCTAACGGTAAACCTAACCCTCAACTTCCCCCTAACCATAACCCTCACCCTAAACCTAACCCTCACCCTAACACTTACCCTCACCCTAACCCTAACATTCACACAAATCCAAACCCTCACCCTAATCCTAAACCTCACCCTAACCCTAACTCTAACCCTCAACCTCACACTAGCCCTCACCCTAACCCTCACCCTCACCATAACCATAAACCTCATCCTCACCATAAACCTGACACTAACCCTAACCCTAACCCTAATCCTCAATCTAACCCTAAACCTAAATCTAACGCTAACACTTACCCTAACCCTAACCCTAAACATAAACCTCACCCTTATCTTAACCCTCACCCTCAGCCTAAACCTCACCTTTACACTTACCATCATCCTCACCCAAACCCTCACCCTAAACATAAACTTCATCCTAACACTCACCCTAACCGAAAACCTAACGATCACACTAACCCTAACCCTCACCCTCAACCTTACAGTCAGCCAAAACCCTAAGCCTAAGCTTAAACCTCACCCTAAATCTCACCCTCACCCTAGCCCTCACCGTAACCCTAACCCTAACCATAACCCTAAACCTAATCCTCACCCCCACCCTCACGCTCAACCTAAACCTAAGCCTAAGCTTAACCCTAACCCTAACCCTCACACTCACCCTCACCCTAAACCTAATCCTAACTCTTACCCTAACCCTAATCATAAACCTCAAACTAACCTGCACCCTAATCTTAACCCAAACACTAACCCTAACCCTAACCCTAAACCTGGACATAAATCTCCCCCAAACCCTAAATCTAACGCTAAAACTAACCGTCACCCTAACCCAATTCCTAACCCTAACTCTCAACCTAATCCTAACCCTCACCCTCACTGTAAATATAACACTCATTCTAACCCTCACCCAAACTCTAACCCTAACCCTAAACCTCACCTAAACACTAACAATAACCCTCATCCTCACCCTAGCTCTCACAATAACACTAATAATAACCCTAATCCTCATCCTAAACCTGACCCTAATCCTAAACCTAACCCTCACCCTATTCCTAAGCCTAACCCTAACCCTCAACCAAAACCTAACACTCATACTCACCATAACCCTAACCCTAAAACTCACCTTAACCCTAAACCTAACCCGAACCCTAATTCTCACCCAGACCCTAACCCTAACCCTAACCCTAACCCTAAACCTAACCCTAATCCTAACCCTAACCCTAACTCTAACACTAACCCTAACCTTAACCCTCATCCTCAGCCTCACCCTAAAACTAACCCTAACACTAACTATTACACTAACCCTAACCCTAAGTCTCACCATAACCCTAACACTAAAAACCTCACCCTAAATCTAACACTAACCCTCACCCTCACCCTCTCAGTAACCGTAACCCTAACCCTAACCCTAACAATAACCGTAACCCTAACCCTATTCCTAAACCACACCCTCAACCTAAACCTAATCATAACACTAACCCTCACCCTAACCCTAATCCTCACCTTACCATAACACTAACCCTTATCCTAACCCTCACCCTAAACCTAAACCTCACCCTAACACTAACCTTGACCCTCAACCTAACCCTAGCCCTCACCCTAACCCTAATCCTAACCCTAATCCTCATCCTAAACCTCACCCTAACCCTAACCCTAAACCTCACCCTAATCCTAAGCCTAACCCTAACCCTCAACCTAACCCTAAATTTAACCTGAACACTAACTCTCACCCTAATCCTAACCCTAACCCTCACCCAAACCCTAAAACTCACCCTCAGTGTAACACTAAGCCTAACCCTAAACCTTACACTAACCATCACACTCACCCTAAACCTTACACTAATACTATTCCTAAAGCTAACCCTAACCCTCACCCTCAGCCTCAAATTACCCCTAACTCTTACCCTAAACCTCACTCACACCCTAACACTAAACCTAACCCTAACCATAAACCACACCCTAAACCTCACTCGAAACATAACCCTCAACCTAGCCCTCACCCTAACCCTAATCCTAACCCTAAACTCAATCTAACCCTCACCATAAACCTAACACTAACTCTCACCCTAACCTCACCCTCAGCCTAACCCTAAGCCTAACCCTAAACCTAAACCTAACCCTCACACTCACCCGCACACTCACCCTAAATCTAAACTTAACCCTAACCCTAACCCTCACCCTATAGCTCCCCCTAACCCTATATCTAACCCTAAACCTCACCCTCACCCTAAACCAAACCCTAACCGTAACCCTAAACCCCACCCTAACCCTAACCCTAACCCTAACCCTAACCATCACCCTAAACGTAATCCTCACCCCACCCTCACCCTCAGCCTTACCCTAAGCCTAAGCCTAACCCTAACCCTAACCCTCACACTCACCCTCACCTTAACCCTAACTCTAACCCTAACACAATCCCTAAACTTCACCCTAACCCTAACCCTAACCCTCACCCTCACACTCACAGTTACCTTAACCCTGAACCTAACCGTAAAAATAAGCCTAACCCTAATCCAAACCCTCACCCTAACCATAACCCTCAACTTAAACCATTCCCTCACCCTAACACTTACCCTCACACTAACACTAACCCTAACCCTAACCCTCACACTAACCCTAACCCTAACCCTAAACCTCAACTTAAACCTCACTCTCAACCTAACACTAACACTAACCATAAGCCTCACCCTAACCCTAACCCTCACCCTAACCTTAACTCTACTCCTAAACCTCACTCTCACTCTACCCCTAACTCTAACCCTAACCCTAACACTGAACCTCACCCTAAACCTAACCCTAACCCTAACCCTGAACCTCATGCTCAGCCTAAGCCTAAGCCTAACCCTAACACTTACCCCACCCCTCACCCTCACCCTAGCCCTCACCCTAACTCTAATCCTAACCCTAACCCTCATCCTAAACTTCTCTGTAACCCTAATCCTAACCATCACCCTAACCCTAACCCTCACACTCACCCTCCCCTAACCCTAATCCTAATCTTAAGCCTAACCCTAACCTTAAACCTCAACCTAAACCTCATCCTAACCTTAACCCTAACACTAACTCTAAACCTAACCCTCTACCTAACCCTCCAAATAACCCTAAATCGAACCCTAAACCTCACCCTCACCCTAACCCTAATCCTAACCTGAACCCTAAATTTCACCATAACCCTAATCCTAACCCTCATACTCACCCTCACCATAACTCTAACCCTAAACCTAAAAATAACGCTAATCCTAACCCTAAACTTAACCCAAACCCTAACCCTAAAACTAATGCTAGCACTCACCCTCACCCTAACACTAATCCTAACCCTCACCCTCACTCTACCACTAGCCCTCACCGTGATCATTACCCTAACCCTCATCCTAACCCTCACCCTAACCCTAACCCTAAACCTTACCCTAACACTAACCCTAACCCTCAACTTCAACCTCAGCCTCACCCTTACCCTAACTCTAAAACTAAACCTCACCCTCACCTTAAACCTTAACCTAATCCTAATCCTAACCCTAAGCCTAACCCTAACATTCACCCTAACCCTAAACTTCACCCTCACCTTCATGCTCAGTGTAATCCTAATCCTAAACCTAACCCTAACACTAACCCTCACACTCACCCTAACCTTTACAGTAATCCTAATCCTAACCCTAAGCCTAACCCTCACATACACCCTAACCCTCACCCTCACCCTCACCCTAAAACTAAACCTAACCCTAACACTCACCCTCATCCTCACCCTCATCCTCACACTAAAACTAACTCTAACACTAAACGTTAACCTCACCCTAACCCAAACCTTAAACATAAACCTAAACCTCACCCTAACACTAACGCTAAACCTCACCCTCACCCTAGCCCTTACCCTAACCCTAATCCTATTCCTAATACTCATCCTAACCCTCCCCCTAACCCTAACCCTAACACTCACCCTAACCCTAATTCTAACCCTAACCATAACACTAAAAACCTCACCCTAACCATCATCCTCACCCTCACTGTAACCCTAACCCTAACCCTAACAATAACATTAACACTAACCCTAATCCTATCCCTCTCCTTCACCCTCACCGTAACCATAACCCTAACCCTAACAATAACATTAACCCTAATCCTAATCCTAAACCTCACTCTCACCCTAAACCTAATCCTAACCCTAACCCTCAAATTAACCCTAACCATAACCCTTACCGTAAACCTAACCCTCATCCGAACCCTCATGCTAAACCTAACCCTAACCTGAAACCTCACCCTATCACTAACCCTAACCCTTACCCTCACCCTAGCCCTCAGGGTAACTCCAATCCTAACCCTCACCCTAACCCTCACCCTCACCCTAACCCTAATCCTAAACCTCACCCTAACCCTAAACCTAACCCTAACCCTCAACCTAACCCTAACCCTAAACCTCACCCTAAACCTAACCCTATACCTCACCCTAACACTAAACTTAAACTGAACCCTAACTCTCACCCTAAAACTAACCCTAACCCTCACCCAAACCCTAACTCACACCATCACCCTCACCTTCAGTGTAGCCCTAAGCCAAGCCCTAATCTTAACCCTAACCCTCACACACAACCTAACCCTTACCCTAATCCTAATCCTAACCCTAACTCTAACCCTCACCCTCAGCCTCACCTTAACCCTAACCCTAAACCTATACCTCAACCTCACCCTAACCCTAACCCTAAACCTCACCCTAACCCTAAGCCTAAACCTCACTCTCACCCTAGCCCTCACCCTAACCCTAATCCTAACACTAACCCTCATCTTAACCCTCCCCATAACCCTAACCCTAACCCTCACCCTAAACCTAATCCTCACCCACACCATTACCCTCAGACTAACTCTAATCCTATCCCTAACCCTAACACTCACACTAACCCTAAACCTAAACCTCATTCTAACCCTAAACCTCACACTCACCCTCACCCTCAGCCGAACTCTAAGCCTAATCCTTACTCAAACCCTAACCCTCACAATCACCCTAAGCCTAACCCTAACCATAACCCTAACCCTCACCCTAAACCTTACCCTAACACTAACCCTAACCCTCACCTTAAACCTCAGCCTCACCCTTACCCTAACTCTAAAACTAAACCTCATGCTCACCATAAGCCTTACCCTAATCCTAATCCTAACCTTAAGCCTAAGCTTAACATTCACCCTAACCCTAACCCTAACCCTAAACCTTACAGTAACCCTAACCCTAAACCTCACCCTCACCCTAGGCCTCACCCTAACCCTAATCCTAACCCTCATCCTAAACCTCACCCTAACACTGACCCTAACCCTCACCCTAACCCTAATCCTAACCCTATCCTTCACTCTACCCCTAACCCTCACCCTGACCGTAATCCTAAACCTCATCTTAACCCTCACCCTAACCCTAACCCTAAACCTTACCCTAACACTAACCCTAACCCTCACCTTCAACCTCAGCCTCCCCCTTAAATTAATTCTAAAAGTAAACCTCACGCTCACCATAACCCTTACCCTAATCCTAATACTAACCCTAAGCCTAACCCTAACACTCACCCTAACCCCAAACTACAACCTCACCTTCACCCTCAGTCTAATCCTAAGCCTAAGCCTAACCCTAACCCTAACCTTCACACTCACCCTAACCTTTACCGTAATCCTAATCCTAACCCTAAGCCTAAAATTCAACCTCACCCTAAACCTCACCCTCACCCTAACCCTAACACTAACCTTAACCCTAACCCTCACCCTCAGCCCCACGCTAAAACTAACTCTAACACTAAACCTTACCCTCACCCTAACCCAAACCCTAAACGTAACCCTAAACCTCACCCTAACCCTAACCCTAAACCTCACCCTCACCCTAGCCCTTATCCTAACCCTATTCCTAATCCTCATCCTATCCCTCCCCCTAACCCTAACCCTAACCATCACCCTAACCCTAATTCTAACCCTAACCCTAACATTAAAAACCTCACCCTAACCCTAACCCTAACCCTCATCCTCACCCTCACCATAACCGTAACCCTAACCTTAACAATAACATTAACCCTAACCCTCACCCTCACCGTAACCGTAACCCTAACTCAAACAATAACACTAACCCTAACCCTAATCCTAACCCTACTCTTCACCCTAACACTCATCTTAAACTTAACCCTAACCCTAAGCCTCACCCTCACGCTAGCCCTCACCCTAACCCTAATTCTAACCCTAATCCTCATTCTCAATCTAAACCTCACACTATCCCTAAACCTAATCCTCAATCTAACCCTAACCCTAACCCTTACCCTAACACTCACCCTAGCCCTAAGCCTAACCCTTACCATAACCCTCACCCTCAGTCTCACCCTCACCTTTGCTCTTACCGTCACTCTCATCCTAACCCTCACCCTAAACCGAACCCTCATCCTAACCCTCACCCTATCCCTAACCCTCTCCATCACCATAACCTTAAGCCCCACCCTCAGCATCACCCTAATCCTAACCATATGCCTAAGCCTAAACCTAACCCTAACCCTCACCCTAAACCTAACCCTCACCATCACAGTAACCCTAACCCTAACCCTAAGCCTCACCCTAAACCTAAACCTAACGTTAACCCTCACCCTAACACTCACCCTAATCCTTAACCTCACCCTAACCCTAAGCCTAACCTTCACACTAAACCTAATCCTCACCCTAATCGTAACCATACTCCTCAGCCTAACCCTCATCCTAACCCTAAACCTAAGCCAAACCCTCAACCTAAGCCTAACGTTAACCCTAACCCTAAACCTCATACTAAGCCTAACACTCACCCTCAACCTCACCCTCACCCTCACCCTAACCCTAACCCTCACACTAACGCTCATCCTCACATTAACCCTAACCCTAACCGACACCCTCACCCTCACGCTAATCCTAACCCTAACACTATACCTAAACCTAACGGTAACCCTCACGCTCACCCTAAACCTAACCCTAACACTAACCCTAACCCTAACAATAACCCTGACCCTAACTCTAATCCTAACACAAACCCACACCTTAACCCTAACCCTAACCCTAAACCTCACCCTAAACCTAACCCTCACCCTCACTGTAACCCTAACCCTAACCGTAACCCTCACCCTCACCCTAACCCTAACCCTAATCCTAATCCTAAAACTCACCCTCACCTTAACCCTTACCCTAAACCAAACCCTCACCATAACCCTAACCCTCACCCTCAGCGTAAACCTAACCCTAACCCTAAACCTAACTCTCAACCTAACCATAACCCTAACCTTAATCCTAAACTCCACCCTAAACCTAACCCTCACCCTTACCCTAAACCTCATCCTAACCCTCACTATCACCTTAACCCTAACCCTCATTCTAACCGTCACACTAACCCTAACCCTCACCTTAACCCTAACCCTACCACTCACCATAAACTTCATCTTAACACTAACCCTAACCCTAACCCTAAACCTCACCCTAACCCTAACCATAATCCTAACTTTCACCCTCACCCTATACTGAACTGTAACCCTCACTCTAACCCTAACCCTAACCCTAATCCTAATCCTAAAACTCACCCTCACCTTAACCCTTACCCTAAACCAAACCCTCACCATAACCCTAACCCTCACCCTCAGCGTAAACCTAACCCTAACCCTAAACCTAACTCTCAACCTAACCATAACCCTAACCTTAATCCTAAACTCCACCCTAAACCTAACCCTCACCCTTACCCTAAACATCATCCTAACCCTCACTCTCACCTTAACCCTAACCCTCATTCTAACCGTCACACTAACCCTAACCCTCACCTTAACCCTAACCCTACCACTCACCATAAACTTCATCTTAACACTAACCCTAACCCTAACCCTAAACCTCACCCTAACCCTAACCATAATCCTAACTTTCACCCTCACCCTATACTGAACTGTAACCCTCACTCTAACCCTAACAATAACCCTAAACCTAATCTTAAACCTCAACCTCACCCTAACCCTAACCCTAAACCAAACCCTCACCCTCACCCTAACGCTCAGCCTCACCCTCAACCTCACCTTCACCCTAACCCTGACCCTCACCCTAGCCCTCACCCTCACCCTCACCCTAACCCTAACCCTAACCCAAACCTCACCCGCACCCTCACTCTCACCCTCAGCCTAAACCTAACCCTATCTCTCATCATAACCCTAACCTTCACCCTCACCCGAACCCTCACCATAACCCTTACCCGCAACCTCAACCTAACCTTAACCGTAAACCTCACACTAAACCTAACCCTCACTCTAAACCTAATGCTAACCCTCATCATAACCCTAAAGTTCACCCTCAACCTAGCCCTCACCCTAACCCAAAGCCTCACCCTAAACCTCACCCTCACACCACCCTCAAACTAAACCTAACCCTTACCCTCACCCTAACCCTAGCCCTCACCCTAACCGTTAATAACCCTCACCCTAGCCCTCACCCTAACCCTAAACCTAACGCTCACCCTCACCCTCTTCCTCACCCTCAGTGTAACACTAACCCTATCCCTATTCCTAAACCTAAACCTCACCCTCACCCTAACCATCACCCTAAATCTTTCCCTCACACTAATCCTAACCCTAACCCTAACCTTTACTCTCATACTAAACCTAAACCTCACCCTAACCGTAACCCTACCCCTTACCCTAACCCTCACCTTAACCCTAAACATAACCCTCACTCTAAACTTCACCCTAAACCTCACAGTCACCCTAACCCTGACCCTAACCCTAATCTTAACCCTAAGTCTCACTCTAAACCTAACCCTCCCCCTCCCCCTAACCCTCAACCTAAACCTCACCCTAATCTTAACCTTAACCCTCAGCCTAACCCAAAACCTAACCCTCACCCTAACCCTAATCCTAACCTCCACTCTAACCATAACATTCACCCTAGCCCTAAACCTAACCTTAAACCTCACACTCACCCTCACCCTCTCCTTAACCATAAGCCTAACCCTAACCCTCACCCTCAACCTTACCTTAACACTAAACCAAACCCTAACCCTCACTCAAACAGTAACCATAAACCTCACCCTCACCCTAACCCTAATCCTTACTTTATCCTCACCCTAACCCTAACCCACACATTAACCCTAATACTAACCATAACCCTAACACTACCAGTAACCCTAAACCTCACCCTAATTTTAACCCTAACCCTAACCCTCACCCTAAACCTCACCCTCATACCACCCTCAAACTAACCCTAACCCTAACCCTAACTCTAACCCTAACTCTCACCCTAACCCTATACTTCACCCTAACCCTAACCCTCATCTTAGCCCTCACCCTAACCCTAACCCTGAAACTCACCCTCACCCTCACCCTCACCATCATCCTCAGCGTAACACTAATGATAACCCAAATCCTAACACTAAACCTCACCCTCACTCTAACCATCACCCTAATTCTTACCTTCAAACTAATCCTAAACCTAACCCTAAACCTAACACTCACACTAAACCTAACCCTCACCATAACCTTCACCCTAAACCTAATGCTAACTCTAACACTCACCCTAACCCTCACACTGTCACTCACCCACATGATAAACCTAAACCTAACCCTAAACCTCACCCTCACCATAACCCTCACCCTAACATTAACACTAACTCTAACACTAATCCTAACCATAACCCTCACCCTAACGCTAACCCTTACCCTAACCCTAACCATAACGCTCACCGAAATCCTCAAACTAACCCTAACCCTAACCCTAACCCGAAACTCTCATCCTTACCCTAACCCTAACTCTAACACTAATCCTAACCCTCACCCTAACCCTAACCCTAACCCTAACCCTCCCCCTAACCTTAACCCTACCACTCATCCTAATCCTCATCCTAACCCTAACCCTAAACCTAACCCTAATCCTAAACCTCACCATAACCTTAACCCTCACCCTCAACATAACCATAAACATAAACATAACTCTAAAAATAACCCTAACCCTAAACTTTATCCTAACCCTCACCCTCACCTTAACCCTAACCTAACCCTAACCCTCACTCTAAATTTAACCCTCACCCTCACCGTAAACCTAAACCTAACCCTAACACTTACCCTCACCCTAACACTAACTCTAACCCTAAACCTCACACTAACTCTAACCCTCACCCTAAACCTTACCCTCACCCTAACCCTCATCCTAACCCTCACCCTATCTCTAACCGTAACCCTCAAACTAACCCTAACCCTCACCCTAACCTTAACCCTACCACTTACCCTAAACCTCATGCTAACCCTAACCCTAAAACTAGCCCTAATCCTAAACCTCACCCTAACCATTACCCTCACCGTCAACGTAATCATAAACCTAAACATAAACCTAAAAACAACCCTAACCCTAAACTTTATACTAACCCTCACCCTCACCCTAACCCTAACCCTAACCCTCACCCTAAACCTATCCTTCACCCTCACCGTAAACCTATACAAAACCCTAACACTTACCCTCACCCTAACACTATCCCTAACCCTAAACCTCACACTCACTCTAACCCTCACCCTAAACCTAACCCTAACCCTCAACCTTATCTTACCCTCACCCTAACCCTAACCCTTACCCTCACCCTAACCCTCAATCTCACCCTCACCCTAATCCTAAACCTCACCCTAAACCTCACCCTCATCATAACCTTCACTCTTACCGTAACCCTCAAACTCACCCTAACCCTCACCCTTACCCTTATTCTTACCCTCACCCTAATGCTCATCCTAACCCTAACCCTCACCCTAACCTAACCCTACCCCTCACCCTAGTCCTCAAGGTAACCCTAATGCTAACCCTAACCCTCAACCTAACCCTAACCCTAACCCTTAACCTCACCCTAACCCTAACTCACACCCCAACACTTACCCTCAACCTAACCCTCAGCCTAACGCTAACCCTAACGCTAAAACTCACCTAACCAGCAACCTCACTCTAATCGTAACCCTAACCCTAACAATAACACTAACCCTAACCTTAAAACTAATCCCTAACCCACACTCTCACCCTCAACTTCATCCTAAATCTAACCCTAAACCACTCCATAACCTAACCCTAAACTCACACTCACCCTAACCCTCACCCTAAAACTTACCCTCACCCTAACCCTCACCTTAACCCTAAACCTAACCCTAACCCTCACCTTAAACTTCCCCCTAACCCTAACCCTAACGGTAACCCTTAATCTAACCCTGAACCTCACCCTAACCCTAACCCTACCCCTCATCCTAACCATCATCCTAACCCTAACACTAAACCCTCACCCTAACCCTAAACCTAAACCTAAACCTCACCTGCACCCTAACAGTCACGCTCACCCTCACCCTCACCCTTACTCTAAACCTCACCCTAACCATCAAACTATCCCTAACCCTCACACTAACCCTAAGCCTAACACTCGCCCTAACCCTAAGCCTCACCCTCATCTAACCCTCAGCCTATCCCTAACCCTAACCCTAACGCTCACACTCACCCTAACCCTAACCCTCACACTCACCCTCAGCTTTAACCTAAGCCTAAAAATAACCCTAACACTAACCCTCACAATCACCCTCACCCTAAGCCTAACCCTAACTCTAAACCTAACCCTCACGCTCACCTTCACCCTCACCACCCTAACCCAAACCCTCAACCGAAACCTCACCCTCAACCTCACCCTAACCCTCACCCTCCACCTAAACATCACCCTAAACCTAAACCTCACTCTAACCCTTAGCCTCACCCTACCGTAACACTAACCCTCAACTTAACCCTCAACCTCAGGCTCACCTTAACCCTAATCCTAACCCTAACCCTCATCCTCACCCTCAAACTAAACCTATCCCTAACCCTAACCCTCACCCTAACCATAACCTCCAACCTAACCCTAACCTTCACCATAACCCTAACGCTAACCCTAACCCTAACCCTAAACCTCAGCCTCACCCTCACCCTCAGCCTAAGACTAACCTTATCCCTAACCCTCACACTCGACCTTACCCTAAAACTAACCCTAAGCCTCACCCTCACCCTCAACCCCATCCTAACCCTAACCCAAACACTCAACCCAACCTTCACCTTCACCCTCACCCTAACCCTCACCCTCAACCTAAACATCACCCTAACTCTAACCCTCACCCTAACCCTCACCCTAAACCTAACCCTCACATTAACCCTAACTTTTACCCTAACCCTAACCCTCAACCTAACCCTTACCCTCACCCTAACACTAAGCCTAACCCTAACTTGAACCCTCACAGTAACCCTAAACCTCACCTTAACGCTAACCCTCACAGTAACCTTAACCCTCACCCTAAACCTAACCCTACCCCTCACCCTACCCCTCATTGTAACTCTAATCCCAACCCTAACACTCACGCTCATCGTCACCCTAACACTCACACTAACCCTAACCATCACCCAAACCCTAACCCTCACACTCTCCAGAACCCTCATCCTCACTCTAACAGTCACCCTCACCCCAACCCTCACCCTTACATAATCCTCACCCTAACCCTAACCCTCACACTAACCCTAAACTTAACTTAAACCCTACTCCTCACCCTACCCCTCTCCCTAACTCTAACCGTAACCCTAACACTAACCCTCACCCTAAACCTAACCCTTACCCTCACCCTCACCCTAAACCTTACCCTTACATTAAATCTAACCCTAACCCTAACCCTCATTCTACACATCACCCTAAACATAACCCTAAACTAACCCTATCACTCACACGAAACCTGACACTCACCCTATCCCTCAACCTAACCCTAAACTCCAACCTAACATTAACCCTCACGCTAACCCTCACCCTAACCCTAACCCTCACCCTAACCTTTATCCTCACTCTAAACCTATCCCTCACAGTAACCCTAATCCACACCCTAACCCTAACTCTACCCCTCACCCTAACACTCAATCTAACCCTAACCCCAACCCTCACCCTCACCCTCACCGTCACCCTAACACTCAGCCTAATCCTCAACCTTATCCTCACCCTAACCCTAACCCTAAGCCTAACCCTCACCCTAACCCTCACCCTAAACCTTAACCTCACCCTCACCCTAAACCTAAACCTCACCCTAACCCTAAACCTAACCCTAAACCTCAGCCTAGCCCTCACCCTAACTCTAATTCTAACCCTAACCCTCACCCTAATCCTAAACCTAGCCCTAACCCTTACCCTATCTCTAAACCTCACCCTCACCCTAGCCGTCACCCTAACCCTTATAGTAAACCTCACCCTCACCCTAACCCTAACCCTCATCCTCACATTAACCCTAACCCTAATAATCAGTCTAACCCTCACCCTAACCCTAACCCGAACCCTTACCCTAACCCTCACCCTAACACTAAAACTCACGCTTATATTAAACCTCACCCTCAGCCTAACCCTCAACTTTACCCTTACCATCACCCTCACCCTAACACTCACCCTATCCCTAACCCTCACCCCAGCCCTCACCCTAAACCTAACCCTAACCCTCACCCTCACCTTCACCCTCACCCTCAGCCTAGCACTAACCCTATCACTATTCCTAACCCTAAACCTCACCGTCACCCTAACCATCACCCTAATTCTTACCCTCACACTAATCCTAACCCTAACCCTAAATCTAACTCTCACACTAAACCTAACCCTCACCATAACCTTAACCCTACGACTTATCCTAACACTCACCTTGACCCTAACCCTAAACCTCACCCCAACCCTCAGCCTAAACCTCCCCGTCACGCTAAAGCTGACTCTAACCCTAATAATAATCCTAAACCTCACCAGAACTCTAACCTTCACCCTCACCCTAACCCTCACCCTAATCCTAAGCCTAAACCTCAGCCTAAACCTCAGCCTAACCCTCACCCTAACCCTAAGGATAACCCTAATCCTAACACACACCCTAACCCGAACCCGAACCCTAACCCTAAACCTCACCGTAATCCTCACCCTAACCCTCACTCTCACCTGCATCCTCACGCTCACCCTCACCCTAGCCCTAATGCTAACTCTAACCCTCACCCTAACCCTCATGCTATCACTTACCCACACCACAAACCTATCCCTAACTTTAAAACTCACCCTCACCCTAAACTTCACCCTAACCCTAAACCTAATCCTAACCCTCACCCTAACACTTACCCTCACCCTAACACTAACCCTCATACTAACCCTAAGCCTCGCCATAACCCTAAACCTCACCCTCACCATAACCCTAACCCTAACCCTAACCCTAACACTCACCCTAACCCTAAACCTAACACTAACCCTAACACTAACCATCACCCTACACCTAACTCTAAACCTAAACCTCAACCTCAACCTAACCCTAACCCTAACCCTAAATCTCACCCTAAACCTAAACCTAAACCTCACATTCATCCTAACCCTCATCCTAACCCTCACCCTAACCCTAATCCTAACCATCACCCTAACCCTAATCCTCAAGCTCAACCTCACCCTCAGCATAACCCTAACCCTAAACCTAAACCTAACCCTACCCCACACAATCACCCTCACCCTAACCTTAACCCTAAGCATAACCTATCCCTAACACTAACCCTCACCCTAACACTTCCCCTCACCCTGACACTAACCCTAACTCTAACACTAACCCTCACACTAACACTAACTCTCACCTTAACCCTAAACTTTACCCTAAACCTAAAGCTAAACTTCACCCTCACCCTAGCCCTCACTGTAACCTTAATTCTAAACCTAACCCTCAACCTAATCATAACCCTCATCCTCACCCCAAACCTCACACTAACCCTAACCTAATCCTCAATCTAACCCTCACCCTATCCCTAACCCTTAACTTAACCCTCACCCTTAACCCTGTCCCTCACCCTTATCTTAACTCTCACCCTCAGCCTAACCCTCAATTTTATCCTTACAATCACCCTCACACTAAACCTCACCCATACCCTAACCCTCACCATAGCCCTCACCCAACCCTAAACCCAACTCTCACCCTCACCCTCACCCTCAGCGTAACATTAACCCTATCACTATTCCTAACCCTAAATCTCACCCTCACCCTAATTCTTAACCTCACATTAATCCTAACCCTAAACCTATCCATAACCCTACCCCTTATCCTAACCCTCACATTAACCAAAACTCTAACCCTCACCCTAAACCTCACTGTCACCCTAAACCTAACCCTAACCCTAATAATAACCGTAACCCTCACCCTAATACTAACCCTCAACCTCACCCTAACCCTCAACCTAACCCTCACCCTAATCCTAATCCTAACCCTCAGCATAACCCTCAAACTAACCCTAAGCATAACCCTAACCCTAACACTCACAATAACCCTCACCCTAAACCAAACCCTAACCCTAACCCTCACACGCAGCCTAACCCTCACACTAACCCTTAAACTCATCCTCACCCTAAACCTCACACTTAATCGAACCCTCACCATAACTCTAACCCTAACCGTCACCCTCACCGTCACCCTCACGCTAACCCTAACCCTAACCCTCACCCTAACCCTAAAACTCACCCTAATCCTCAACTTAAACCAAACTCTCACCCTCACCCTCACCCAAACCCTAAACTTAACCCTCACCTAACCCTAATGTTAACTCTAACACTCACCCTAACCCTCATGCTATCACCCACACCACAAACCTAACCCTAACCTGAAACCTCACCCTCACCCTAAACCTCACCCTAACCCTAAACCTAATCATAACCCTAACCCCCACCTTCAACCTAACCCTCACCATAACCCTTACCCTAACCCTCACCCTAACCATAACCCTCACACTAAACCTAACCCTCACCCTAAACCTAACCCTACACCTCACCCTAACCCTCACCCTAAACTTAGCCCTAACCCTAACCCTCACCCTCATGCTAGCCCTCACCCTAACCCTAATTCTAACCCTAACCCTCATCCTCACCCTAAACCTCACACTAACCCTAACCCTAATCCTCAATCTAACCCTAACCTTAACACTTACCCTAACTCTCACCCTAACCCTAACCCTCACCCTTACTGTAACCCTCACGTTCAGCCTAACCCTCAACTTTACTCTTATCATCACGCTCATACTAACCCTCACCCTAACCCAAACCCTCATCCTAAACCTCCCCCTAACAATAACAATATCCATCACCATAACCCTAACCCTCAACCTCACCATCACCCTCAGACTAAACCTATGCCTAAACCTAACCCTAACCCTAACCCTCACCTTCACCCCAGCCCTCACCCTAACCCTAATCCTATCCCTAACCCTCATGCTAACCCTCACACTAACCCTAAGGATAAACATCACAAAAAGCCTAATACTCATATCCACACTAACCCTCAGCCTAACCCTAAGCCTAAGCCTAATCCTAACCCTAAACCTCACACTCACCCTCACCCTAACCTAATCCCAAACCTAACCCTAAACCTCAACCTAACCCTCACCCTATACCTAATGCTAACCCTAACACTAACACTAACCCTGACCCTCACCCTAACCCTCCCCCTCAACCTAACTCTAACCCTAAACCTCACCCTGACCCTATCCCTAATCCTAATCCTAAGCCTCAACCTCACCCTAACCCTAAAATTAACCCTCACCCTCACCTTCTCCCTCACCCAAACCGAAAGTCAAACCCTAACCCTAACATTAACACTAATCCTTACCCTAAAACTAACCCTAACCCTAACCCTAACCTTCACCCTCAGCCTCACCCTCACAGGAAATGTAACAATAACCATAACACTTACAACAACCCTAACCGTAATCCTAACCATCACCCACTCCCTAACCCTAATCCTAACCCTAACCATCACGCTAACATTAACCCTCACTGAAACCCTAACCGTCATCTTAACTCTCACCCTAAACCTAAGCCTAACCCTCACCCTAACCCTTAACCTCACCTTAATCCTAACACTAAGCCTAACCTAAATCTCACCCTAATCCTCACCCTCAGCCTAATCCTAACCCAAACCCCAACCCTCAACCTAACCCTCACCCTCACCCTAACCCTAACCCTAACCCTAAACCTCACATTAACCCTAACACTCACCCTAACCATAACCCAAACCCTCACCCTAACCCTGATGCTAACTCTAACCCTCACCATTACCAGAACCCTAAACCTAACCATAAACCTCACCTTAAGGCTAACTCTAACCCTAAACCTAACCCTAACCCTCACCCTAACCCTAACCCTCACCTTCACCCTCACCCTCAGCTTAACTCTAAGCCTAAACTTAACACTAACCCTAACCCTCACACTCACCCTCACCTTAACCCTAATCCTAAACTTACCCTATCCGTACACCTAACCCTCACCCTAACCCTCACCCTAAGCCTAACCCTAACACTAACCCTAACCCTAACACTCACCCTAACCCTCACCCTAACCCTAACTCTAACCCTAAACCTCAACTTCACCCTAACCCTAAATCTAACCCTAACCCTAACCCTAAATCTCACCCTAACCCTAACCCTAAACCTCACCCTCACCCTCAACCTCACTATAAATATAAACCTAACCCTAACCCTAACAATAACCCTAACCCTAACCCTAAACCTCACCCTAACCATAACCCTCACCCTAACGCTAAACCTCACCCTAACATTTACCCTCACCCTAACACTAACCCTCACACTAAACCTAACCCTCACCATAAACATAAACATCACCCTAACCCTAACCCTAACCCTAACCCTCACCCTAACCCTAATTCTAACACTAACCCTTAGCCTAACCCTAACCCTAATCCTCAATCTAACCCTAACCCTAACCCTTACACTAACCCTCAACCTAAACCTAACCCTCACCCTTACTGTAACCCTCAGGCTCATACTAACCCTCACCCTAACACGAACCCTCATCTTAACCCTCACCCTAAACCTAACCATATCCATCACCATAACACTAACCCTCACCCTCACCATCGCCCTCAGCCTAAACCTATGCCTAAGCCTAACCCTAACCCTAACACTCACTGTCACCCTAGCCCTCACCCAAACCCTAATCCTACTGCTAAACCTCATCCTAACCCTCCCCCTAACCCTAATGCTAACCATCACCCTAAGCCCTATACTCTCCCCCACCCTTACCCTCACCCTAACCCTAAGCATAACACTCACCCTAACCCTAACCCTCACCCTCATCTAACCCTCATCCTATCCCTAACCTTAACCCTAATGCTCACAGTCACCCTAACCCTAACCCTCAAACTCACCTCAACCTCAGCTTAAACCTAAGCCTAACAATAACCCTAACCATAAACCTCAAAATCACCCTCACCCTAAGCCTAACCCTAACCCTAAACCTAACCCTCACCCTCACCTTCACCCTCACCTTAACCCTAACCCAAACCCTCAACCGAAACCTCACCCTCAATCTCACCCTAACCCTCACCCTCAAACTAAACATCACCCTAAACCTAACGCTCACCTTAACCCTTTGCCTAACCCTCACCCTAACCCTAAACCTCACTCTCACCCTCACCCTCAGGCTCACCCTAACCCTAATCCTAACCCTAACCCTCACCCTCATCCTCAACCTAAACCTATCCCTAACCCTAACCCTCACCCTAACCGTAACCTCTAACCTAACCCTAAGCCTCAACATAACCCTAACACTAACCCTAAACCTAACACTAACCCTAACCCTCACCCTCACCCTCACCCTCAGCCTAAGCCTAAGCCTATCCCTAACCCTCACACTCAGCCTTACCCTAAAACTAACCCTAAGCCTCACCCTCACCCTCAACCTCAACCTAAACCTAACCCAAACACTCATCCAAACCTTCACACTCACACTCACACTAACCCTCAACCTCACCCTAAACATCACCCTAACCCTAACCCTTACCCTAACCCTAACCCTCACATTAACCCTAACCCTCACTCTAACCCTAACCCTCAACCTAACCCTTACCCTCACAGTAACCCTAAACCTCACCCTAACCCTAACCCTCACCCTAAACGTAACACTCACCCAAACCCTAACCCTACATCTCACCCTACCCCTCACTCTGACCCTAACCCCAACCCTAACCCTCACCCTCACCGTCACCCTAACACCCACCCTAACCCTAACCCTCACCCAAACCCTAACTCTCACACTCTCAAGAACACTCATCCTAACTCAAACACTCACCCTCAAAATAAACATAACCCTAAGCCTAACCCTCACCCTAACCGTATCCCTAACCCTCACACTAACAGTAACCCTAAACCTCACCCTCACTCCAACCCTCACGCTTACCTTCTCCTCACCCTAACCCTAACCCTCACACTAACCCTAACCTTAACTCTTTCCCTACCCCCCACCATCCCTCTAAACCTCACCCTCACCATAAACCTAACCCTTACCCTCACCCTCACCCTAACACTCACCGTAGCATTAACCCTCACCCTAACACTAACCCTCATCAATACCTTAACCTTCACTGTCACCCTCACCCTAAGCCTCACCCTCATTCTACACATGACCCTAAACATAACCCTCACCCTAACCCTAAACCTATCACTTACCTTAACCCTAACACTCACCCTAACCCTCACCCTAACCCTAACTTCCAACCTAACACTAACCCTAACCCTAACACTAAACCTCACACTAACCCTAACCATCACCCTAACCCTAAACCACACCATAACACTAACCCTAACCCTCACCCTCAACCTCGCCCTCACCCTAACCCTAACCCTCATCCTCACCCTAAACCTCACACTAACCCTAACACTAATACTCAATCTAACCCTCACCCTCACCATAACATTTTCCCTAACCCTCACCATAACCCTAACCCTCACCCTTACCGTAACCCTCACCTCCGGCCTAACTCTCACCTTTATCCTTACCGTAACCTCCACCATAAACCTTACTCTAAACCTAACCCTCACACTAACCCCCACCCTAAACATAACTCTACACCTAAACCTCATCCTCACACTAACCCTAACTCTAACCATAACCCTAACACTAAACGTCACCCTAGCCCTAACCCCCACACTCACCCTCACAGTAACCGTAACCCTAACCCTAACCCTAACAATAACACCTCACCCTAACCCTGAACCTCATCCTCACCCTAAACCTCAAACTTAACCGAACCCTCACCATAACTCTAACCCTAATCGTCACCCTCACCGCCACCTCACACTAACCCTAACCCTAACCCTAAACCACACCCTAATCCTGACCTTAAACCTCACTCTCACCTGCAACCTCACCCTAAACCTAAACCTAACCCTCAACCTAACCCTAATGCTAAATGAAACACTCACCCTAACCCTCAGGCTATCACTTAACGACACCATAAACCTAACCCTAACCTTAACCCTAAACCTCACCCTAAACTTCACCCTAACCCTAAACCTAATCCTAACGCTCAACCTCACCCTCACCCTAACCCTCACAATAACCCTTACCCTCACCCTCACCCTCACCCTAACCGTAACCCTCACCCTAAACCTAACCCTCACCCTAAACCTAACCCTACCCCTCACCCTAACCCTCAAACTAAACTTAACCCTAACCCTAACCCTCAGCCTCATGCTAGCCCTAACCCTAATTCTAACCCTAAACCTCACCCTAACCCTCATCGTCACCCTAAACCTCACACTACCCCTAAACCTAATCCTCAATCTAACCCTAACCCTAACCCTTACACTAACCCTCAACCTAAACCTAACCCTCACCCTTACTGTAACCCTCAGGCTCATACTAACCCTCACCCTAACACTAACACTCATCCTAACCCTCACCCTAAACCTAACCATATCTATCACCATAACACTAACCCTCACCCTCACCATCACCCTCAGCCTAAACCTATGCCTAAGCCTAACCTTAACCCTAACCCTAACCCTCACATTAACCCTAACCCTCACTCTAACCCTAACCCTCAACCTAACCCTTACCCTCACCCTAACACTAAGCCTAATCTTAACTTGAACACTCACAGTAACCCTAAACCTCACCCTAACCCTAACCCTCACAGTAAACCTAACTCTCACCCTAACCCTAACCCTACACCTCACCCTACTTCTCACTCTAACACTAACCCCAACCCTAACCCTCACCCTCACCATCACCCTAACACTCAACCTAACCCTAACCCTCACCCAAACCCTAACTCTCACACTATCAAGAACACTCATCCTAACTCAAACACTCACCCTCAAAATAAACATAACCCTAAGCCTAACCTTCACCCTAACAGTAACCGTAAACCTCACCCTCACTCCAACCCTCACGCCTACCTTATCCTCACCCTAACCCTAACCCTCACACTAACCGTAACCTTAACTCTAACCCTACCCCTCACCCTACCCCTCACTCTAACTCTAACCCTAACCCTCACCATAAACCTAACCCTTACCCTCACCGTCACCCTAACCCTCACCATAATATTAACACTTACCCTAACACTAACCCGCATCCATACCTTAACCTTCATTGTCACCCTCACCCTAACCCTCAACCTCATTCTACACATCACCCTAAACATACTCCTCACCCTAACCCAAACCCAATCACTTACCTTAACCCTAACACTCACCCTAACACTCACCCTAACCCTGACTTCCAACCTAACATTAAACCTGACCCTAACCCTAATGCTAACCCTCACCCTAACCCTAAGCCTCACCTGACCCTTACCCTCACTCAAACCCTAACCCTCACACTATCCCTAATCCTCACCCTAAACCTAACACTACCCCTCAACCTAACCTTCACTCTAACCCTAACCGCAACCCTAACCCTCACCCTCACCGTCACCCTAACACTCACCTTAACCCTCAACCTTACCCTCACCCTAACCCTCACCCTAACCCTAACCCTCACCCCCACACTAACCCTCACCCTAAACCTTAACCTCACCCTCACCCTAACCTTAAACCCTACCCTAACCCTAACCCTAACTCTAAACCTCAACCTAGCCCTCACCCTAACCCTAATTCTAACCCTAATCCTCAACCTAACCCTAAACCTCATCCTCACCCTAAACCTCATAGTAACCCTAAACCTAATCCTCAATCTAACCCTCACCCTAACCCTAACCCTACCCCTTATCCTAACCCTCACCTTAACCCAAACCCTAACCCTCACCCCAAACCTCACCCTAAACCTCACCGTCACCCTAAACCTGACCCTAACCCTAATAATAACACCAACCCTCACCAGAACCCTAACCTTCACCCTCACCCTAACCCTCACCCTAACCCTCACCCTAATCCTAAGAATAACCCTCATCTTAACCCTCACCCTAACCCTAAGGATAACCCTAACGCTAACCCTCACCCTAACACTCACCCTAACACTAACCCTCACCATAACCCTAAAACTCACCCTAATCCTAATCCTAAACCTCATCATAAACCTCACCCTCACCCTACCCCTCAACCTAACCCTTATCCTAACCTTCACCCTAATCCTAACCATCACCCTTAGGGGAACACTCACCCTCAGCCTAACCCTCACATTTACTCTTACCATCACGCTCATCCTAACACTCACCCTTACCCTAACCCTCATCCTAACACTCACCCTAACCCTAACCCTATCCATCACCCAAACATTAACCCTCACCCTTAGCCTAACCATCAGCCTAACCCTAAGCCTAAGCCTAAGCCTAACCCTAACCCTCACCCTCACCCTAGAACTAACCCTAAAACTAATCCTAACTCTAACCCTCATCTTAACCCTCACCCTAACCCTAACCCTAACCACCACCCAAAACCTATTTCTCACCTCCACCCTCACCCTCACCCTCAGCCTAAACCTAAGCCTAACCCTAACCCTAACCCTCATACTCACCCTAGCCCGCACCCTAACCCTAATCCAAACCATAAGCCTCATCCTAACCCTCATCCTAAACCTAACCCTAAACCTCAACCTAACGCTAACCCTAACCCTCAACCTAACCCTAACACTCACCCTCACCATAACCCTAACCCTAACACTCACCCTAAACCAAAACCTAACCCGAACCCTAAACCTCACCCTAAACCTAACCCTAAACATAACCCTCACCCTAGACCTCACCCTAACCCGAATCCTAACCCTATACCACATCCTAACCCTCACCCTAACCCTAACCCTAACCCTCACCTTAACCCTAACCCTCAAACTCACCCTCAGCCTAAAGCTAAGCCAAGGCCTAAATCTAACCCTAACCCTCACACTCACCCTCATCCTACCCTTAATCCTAAATCTAACCCTATCTTTAACCCTAACCCTCACCCTCACCCTAGCCCTAAACCTAAACTAAATCCTAACCCTAACCCTCATCCTAACCTTCACCCAAACCATAACGCTAATAACCAAAACCTATTTCTCACACCCACCCTCACCCTCAGCCTAACCCTAAGCCTAAGCCTAACCCTAACCCTAACTCTCACCCTCACCCTAGCCTGCACCCTAACCCTAATCCAAACCATAAACCTTAACCTCACCCTAACCCTAAACCTCAACCTCACCCTAAGCCTAAACCTAAGCCAAACCCTAACCCTAAAACTAACCCTCACACTCACCCTCAACCTAACCCTAATCCTAATCCCACCCCTAACCCTACCCCTCACCCTAACCCTAACCTTCACCCTAACCATAAAACTAATTCTGATCGTAAACCTAACCCTCACCCTAAACCTAACCCTCACTCTCACGCTCAAGCTAACGTAACCTTAACTCTCACCCTAACCCTAAAACTCATCCTAATCCTCACCTTAACCCTCACTCTCACCCGCACCCTCACCCTAACCTTAAACCTAACCCTCACCCTAAACCTAATGCTAACTCTAACACTAACCCTAACCCTAATGCTATCACTTACCCACACCACAAACCTAACCCTAACTTTAACCCTCACCCTCACCCTAAACCTCACCCTAAACCTAAACCTAATCCTAACCCTCACCCTCACCCTAACACTAACCCTAACCCTCACCTCACCCTAACCCTCTCCATAAACCTTAACCTCACCCTCACACTCACCCGAACCATAACCCTCAAACTAAACCTAACCCTCACCCTAAACCTAACCCTACACCTCACCCTAAACCTCACCCTAAACTTAACCTTAACCCTAACCCTCACCCTAATGCTAGAACTCACCCTAACCCTAATTCTAACCCTAAACCTCACCCCAACCCTCATCCTCACCCAAAACCTCACATTACCCCTAACCCTAATTCTCAATCTAACCCTAACCCTAACCCTTACCCTAACCCTCACCCTTACTGTAACCCTCACTTTTACTCTTACCGTCACACTCCTAGTAACCCTCACCCTAACCCAACCCACATCCTAACCCTCACCCTTACACTAACCCTATCCATCACCATAACCCTAAAGTTCACCCTCACCATCACCCTCAGCCTAAACCTAACCGTAACCCTAAACCTCACCCTCACACTAGCCCTTACCCTAACACTAATCCTAACCATAAACCTCATCCTAACCCTCACCCTAACCCTAAGGCTCACCATCACCCTAAGCCTAATACTCAAACCCACCCTCACCCTCAGCCTAACCCTAAGCCTAAGCCTAATCCTAAACCTAACCCTCACACTCACCCTCACACTAAACCTAATCCTATCCCTAACCCTAAACCTAACCCTCACTCTAAACCTCCCCCTCAACCAAAGACTAACCCTAAACTTCACCCTGACCCTATCCCTAATCCTAACTCTAACCCTAAACCTCACCTATCCCTAACGCTAACCCTCATCCTCACCCCCACCCTCACCCAAACAATAAGTCTAAACCTAACCCTAACATTAACACTAAACCTAACCCTAAACCTAGCCCTAAACCTAACCCTAAACTTCACCCTCACTGCAAATGTAACCCTAAAAATAACACTTACAATAACCCTAACCCTAATCTTAAACATCACCATCACCCTAACCATAATCCTAAACCTAACCCTCACCCTAACATTAACCCTCACCCTCACTGAAACCCTAAAGCTAATCTTAACCCTCACCCTAACCCTAAGACTAACCCTCACCCTAACCCTTAACCTCAATCTAATCTTAACACTAAGCCTAACCTAAACTTCACCCTAAACTTCATACTCACCCTAACCCTAACCCAAACCCTAACCCTCAACCTAACCCTCAAACTAACCCTAACCCTAACCCTAAACCTCACATTAACGCTAACACTCACCCTAAACCTAACCCTACCCCTCACCCTTACCCTAATGCTAACTCTAACCCTCACCTTTACCAGAAACTTAACCCTAACTCTAACCCTAAACCTCAACTTAAGCCTAACTCTAACCCTAACCCTAATCGTAACCCGCACCCTAAACCTATCCCTCACCTTCAGGCTCACCCTCAGCCTAAATCTAAGCCTAAACCTAACACTAAACCTAGCCCTCACACTCACCCTCATCTAAACCCTAAACCTAATCCTAACCCTATCACTAAACCTAAGCCTCACCCTAACCCTCACCCTAACCCTAACCCTAACACTAACCCTAACCCTCACCATAACCCTCATCCTAACCCTAACAGTAACCCTGAACCTCAACTTCAACCTAACCCTAAATCTAACCCTAACGGTAACCTTAAATCTCACACTAACCCTAACCCTAAACCTTATCATCACCCTAACCCTCACCGTAACCGTAACCCTAACCCTAACCCTAACAATAAACCTAACCCTAACCCTAAACCTCACCCTAATGATAACCCTCACCCTAACCCTAAACATAACCCTAACAATTACCCTCACCTTAACACTAAACCTCACACTAAACCCAAACCTCACCATAACCCTAAACTTCACCCTAACCCTAAACTTAACAGAACCCACACCCTAACCTTAATTCTAACCCTAACACTCATGCTAACCCTAACCCTCATCCGCACCCTAACCCTCACCCTAACCCTAACCTTAACCCTAAACCTCACCCTAACCCTAACCCTAACACTCACACTCAGCCTAACCCTAAGCCTAACCCTAAACATAACCCAAACCCACACACTCACACTCACCCTAACCTGAAACCTAAACCTATCCCTAACCCTAAACCTCCCCCAATGTCGCACCCTAACCCTAACCCTAACCCTCAACCTAACCCTCACCCTAACCCTAACTCTAACCCTAAACCTCACCCTAACCATAAACCTAACTCTAACCCTAACCCAAACCCTAAACCAAACCCTAACCATAACCCTAACCCTAATCCTTACACCCACCCTCACACTCAGCCTAACCCTAAGCCTAAGCGTAACCCTAACCCTTACCCTCACAATCACCCTCACCCTAAGCCTAATCTTAACCCTAACCCTGACCCTAACCCTTAACCTCAACCTAACCCTCAAACTAACCTTAACCCTAACCCTAACCCTAACATTAACTCACGAACTAACCCTCCCCTAACCCTAAATCTAACCCTAAACCTAAACCTCATCCTCACTCTATCCCTTACCCTAATACTCACCCTAAACCTAATCTTAACCTGAACCCCAACTCTCACCCTAACACTAAACCTAACCCTCACCCTAACCCTCACCTCCACCCTCACCCTCAGCCTCAGCCTAAGCCCAAGCCTAACCCTAATCCTAACCCTCACACTCACCCTAACACTAACCCTAATCCTAATCCTAAACCTAACCCTAATATTCACCCTCACCCTAACCCTCACCTTCACCCTAACACCATCACTAACCCTAACCCTAACACACACCCTCAGCCTAACCCTAAGCCGAACTCTAACCCTAAATCTCACCCTCACCTTTACTCTAACCCTAACCCTAAACCGAAACCTAACCCTAACCCTAACCCTAAACCTAACCATCACCCTAGCCCCTCCCCCTAACCTTAATCCTAACCCTAACCCTCACACTAACCCTCCCCTAACCATAACTTTAACCCTCACCCTAATCCTGAGCCTCACCCTCAACCTCACCCGCAGCCTAACCCTAAGCCTATTCCTAAAGTTAACACTAACACACACACTCACCCTCACCCTAACCCTAATCCTAACCCTATCCCCAACCCTAACACTCCTCCTAACTCTCACCCTAACACTAACCCTAACACTAACCCTAACCCTAAACCTCAACCTCACCCTCACCCTAACACTAAATCTAACCCTAAAGTTCACCCTCACCCTAAACCTAACTCTAACCCTAACCCAAACCCTAAACCTCACCCTATCCATAAACCTCACCCTCAACCTCACCCTCACCGTAAACCTAAACCTCACCCTAACAATATACTTAAACCTAATCCCAACCCTCATCCTAAACATAACCCTCACCCTAACCCTAACCCTCACTCTCACACTTACCCTCACTCAAACACTAAACCTAAACCTAACACTAACCCTCACACTAACGCTAACCCTAATCCTAACACTAAACCTAAACCTAAACCTCACCCTCTCCCTAAACATAACATTGACCATAAACCTAACCCTCACCCTAACCCTCCTCCTAACCCTATATCTAACCCTAACCCTCACCATAACACACTCACACTAACCCTAACCCTCACACTAACCATAATCCTCACCCTAACCCTAACCCTCACCATAACACACTCACCCTAACACTAACCCTAAACCTAACACTCACCCTCACACTAACCCTAACCCTCACCCTAATCCTAAACCTCACCTAAACCCTAACACTAACCCTAACTCTCACACTCACTCTAGCCCTCACCCTAACCCTAATTCTAACCCTCACACTCACCCTAAACCTAACCTTCATCCTTACCCTAAGCATCACATTAAGCCTAAACCTAATCCTCAATCTAACCCTCACTAAACATTAACCCTAACCCTAACCTAACCCTAACCCTTACACTACCCCTAAACCTAACCCTAACACTCACCCTTATCTTCACCCTCATCCTCAGCCTAAACCTCACCTTTACCCTTAACATCATCCACACCCTAACCATCACCCTAACCCTAAACCTCATCCTAAACCTCACCCTAACTGTAAACCTAAACATCACCCTAAACCTAACCCTCACCCTCAACCTCACTCTCAGCCTAAGCCTAAGCCTAAGCCTAAGCCTTACCCTAACCCTCAACCTAACCCTCACCATAACCCTAACCCTAACCCTCACGCTAAACCTCACCCTAACCCTAAGTCTAACCCTAAACCTCCGCTCAACCTAAAACTAACCCTATCCCTAAACCTCACCCTAAACCTCACCCTAACACTTACCCTCACCCTCACCCTCAACCTCATCGTAACTCTAACCCTAACACTAACAATAACCCTAAACCTAACCCTAACACTAACCCTAACCATAACCCTCACCACAAACATAACCCTAACCATAACACTAACAATAAACCTAACCCTAACTCTAAACCAAATCCTCACCCTGACTGTCACCCTTAGCCTAACCCCAAGCCTAAGCCTAACCCTAACCCTAAACATAACCCTCACCCTTAGCCTCACCCTCACCGCAAACTGAACCCTAACCATAACACTAACAATAACCCAATCCCGAACCCTAACCCTAACCCTAATCCTCAACCCCTGTCACCCTCAGACTAACCCTAAGCCTAACCCTAACCCTAAACCTAACACTAACCCTAAACCTAACGCTAATCCTCAGCCTCACATTCACCCTAACCCAAACCCTAAACTTAAACCTCACCCTAACCCTAAGCCTAGGCCTCACACTAACCCTAACCCTCACACTCACCCTCACCCTAAACCTAATCCTAAACCTAACCCTATCACTAACCCTAACCCTTACCTTAACCCTCACCCTAGCCGTCAACTTAACCCTAAACCTGACCTGAAACCTCATCCTAAACCTCACCCTAATTCTAAACCTAACCCTCACCCTAATCCTAACCCTAACCCTCACCCTCATGCTCAGCCTAAGCCTAAGGCTAAACCTATCCCTCACCCTAAAACTAACCCTAACACTAACTCTAACACTAAACCTAAACCTCACTCTAATCCTAACCCTAACTCTAACCCTAAACCTAAACCTAAACCTCATCCTAACCCTAACCCTAACCCTCACCCTCACCCTAGCCCTCACCCTAAACCTTACCCTCATCCTCACCCTAAACCTCACACTAACCCTAACACAAATCCTCAATCTAAACCTCACCCTCACCCCACCACTAACCCTAACCCTCATCCTAAACTTAACCCTCACCCTAACCGTAACCCTCACCCTCAGTCTAACCCTCACGTTTACCCTAACTGTCACCTCCACCCTAATCCTAACCCTCACCCTAACAATTACCCTCACGCTAACACTAACCCCAACCCTATCTTTAACCCTCACACTAACCCTAACCCTCACCCTAATCCTAAACCTTACCCTAACCCTAACCCTCACCCTGACCCTAGCCCTCACCCTAACACTAATTCTAACCCTCACCCTCACCCTAACCCTAACCCTCATACTCACCCTAAACCTCACACTAACCCTAACCCTAATCCTCAATCTAACCCTCACCCTAACCCCAACTCTCATCCTTACCCTAAACCTAAACCTAACCCTTACCCTCATCCTAATCGTAATCCTCACCCACAGCCTAAACCTCACATTTACCCTTACCATAAACCTCATCCTAATGCTAACCCTAAACATAAACCTAACCATCGCCCTAACCCTAACCCTCACCCTAAACCTCACACTCAGCCTATCCCTAAGCATAAGCCTAAGCCTGAACCTCATCGTCACCCTCACCTTAAATCTAACCCTAACCCTAACAATAACACTAATCCTAAACCTAAACCTAACCCTAACCCCAAACCTGCCTTAATCCTAAACCTCAACCTCACCCTAAACCTAATCCTAACCCTAACCCTAACCCTCACCCTAACCCTAACCCTCACCTTTACCGTAACCCTAACCCTCATCCTAACCCTCACCCTAACCCTAACCCTAACCCTAAACCTCACCCTAACACTAACCCTAACCCTCACCCTCACCGTAGCCTTCACCCTAATCTTAATCCTAACCCTAATCCTCATCCTAACCATCAACCTAAACCTAACCCTAACCCTCACCCTAACCTTAACAATAGCCCTCAACCTTACCGTAACCAATACGTTCACCATAACCCCAACCCTAACCCTCAGCCTAACCCTAAACTTAACCCGAACCCTAACCCTCACCCTATCCCTAACTCTAACACTAACCCTAACCCTAACCCTCACCCTCAGCCTCACCCTAACCCTAACTCTAACACTAAAACCCAACCTCACCCTAACCCTAACCCTAACGGTAAACCTCAACCTAACCCTCAAACTAACCATAACCCGAACAATAACCCTAAACCTAACCCTCGACCTAACCCTCCCCCTAACCCTAAGTCTAACCATGAACCTCACCCTCACCATAACCCTAATCATAACCCTAATCCTAAACCTAACCCTAACCCAAAACGGAACCCTAACACACACACTCACCCTCACCCTAACTCTAATCCTGACCCTAACCCTACCCCTGAACGTCCCCCTAACTCTCACACTAACACTAACCCTAACAATAATCCTAACCCTTAACCTCAACCTAATCTTCACCCTAACCCTAACTCTCACCCTAACCCTAACCCTCACCCTCACCTTCACTGTAACCGTAACCCTAACCCTAACCCTAACAATAACCCTAACACAAACCCTCACCTTCACCACAACAATTACCCTCACCCTAACAATTACCCTCACCCTAACACTAACCCTAAACCTAACTCTAACACTCACACTAACCCTAACCCTCACCCTAATCCTAAACCTCACCCTAACACTAACCCTAACCCTCACCCTTACCCTAGCCCTCACCCTAACACTAAATCTAACCCTCACCCTCACTCTAACCCTAACCCTCATACTCACCCTAAACCTCACACTAAACCTAAGCCTAATCCTCAATCTAACACTCACCCTAACCCTAACACTCATCCTTACCCTAAACCTAAACCTAACCCTTACCCTCATCCTAATCTTAATCCTCACCCACAGCCTAAACCTCACATTTACCCTTACCATAAACCTCATCCTAATGCTAACCCTAAACGTAAACCTAACCATCACCCTAACCCTAACCCTCACCCTCAACCTCACACTCAGCCTATCTCTAAGCTTAAGCCTAAGCCTGAACCTCATCGTCACCCTCACCTTAAATCTAACCCTAAGCCTAACAATAACACTAATCCTAAACCTAAACCTAACCCTAACCCCAAACCTACCCTAACCCTAACCCTCACCCTTACCGTAACCCTAAACCTCATCCTAAACCTCACCCTAACCATAACCCTAACCCTAAACCTCACCCTAACACTAACTCTAACCCTCACCCTCACCGAAGCCTTCACCCTAATCTTAATCCTAACCCTAATCCTCATCCTAACCATCACCTTAAACCTAACCCTAACCCTCACCCTAACCTTAACAATAGCCCTCAATCTTAGCCTAAACCTCACGTTCACCATAACCCCAACCCTAAACCTCACCCTAACCCTAAACGTAACCCTCATCCTCATGCTCTCCGTAACTCTAACCCTAACCCTAACAATAACACTAATCCTAACCCTAAACCTAACCTTAACCCTAATCCTAACCCTAATCCTAACACTCACCCTCACCCTAACCCTAACCCAAAACCAAACCCTAACACACACCCTCACCCTCACCCTAACTAATAATCCAAACCCTAACCCTATAACCCTGAACGTCCCCGTAACTCTCACACTAACCCTAACCCTAACACTAACCCTAACCCTAACCCTCAACCTAACCCTCACCCTAGCCCTAACTCTAACCCTAACCCTAAACCTCACCCTCACCTTCACTGTAACCGTAACCGTAACCCTAACCCTAACAATAAACCTAACACAAACCCTAACCCTCACACTAACCATAAGCCTCACCCTAACCCTAAACCTCACCCTAACCCTAACCCTAACCCTCACCCTCACCCTAGACCTCACCCTAATTCTAACCCAGACCCTCACCCTACCCTAACCCTCACCTTTATCTTAACCCTCACCCTAAGCCTTAACCTAACCATTACCCTTAACATAAACCTCACCCTAACCCTCACCCTAAACCTAAACCTCATTCTAACCGTCAACCTAAGCATCACCCTAAACCTAACCCTCAACCTCAAATACACACTCAGAATAAGCCTAAGCCAAATCCTAAGACTTCCCCTAATCCTCACCCTAGACCTCACCGTAACCCTAACCCTAACCCTAACCCACAAACTAACCCTCACCTTAACACTAACCGTAACCATCACCCTAGCCCTAATCCTCACCCCCAACCTCACCCTCAGCCTAACCCTAAGCCTAAGCCTAACCTATCACTAACCCTCACACTCACCCTCACCTTAACCCTAATCCTAACCCTAACCCTAACCCTAAACATCAACCTCACCCTCACCCTAACCCTAATCCTAACCCTAACCCTAAACCTCACCCGAACCTTCACACTCACCCTCAACTTCAACCTCAGCGTAATTCTAAACCTAACACTAATCCTAAACCTAACCCAAAGCCTAACCCTAAACCTCAACATGACCCTCACCCTAACCTTAACCCTAACACTAACCCTAACCCTAACCTTCAACCTAACCCTCCCCCTAACACTAAATCTAACTATAAACCTCACCCTCACCCTTACCCTAAACCTCACCCTAACCCTAACCCTAACCCTCACCCTCACCCTCACCCTCACGGTAACTCTAACCCTAACCCTAAACATAACACTAATCCTAACCCTAAACCTAACCCTAACCTTATACCTAACCCTAATCCAAAAACTCACCCTCACCCTAACCCTCACCCTCACCCTCACCCTAACCCCAACCCTAACCCTAACCCTCAACATAACCCCAACCCTCACCCTCACCGTAGCCCTTACCCTAACTTACACCATAATCCTAAACTTAACCCGAACACTAACTCTCACTAACACTAACACTCACCCTAAACATTGCTCTAACCTTCAACCTAACCCTAACCCTCACCCTCACCCTTACCCTCAGCCTAAGCCTAAGCCTAACCCTAACCCTAAACCTCACACTCACCCTAACCCTAACCCTAATCCTAACCCTAACCGGAACCCTCACCTTAACCCTAAAACTAACATTAACCCTAAACCTAACCCACACCCTCAGATTCACCCTAATCCTAACTCTAACAATAAACGTCACCATGACCCTCACCCTAACCCTAACCCTAAACCTAATCCTCACCCTAACCCTAAAACTCAAACTCACCCTGAGCATAGCCCTCACCTTAACCCTAATCCTAACCCTAAACCTCATCCTAAACCTCCCCATAATCCTAAGCCTAACCCTCACCCTAACCCTAACTTTCTCACCCTCAACGTCACCCTCAGCCTAACCCTAAGCCTAACCCTAATCCTAACCCTCACCCTCAACCTCACCCTCAACCTAACCCTAACTCTAACCCTAACCCTCACCCTAACACTAACCCTCATCCTCACCCTCACCCTAACTCTAATCCTATCCCTAACCCTAACCCTTACCTTCACACGCACCCTCACTTTAACCCTAATCCTAATCCTAACCCTATCACTAACCCTCACCCCCACACTAAACCTCACCCTAACACTTACCCTAACACTAACCCTAACCCTAATCCTAACCGTCACCCTAACCCTATCTCTAACCTTTAACCTCACCCTCACCCTAACCCTAACCCTAACCATAATCCTAAACCTCACCCTAAACCTAAACCTTAACCTAACACTTACCCTCACCCTAACACTAACACTAAACCTAACACTAACCCTCACACTAATGCTAACCATCACCCTAAACCTAAACCTCAACCTAACCCTAACTCTAACCCTCAACTTCAACTTAGCCCTCACCCTAACACTAACCCTCATCCTCACACTAATCCTCACACTAACCCTAACACTAATCCTCAATCTAACCCTGTCCCTCACATTAACCATAACCCGAAACCTCACCCTTACCTTAAACTTCACCCTCAGCCTAACCCTCACCGATATTCTAATTGTCACCCTCATCCTAACCCTCACCCTAACCCTAACCCTCATCCTAACCCTCACCCTAACCGTAACCCTAACCCTCACCCTAACCTGCAACCTCAGCCTAACCCTAAGCCTAAGCCTAAACCTATCCCTAAACCTCACACTCACCCTAGCCCTCACCCTAACTCTAATCCTAACCCTATTCCTCATCCTAACACTAAATCTAAACATAAACTAAACCAGCACTCTAAACCTAATCCTCATCCCCACCCTCAACCTCAGCCTAACACTAAGCCTAAACCTAAGCCTAACCCTAACCCTAACCCTCACACTCACCCTCACCCTAACCCTAACCCTAAACCTAAACCTAAACCTCAACCTAACCCTCACCCAAAACTTACCCTAACCCTAAACCTCACCCTTACCTTAGTCCTCACCCTAACCCTCACTCCAAACCTAAGCCTCACCCTCACCCAAACCTGAACCTTAACCCTCACCCTAACCCTACCCTTAATATTAACCCTAAACCTCACCCTAACCCTAAGACTAACACTCACAATCTCCCTAGCCCTCACCCTAACCCTAATTGTAACCCCAAACCTCATCCTAACCCTCACCCTAACCCTAAGCCTAACCCTCACCCTAACCATAAACCTTATTCTAACCCTCAAACTAGACCTAACCCTGAGCCTCACCATAACCCGAACCCTAATCCTCACGCTCACCCTAGCCCTCATCCTAAACCTAATCCTAACCGGAACCCTCATGATAACCCTCACCCTAACCCTAACCCGAACCCTCACCTTAAACCAAGCCCTAATCCTATCCCTCACCCTATCCCTAAACTTAACCCTAACCCTAATCCTCACCCTCACAATAGCCCTCACATTAACCCTAATCCTAAACCTAACCCTCATCCTAACCCTCACCCTAACCCTAACCCTAACACTCACCCTCACCCTCAGCCTAAACCTAAGCCTAACCCTAACATTAAGCGAACCCTAGCCCTCACACTCACCCTCACCCAAACCCTAATCCTACAACTAACCCTATCCCTAACCCTAAACCTCACCCTAAAACTCAGGCTAAAACCTAACCCAAAAACTAACCTTAACACTAACCCTCACACTAATCCTCACCTTAACACAAACTCTAATCCTAAACCTCACCCTCACCCTAACCCTAAACCTCACGCTCACCCTCTCCCTCAGACTACCATTAAGCCTAACCCTAACACTAACCCTAACCCTCAAACTCACCCTCACCCTTACACTCAGCCTTACACTAAGACTAAGCTTAAGCCCAACCCTAACACTAACCCTCACCCTAACCATAACCCTCATCCTAACCCTAACACTCACACTAAGCCTAACACTAACCCTCACCGTCACACACAAACTCACCCTAACCCTAACCCTCACCCTGACCCTAACTCTAAGCTTCAACCTCATGCTCTGCCTAAGCCTAAGCCTAAGCCTAAGCCTAACCCGAACCCTCACCTAACCCTAACCCGAACACTAACCCTAACTCTAACCATAAAACTCACCCTCAACCTAACCCTAACCCTAAGCCTAACTTTAAACCTCATCCTAACCCTAACCCTCACCCTCACCCTAACCCTAAACTTAACATTAAATCTCATCCTAACCCTCACCCTAACCCTAAACCCTAACCCTCACCCTAACCCTAGCCCTAACCCTAACCCTAACCCTACACCTAATCCTAACCCTCACTCTCACCGTAAACCTAACCCTAACCCTCACCTTAACCCTAAACTTAACTGGAACCCTAACTCTCACCCTAGCCCTAAACCTAACCCTCAGCATAACCCTAACCCTCACCCTCACCATCATCCTCAGCCTAACCCTAAACATAATCCTAATTCTCACACTCACCCTAAACCTTACCCTAACCCTAATCCTAACACTAAGCCTAACCCTCACCATCACCCTAACCCTTACCCTAACCCTAAATCTAACACTAACCCTAACCCAAACCCTCAGCCTCACCCTAACTCTAACTCTAAACCTAAACCTCCTTCTCACACTACCTCTAAACCTAAAACTCACCCTAACCCTAAACTTAACCCTAAACCTCATCCTCACCCTAGCCCTCACCCTCAGCCTAATCCTAAGCCTAACCCTCATCCTAACACTCACCCTAAACCTAAACCTAACCCTCACCCTATGCCTAAACCTCACCCTCACCCTCAGCCTCAGCCTAAGCCTAAGCCTAACCGTAACAATAACCCTCACACTCACCCTAACCCTTACCCTAATCCTAATCCTAACCATAACCCTAACCCTCACCCTCACCCTATCCCTCACCTTAACCCTAACCCTAACCCTAACCCTAACCCTAAACCTCACCGTCAGCCTCAACCTAACCCTAACACTAACCATAATCTCACCCTCAACCTAAACCTAACCCTATACCTCACCCTAACCCTAAACATAAACCTCACCCTCAGCCTAGCCCTCCCCCTAACCCTAATACTAAGCGTAACCCTCATCCTAACACTCCCCCTAACCCTAATCTTAACCCTCACCCTAACCCTAACCCTCACCCTCACCCTCACCCTCAGCCTAAGCCTAGCCTAACCTTAACCCTAACCCTCACACTCACACTAACCTTAAAACTAATCCTAATGCTGACACTAACCCTAACCCTCACCCTCACCCTAACCCTCACCATAACCCTAACCCTAATATTAACCCTAAACCTAACCCACACCCACAGCCTCACCCTAACCCTTACTCTAACCCTAAACGTCACCCTGACCCTAACCCTAAACCTAATAATAAACCTCACCCTAACCCTAAACCTAAACCTCACCCCCACCCTAGCCCTCACCCTAACCCTAATCCTAACCCTAATCCTCATCCTAACCCTCCCCATAAACCTAAGCATAACCCTCACCTTAACCCTAACGTTCTCACCCTCAACTTCACCCTCAGCCTAACCCGAAGCCTAAACCTAAACCTAATGTTAACACACAAACTCACCCTAAGCCTAACCCTAATTCTAACCCTCAACCTAACCCTAACCCACACACTCACCCTCACCCTAACCCTAATCCTAAACCTAACCCTAACCCTCTCCCTCCACCTAACACTCACCATAACCCTAACCCTAACACTAACCCTAACCCTAACCCTCAACCTAACCCTCACTCTAACACTGACTCTAAGCCTAAACCTTACAATCACCCTAACCCTAACTCTAACCCTAATCCAAACCCTAAACCTCAGCCTAACCCTACCCCTAACCCTCACCCTCACAGTAACCATAAATGTAAACCTTACCCTAACAATAACCCTAACCTTAACCCTAACAATAAACCAAAACCTAACCCTAACCCTCATCCTAACCATATCCTTCACCCTAATCCTAACCCTCACCCTAACACTTACCCTCACCCCAACCCTAACCCTAACCCTCACACTCACCCTAACCTTTACCCTAATCCTAATCCTAACCCTAAACCTAACCCTCACCCTCACCCTAACACTCACCCTAACCCTAACTCCAACACTAACCCTAAACCTAACCCTCACCTCAGCCCCACCCTAACCCTAACTCTAACATTAACCTCACACTCACCCTAACCCTAAACCTAACAATAACCCTAACACTAACCCTAACCCTCACACTAACCCTCACCCTAATACTAAGCCTAACCCTCACACTCACACTCACCCTAACCCTAAAGCTAACCCCTATCCCTCAACCTAGCCCTAACCTTCACACTCACCATGATCCTTACCCTAATCCTCAACCTAACCCTAAACTTAACCAGAACACTAACTCTCACCCTAACCATAACCGTAACCCTCACCCTAACCCTAACCCTCACCCTAGCCCTCACCCTAAGCCTAACACTAACCCTAACCCTAACCCTCACCCCAACCCTCACACTAACCTTAAATCTAACCCTAAACCTCACCCTCACCCTAAACCTAAATCTAACCCTAACCCAAACCCTAACCCTCAACCTCACCCTCACCCTAACTCTAACACTCACCCTCACCCTCACCAAAACTGTAACCCTAAACCTAACCCTAACAATAACCCTAACCCTAATCCTAACCCTCAACCTAACCATCAACCTCACCCTATCCCAAACCCTCACCCTAAATCTTACCCTCAACCTAACACTAACCCTAACCCTAACCCTAACCCTAAACCTCAACCTAACCATCACCATCACCCTAACCCTATAACTAACCGTAACCCTAAACCTCACCATCCCTCTTCCCGTAACCCTATATCTAAACGTAAACTTCACCCTCACACTAACCCTAACCTTAACCCTAAACACCAGCGTAACCCTAACCCTAATCCTCACCCGCACCCTCAACTTCACCATAAATATTACCCTAACCCTAACAATAACCCTAACCCTAACCCTAACCATCACCCTAAACCTAATCCTCACCTCCACCCTCACACTCAGCCTAACCCTAAGCCTAAGCCTAACCCTCACACTAAGCCTCACACTCAACCTCACCCTAAGCATGAACCTAACCCTAACCCTATCCCTAAACCTCAACCTAACCCTCACCCTCACCCTAACCCGAAAACTAACCCTAACCCTAAACCTTACCCTAACTCTCCCCCTAACCATAACTCTAACCCTAAACCTCACCCTCACCCTAAACCTAACCCTAACCCTAAACCTCAACCTAAACCTCACCCTCACCCTCACCCTCCTCCTCACCGTAACTCTAACCCTAACAATAAAACTAACCCTAACACTAACCATAACCCTAACACTAACCCTAACCCTAACCATAACCCTCATCTTCAGCCTCAACCTAACCGCAATCTTTTTTTTTTTTTTTTTTTTTGGTTCCGGTCGTGGGGCCTGAACTTTGGGCCTGGGCGCTGTCCTTCAGCTCTTCAGCTCAAGGCTAGCACTCTACCACTTGAGCCACAGCGCCACTTCCGGCTCTTTTCTTTTTGCTTATGTGGGGCTGAGGAATCGAACCCAGGGACTTGAGCATGCAAGGCAAGCGCTCTACCACTGAGCCACCTTCCCAGGCCCCTAACCGCAATCTTAACCCTAACCATAAAATAAAAAAATAAAAATAAAAATAAAAAAATAAAAAAAATAAAAAAAAATAAAAATAAAGCAGGCAATTTTGAGTATAAAGTATTGTTTGATGCACTTTGCAAAAATTCCAGATAAATTAATTATTCCATACACCCGTGAGCAAGTTGAAATTTTAGCAGCCACAATGGATATGTGGGCAATTCTTGTTTGCTCATTTCCAAATGTAATTGATAATCATTATCCTAAGCATCCTCTGCTTGCCATAGTTAACAAAAATTTAGTCACTTCAAAGGAGCCTTTGTTTGATGCTCTGACCATCTTTACGGATGGATCAAAATCTGGACAAGGTGCCTTTTTTGTTCAAGGAAACAAACAGCCGGTAGTCTTTAATTTTCGGCCGAATGCCCCACAGGCTGTTGAATGTTTAATTGTGCTTGAAGTTTTTAAAAGATTTGATCAACCTTTTAACTTATTTTCTGATTCATTATATGTTGTAAATGCCGTTGCTTCTCTTGAAGTTGCTGCTTCAGTTAAGCAGGCCAGTACAATTTCTAATGTTTTGTTACAGATTCAATCCCTTATCTTAAACAGAAAACACTCTTTTTATATTGGACATATTCGTGCCCACTCTATGTTGCCGGGCCCGATGGCAAAGTGTAATGATTTGGTGGACCAGGCAACTCGGGCTGTGGCTCTGGTTGCTGCTGATCCTGTAGAATTGGCAAAAGACTTTCATAGATTGTATCATATACCTGCTAATACCCTTAGGAAAAGAAATAATTTGTCCAGGCATGTGGCAAGAGATATTGTTAAAGCCTGTAAATCTTGTGTTACCTTTCTTCATCCTCCCCATGTGGGGGTAAACCCCAGGGGGTTGAGACCAAACGCCCTATGGCAAATGGATGTTACTCATCTGACGGAATTTGGTAAGTTGAAATATTTACATGTGTCTGTGGACACCTTTTCTGGTGTTATTCATGCCACACCTCTGGCAGGAGAAAAGGTGTCTCACGTCAGAATACACTGCTTAGAAGCTTGGGCAGCTTGGGGAAAGCCCCTTAGACTCAAGACTGATAATGGCCCTGCTTATACTTCCCATGGTTTTCGCGCCTTTTGCGCACAAATGCAGGTTGCCCAAACCACCGGATTGCCCTACAATCCTCAAGGACAAGGTATAGTGGAAAGAGCTAATCGAAGCATAAAAGAAATGCTTCAAAAGCAAAAAGGGGGAATTGCTGAGTCCGCGTCCCCCAGGGAAAGACTTTCTCTTGCGCTCTTTACCCTTAATTTTTTAATTCTAAATTTTTTAATTCTAAATTCTAAAGTGTAATTTTTTAATTCTAAATGACAACGATCAGTTTGCCGCAGATCGGCATATGACAAGAGACTCCATGGATACTAAAGACATGGTTATGTGGAAGGATGTTATTAATAATAAATGGTATGGACCGGATCCGTTAATAACGAGATCCAGGGGAGCTGTTTGTGTTTTTCCACAGAGTCAAGAAGTACCTCACTGGGTGCCAATGAGACTGACCAGGCCGGTGGAGACTGCAGCAGAACCCCATCTTGAAGATGCCATCCACTCGTCTCCTGATACAGCTGATCTTCCTGCTGTTAGCAACAGTGCTAATAGCAATCCCTATGATAGCTAAACTGATGATGCTGTGGGCTGTTACAATTTACTGACTGGTTTACCTCTGCAGTGTCCTTTTCCAAAGAGCAGGTGGGAGTTGGAATGTTTTTAGCCTGCTGCTTGGGAGGATGCGTGGTCTGCCTATGGTTGGTCTGTCGCTTTCGAGCCCAAACCAGAAGGGACAAGGTTGTTATCTTGCAAGCATTAGCCGCTTTGGAGAGTGGATCCTCACCCCAGATTGAGCTGTCGGCCCTGAGAGGCAGTTAAGCCTTACCATTCTGCATAGCCTTAGCACCCCGAGGGATCAGGGGATCCCATTGCACCGGGACAGGTATGCAATTTGCAATTTGGGACAGGGTGCAAGGCAAGTGAACTGCACTTGAGGAGATGGTTCTCATCTCCTTAAGAAGAGCATGCTGGGTTGCAAGTGGGTTGATGCCCAAGATCCCACCTCTGCAAAAAAGGCATCGGACGGGCCTGGTCATCACTGGGGAAGGCGCCCCTCAGGCAAAGGCCAGTGCAAGGTCCTCTCATTAATGTCTTAGACAGAGGCCCAACCTCTACTCTTACCTGTTGCCAAAAAACAAAGAAGGGGGAACTGTAGGGAGCCGGGGCGAGACTCCGCCCACTCCCTTGCAGCTTTGAGGTAACCACCCCATATTAGACGGTGCTTGGCAGGATGCCTGAGCTTTGCACGTGCGCGAGCCAGGTAGAGTCCCCAGCCAATCCCATGACACCTGGTGACGGTGAAAGGCAGGCGACCAACAATAGAAAGACCCGTGTTCCTATTCCCTATATAAGTGGCCATGTTTCGGGTGCACGCTCTCTCGCGCCCAAGCTCTCCTACAACTAAAAGGCTCTCTAATAATGCGTGATCTGAGAAGACTCCTGGTGTGGTGGTCGTTTTTTCTCGCTGGTGGAGTAGACGGTCGCTACAACCGTAACCCTCACCCTAAAACTTACACTCATCCTAACACTCACCCTAACCCTAACCCTATCCATCACCCTAACCCTATCAATCACACTCACCCTCACCCTCAGCCTAAACTTATGCCTAAGCCGAACCCTAACCCTAAACCTCACCCTCACCCAAGCCCTCACCCTAAAACTTATCCTAACCCCAACCCTCATCCTAACCCTCACCCTCACCCTAACCTTAACCATCACCCAAAACCTATTCCTCACCCCCACCCTTATCCTCAGCCTAACCCTAAGCCTAAGCCTAACCATAACCCTCACATTCACCCTACCCCTCACCCTAAACCTAATCCTAACCCGAACCTTCATCCTAAACCTCACCATAACCCTAACCCTAACCATCACCCAAACCCTATTCCTCATCCCACCCTCAGCCTAACCCTAAGTCTAAGAGTAACCCTAACCCTAACACTCACCCTCACCCTAGCCCGCACCCTAACCCTAACCCTAACCTAACCCGAACACTAATCCTAAACCTAAACCTAAACCAAACCTTAACCCTCACCATAGCCCTCACCGTAACCATAATCCTAACCCTAAACCTCATCCTAACCCTCACCCTAAACCTAACCCTAACCCTCACCCTAACCCTAAACCTCACCCTCAACCTCAGCCCAACCCTAACCCTAAACCTCACACTCACACTCAAGCTAAACCTAATCCTAAATCTAACCCGATCCTAAAACATAACCCTCACCCTAAACCTCATTCTAACCCTAATCCTAACAGCAATCCTTACACTAAACCTCACACTAACCCTAACTCTAACCCTAAACCTCACACTCACCCTCACCTTAAGCCTCACCCTCAACCTCAGCCTAAACCTAAGGGTCACCCTAAACCTAACCCTAACCTGTACACTCACCCTCACCCTCACCCTAACACTAATCCTACTCCCAGCCCTAACCCTATCCCTCACCCTAACCCTAACCCTCACCCTAAACCTAAACCGAACATTAACCCTAAACCTAACCCTCAACCTAATCCTAATTCTAAACCTAAACCTCAGCCTCACCTTAACCTTAACACTAACCCTAACCCTAAACCTCACGCTAAATATAACCCTAAACCTCACCTTCACCCTAGCCCTCACCCAAACCCTAATCCTAACTCTAACCCTCATCCTAACCCTCACCCTAACCCAAACCCTAACCATCAACCTAACCCTAATCCTCAGCCTCAACCTCACCCTCAGCCTAACTTTAAGCCTAATCCTAATCCTAACCCTAACCCACACACTCACCCTCACCCTAACCCTAATCCTAATCCTAGCCCTAACAATAACCCTAACCCTAAACCTAACCCTCAACCGAAACATAACCCTCACCCTAACCCAAACCCTCACCCTAACACTTACCCTCACCCTAACACTAACCTTAACTCTAACCCTAACCCTCACACTAATCCTAACCCTCACAGTTACCATAAACTTCAAATTAACCTTAACCCTAACCCTAACCTAAACCTCACCCTCATCCTAGTCCTCACCCTAACCCTAATTCTATCCCTAACCCTAACCCTAACCCTAACCCTCAACCTCACCCTAAACCTCACACTAACCCTAACCCTAATCCTCAATCTAACACTCACCCTAACCGTAACCCAAACCCTTAACCTAACCCTCACCCGAACGCTAACCCTCACCCTTATCTTAACCCTCACCCTCAGCCTAACCCACACCTTTACCCTTACCATCACTCTCACCCTAACCCTCAACATTGCCCTAACCCTCACCAAAGCCCTCACCCTAACTGTAACCCTAAACCTCACCCTCACCCTCAGATTTACACTAATTCTATCACTAATCCTAACCCTAAACCTCACCCTCACCCTAACAGTCAGCTAATTCTTACTCTCAAACTAATCCTAACCCTAACCCTAACCCTAACTCTCACAATAAACCTAACCCTCACCCTAACCGTAACCCTACCCCTTACCCTAACCCTCACCTTAACCCTAACTCTAACCCTCAACCTAACCCTCACCCAAAACCTCACCGTCACGCTAATTCTGACCCTAACCCTTATAACAACCCTAAGCCTCACCCTCACCCTAACCCTCACCCTAATCATAACACTAACCCTCACCCTAAACCACACCCTAACCTGAAACTTAACCCTAACCCTCACCCTCACCCTAACCCTCATCCTAACACTTAACCTCATCCTCACACTAAACCTCACACTTAACCGAATCCTCACCGTCAACCTCACCGTCACCCTCACGCTAAGCCTAACCCTAACCCTCACCCTAACCCTAAAACTCACCCTAATCCTCACCCTAACCCTCACCCTAACCCTAATGCTAAGTCTAACACTCACCCTAACCCTCATGCTATCACTTATCCACACCACAAACCTAACCCTAACCTTAACCCTCACCCTCACCCTAAACTTCACCCAAAACCTAAACCTAATCCTAACCCTCACCCTAATCCAAACCCTAACACTAACCCTCACCTAACCCTAATCCTAACTCTCTACCTCACCCTAACCCTCACCATCACCGTCACCCTCACCCTAATCCTAACGCTCACCCACACCCTAAACCTCAAGCTCACCCTTACCCTAACCCTCAACTAATCCTCACCCTAACCCTAACCATTACCTAACCAAGATTCTCACCCTCACCCTCACCTTCACCCTAACCCTCACCCTCAACCTAGACCTCACCCTAACCATAAACATAAACATAAACCTCACCCTCACCCTCACCCTCAACCTTAGCCTATCCCTAATCATATCCCTAATCCTAACCCTAACCCTCACCCTCATCCGAACCCTCACCATAACCCTTACCCTCACCCTCACTCTCACCCTAACCGTAACCCTACCACTAATCCTAACCCTCACCCTAAACCTAAACCTACACCTCAACCTAAACCTCACCATAAACTTCACGCTAACCCTAACCCTCACCCTCACGCTAGCCCTCACCCTAACCCTAATTCTAACCCTAACCCTCACCCTAACCCTCATCCTCACCCTAAACCTCACACTTACTCTAACCCTAATCCCCAATCTAACCCTAACCCTAATCCTAACCCTAACCCTCACCCTAACGCTAACCCTCACCCTTACCGTAACTCTCACCCTTAGCCTTACCCTCAACTTTACTCTTACCATCACGCTCATCGTAAACCTCACCCTAACCCGAACCCTCATCCTAACCCTCACCCTAACCCTAACCCTATCCATCACTATAACCCTAACCCTCACCCTCACCATCACCCTCAGCTTAAACCTATGCCTTAGCCTAACCCTAACCTTAACCCTCCCCTCACCATAGCCCTCACCCTAACCCTAATCCTAACCCTAACCCTCATCCTAACCCTCACCTAACCCCAAGGTTATCCATCACCCTAAGCCTAATCCTCACACCCATCCTCACCCTCAGCCAAACCCTAAGCCTAAGCCTAATCCTAACCCTAACCCTCACACTCTGCCTCACACTAACCCTAATCCTAACCCTAAACCTAGCCAAAACCCTAAACCTCAACCTTACCCTCACTCTAAACCTAAAGCTAACCCTAACACTAACCCTAACCCTAACCCTCACCCTAAACCTCCCCCTCAACCTAAGTCTAACCCTAAACCTCACCCACCCTATCCCTAATCCTAACCCTAAAACTAACCCTTACCCTAACCCAAAGCTTCACTCTCAGCCTCACCCTCACGGGAAATGTAACCCTAACCATAACATTTACAATAACCCTAACCCTAATCCTAACCATCACACTCACCATAACCATCATCCTAACCCTAACCCTCACCCTAACCTTAACCCTCACTCTCACTGAAACCCTAACCCTCATCTTAACCCTCAACCTAACCTAACCTTAACACTCACCCTAACCCTTTACCTCACCCTAATCCTAACACTAAGCCTGACCTAAACCTCCCCCTAAACCTCCCCCTCCCCCTAACCCTAACAAAAACCTTAACCCTCAACCTAAAACTCAACCTAACCCTAAACCTAACCCTAACCCTAAACCTCACCTTAAGGCTAATTCTAACCCTAACCCTAAACCTAACCGGCACCCTAACCCTAATCCTCACCTAAACCCTCACCCTCAGCCTAATCCTAAGCCTAACAGTAAGCCTAACCCTCACACTCACCTTCACCCTAACCATAAACCTAAACCTAACCCAAGCCCTAACACTTACCTTCAACCTAACCCTCACCCTAACCCTAACCCTAACACTAACCCTAATCCTAACCCTCAACCTAAACCTCACCCTAACCCTAACACTAACCCTAAAACTGACCTTCACCCTAACCATAACTCTAACCCTAACCCTAAACCTAAATGTCACCCTAACCTTAGCATTAAACCTCACCCTAACACTCACCCTCACCGTAACCATAACCCTAACCCTAACAATAACACTAACCTTAATCCTAAGCCTCACCATAAACATAACCCTCACCCTAACCCTCAACCTCAACCTAACACTTACACTCACCCTAACACTAACCCTCACACTAAGCCTACCCCTCACCGAAACCCTAAACCTCACACTAACCCTAACCCTAATCCTCAATCTAATCCTCACCCTCACCCTAACCCTAACCCTTACCTTTACCCTCACCCTCACCATAACCCTAACCCTTACCCTTACTCTTACTCTATACCTCACCCTAAACCTAACCCTCCCCCTTAACGAAAACCTCACCCTCAGCCTAACCCTCACCTTTATCCTTACAGACACCCTCAACCTAACCCTCACCATAACCCTAAAGCCTAACCTTAATTCTCACCCTACCTCTAACCCTAAGCCTCACCCTAACCCTAAGCCTCACCCTAACCCTAACACTCACCCTCACCCTCACCCTCAGCCTAACCCTAAGCCTAACCCTAACCCTAACTCTAACCCTCACACTCACCCTCTCCCTAAACCTAATCTGAATCCTAACCCTAACCCTAACACACACCATCACCCTACCCCTCACCCTAACCCTCACCCTACCCGTAACAATAACCCTAACCATAACCCTCACCCTAACCGTCACCCTAACTCTATCTCTAACACTAAACGTCAAACTCACACTGACCCTAAATTTAACCCTAACCCGAAACCTAACCCTAAACCTAACCCTAAACCTCACCCTCACCATAGCCCTCACCATAACCATAATCCTAAAACTAACCCTCATCTTAACCCTCATCCTAACCCTAACCCTAACAATCACCCTAACCCTAATCCTAACCATAACCCTAACCCTAAACCTCACCCTAACCCTAAACCTAAAACCAACCCTAACCCTAACCTTCATCCTAACCCTCACTTGAAGCCTAACTGTAACCCTAAACCTCACCCTCACCCTCACCGTAACTCTAACCCTAAACTTAATCCTAAACCTCACCCTAACCCTAAAACTCACCCTCACCCTCAACATAACCCTAACTCTAAACTTAAAAATCACCCTAAACATAACACTAACCCTCACCCTAACCATAATCCTCACCCTAACCCTAACCCTAACCCTCACCCTAACACGTACCCTCACCCTAACACTAACCCTAACTCTAACACTAACCCTCACAGTAACCCTAACTCTCACCCGAACCCTAAACCTCACCTAAACCCTAACACTAACCCTCAGCCTCACCCTAGCCCTCACCCTAACTCTAATTCTAACCCTATCACTCACCCAAACCCTAAACCTCATCCTCAACCTAAACCTCACACAAACCCCAATCCTAATCCTCAATCTAACCCTCACCCTCACCCTACCCCTCATCCTAATCCTTACCCTAAACCTCAAACTAATCCTAACCCTCACCCTTAGGGGAACACTCACCCTCAGCCTAACCCTCACCTTTATTCTTACCGTCACATTCAGGCTAACCCTCACCCTAACCCTAACACTCATCCTAACACTCAACCTAACCCTAACCCTATCCATCATCCTAACCCACCCCTCAAACTCACCCTCACCCTAAGCCTAACCTTAAGCATAAGCCTAAGCCTATCCGTAACCCTAACCCTCACCCTCACCCTAGCCCTCACCCTAAACCTAATCCTAATGCTAAGCCTCATCCTCACCCTCAACCTAACCCTAACCCTAACCATCACCCTAAACCTATTCCTCACCCCCATACTCACCCTTAGCCTAACCCTAAGACTAAGCCTAACCCTAACCATAACCCTCAACCTCAGGTTCACCCTCACCGCAAACTAAACCCAAACCATAACACTAACAATAACCCTAATTTTAACCGAAACCCTAACCTTAATGCTCACCCCCACCTCACCCTCAGCCTAACCCTAACCCTAACCCTAAACCTAAACCTAACCCTAAACCTCACCCTAATCCTCAGCCTCACCCTAACCCAAACACTAACATTAATCATCACCCTAACCCTAAGCCTAACCCTAACTCTCAAGCTCAACCTCAACCTAAGCTTAAACCTAACACTAAACCTCACCCTAAACCTAACACTCACCCTCAACCTCACTGCAAACTTTACCCTAACCATAAAAATACCAATAACCCTAACCCTAACCCTAACCTTAACCCTAATCCTCACCTCCACCCCCACCCTCAGCCTAACCATAAGCCTAATCCTAAACCTAACCCTAATCCTCACCATAAACCTAAACCTAACCCTCACCCTAACCCTAACCCTAACACTAAACCTCACCTTAAGGCTAACTCTAAACCTAACCCTAACCCTAAACCACACCCTAACTCTCACACTTACACTCTACCTCAGCCTAACCCTAAGCCTAAACCAAACCCTAATTCTAACCCTCACACTCACCCTCAACCTAACCATAATCCTAAACCTAACACTGTCCCTAACCCTAACCCTCACCCTAACGTTAACCCTAACCCTAAACTTAACCCTAACACTATACCTCACCCTAAACATAACCCTAAACCTCACCTTCCCCATATCCCTCACCCAAACCCTAAACCTAACCTTCAAACTAAACATAACCCTCACCCTAACCCAACCCCCCACCCTAACACTTCCCCTCACCCTAACACTAACCCTCACACTAACCCCAACTCTCACAGTAAACCTAACCATCACATTAACCTTAACCCTAAAAATAACCCTAACCCTAACCCTCACCCTCACCCTCAGCCTCACCCTAACCCTAACCCTAAAACTAACACTAAACCTCCCCAAAAGCATAACCCTCACCCTAACCCAAACCCTCACCCTAATATTTAACCTCACCCAAACACTATCCCTAACATTAACACTATTGCTCACACTAATCCTAACCCTAACCCTAACCCCAAACCTTAACCTAACCCTCACCCTCACCCTAACCCTAACACTAAGCCTCACCCTAACCCTTACCCTAAGCCTCACTCTAACCCTATATCTAACCGTAAACCTCACCCTCACACTAACCCTAACCCTAACCCTAACCCTAAACCCCACCCTAACCCTAAACCTAACCCTCACCCGCACCCTCACCCTCTCTGTAGCGCTAACCCTAACCCTAACAATAACACTAACCCTAACCCTAACCCTCACACTCACCCTCACCCTCAACCTAACCCTAATCCTAAATGTAACCCTATACCTTACCCTAAACTTCACCCTAGCCGTCACCCTAACCCTAATCCTAACCCTAACCCTCATCCTAACCCTCACCCTATCACTAACTCTAACCCTCACCTTCACCCTCACCCTAATCCTAACCTAAACCTAAAGCTCAACCTAAACCTAACGCTCACCCTCACCTTAACCCATACCCTAACCCTCACCCTAAACCTAAACTTAACCCGAACCCTAACTCTCACCATAACCCTAACCCTAAACCTCACCCTAAACCTAACCCTCACCCTCACCCTCAGCCTAACCCTAAGCCTAACTCTAACCCTAACCCTAAACCTCACACTCATTCTAACCCTAAGCCTAATCCTAATCCTAACCCTAACACTAAACCTAACCGTAAACCTAACCATCACATTAACCTTAACCCTAACAATAACCCTAACCCTAACCCTCACCCTCACCCTCAGTCTCACTCTAATCCAAACTTTACCCCTAAGCCTCAGCCTCACCCTAACCCTAACCCTAAAACTAACACTAAACCTCACCAAAAGCATAACGCTCACCTAACCCAAATGCTCACCCTAACATTTAACCTCACCCAAACACTAATCCTAACCTTAACACTAACCCTCACACTAACCCTAACCCTAACCCTAACCCTAAACCTTAACCTAACCCTCACCCTCACCCTAACCCTAACACTAAGCCTCACCCTAACCCTCACCCTAACCCTCCCCCTAACCCTATATCTAACCCTAAACCTCACCCTCACACTAAACCTAACCCTAACCCTAACCCTAAACCCCACCCTAAACCTAAACCTAACCCTCACCCGCACCCTCACCCACTCCGTAGCGCTAACCCTAACCCTAACAATAAAACTAACCCTAACCCTAACCCTCACACTCACCCTCACGCTCAACCTAACCCTAATCCTAAATGTAACCCTATACCTTACCCTAACCCTAACCCTAGCCTTCACCCTAAACCTAATCCTAACCCTAAACCTCATCCTAACCCTCACCCTAACCCTAACCCTAGCCCTAACCATCACCCTAAATCTAAGCCTAACCCTGACCCTAACCTAACCCTCACACTCACGCTCACTTTTACCCTAATCCTAAACCTAACCTTAGCCCTAACTCTAACCCTCACTCTAACACTCATCATAGCCCTCACCCTAACCCTAATCCCAACCATAAAACTCATCCTAACCTTCACCCTAACCCTAACCCTAACCCTAAACCTCACCCTCATGCTCGGCCTAAGCCTAAGCCTAAGCCTAAGCCTAGCCCTAAACCTAACCCTCAACCTAACCCTAACCCTAACACTAACACTAATTCTAACCCTAAACCTCACTCTCACCCTTACCCTAACTCTAAACCTAACCCTAAACCTAAAACTCATCCTCAACCCTAAACCTAAACCTCACCCTCACCCTCAACTTAACCATAACCCTAAAACTAACCCTAACATTAACCCTAACCCTAACCCTCACCCTTACCTTAAGCCTCACCCTAACATTTACCCTCACCCGAACACTCACCCTAACCCTAACACTAACCCTCACACTAAATCTAACCATCACCCTAACTCTAAACCTCACCCAAAACCTAACCCTAGCCCTCACCCTCACCCTAGCCCTCACCCTAACCCTAACACGCATCCTCACCCTAAACCTCACACTAACCCTAACAATAATCCTCAATCTAACCCTCACCCTCACACTACCCCTAACCCTAACACTCACGCTAAAACTAACCCTCACTCTTACAATAACCCACACCCTCAGCCTAACCCTCACGTTTACCCGTACCGTCACCCCCACCCTAACCCTCACCCTAACGCTAACCCTCAGCCTAACACTCACCCTAACCCTGAATCTACCCCTAAACCTCACCCTCAGCCTAAGCCTAACTCTAACCCTAACCCTAACACTAAATCTAACCATAATGCTAACACTAATCCTCACCCTCACCCTCATTGTAACTGTAAACCTAACACTAACCTTAACAATAAACCTAACCCTAACCCTAACCCTTACTGTAACCCTATCCCTAACACTAACATTAAAACTAAATCTAAACCTAACCCTAAACCTAACCCTAATCCTCAGCCTCACTCTCACCCTAACCAAACCCTAAACCTAACCTTCACCCTAACCCTAAGCCTAAACCTAACCCTAATTCTAACCCTCACGTTCACCCTCACCCTAAACCTATTCCTAAACCTAACCCTATCCCTAAGCCTAACCCTCATCCTAACCCTCACCCTAGCCCTCAGCCTAACCCTTATCCTAACCCTAAACCTCATCCTAATCCTCACCCTAACCCTAACCTTAACCCTCACCCTAACCCTAACACTAACACTCACCCACATGCTGGGCCTAAGTCTAAGCCAAAGCCTAAGCCTAACCCTAACCCTAACGCTCACAGTAACTATAGCCCTAACACTCACCCTAACTCTAACCCTAAACCTCACCCTCACACTAACCCTAACTCTAAACCGAAACCTAAACTTAAACCTCATCCTAACCCTAACCCTAATAATAACCCTAACAAAAACCCTTACCCTAACCCTAACTCAAACCCTAACACTAACACTAAACCTACACCTAAACCTAGCCCTAACGCTAACCATAACCCTCACCCTAACCCTAAACTCACCCTAACACTAAACCTAATCCTCACCCTCACCCTAGCCCTCACCCTAAGCCTAACCCTCATCCTCACTCTCAAACTCACACAAACCCTAACACTAATCCTCAATCTAACCGTCACCCTCACCCTTACCCTAACCCTAACACTCACCGTAAACCTAACCCTCACCCTACTGTAACCCTCACCCTAGGCCTAACCCTCAACTTTACCTTTACCGTCACCGCCACCTTAACCCTCACCCTAACCCTAACCTTCACCCTAACCATTACTCTAACACTAACTCTACCCCTAAACCTCACACTCACCCTAACCCTGTCTCTAACCCTAACACTAACACTAAAAACCTCACCCTAACTCTAACTCTAACCCTCAACTTCATTGTAACCGTAACATTAACCCTAACAATAACCCTAACCCTAAACTTAATCCTAACCCTCAAACTCACATTAACCCTAATCCTTACTCTAAACCTTACCCTAACCCTCACACTTATCGTAACCCTAACCCTCATCCTAACCCTCACCCTAACACTAACCCTAACCCTCAAACTCACCCTAAAAATAAACCAACCCCTCACCCTCACCCTCAACCTCACCTTAACTCTAACCCTAACCCTAACAATAAAAGTAATCCTAACCCTAAACCTAACCCTAAACCTAACCCTAATCCTAACACTCACTCTCAGCCTCAACCTAACCCTACCTCTAACCCTAAACCTCACCCTCACCCTAACCCTAACCCTAAACCTCACCCTAACCTTAACCCTAAAACTCACCCTCACGCAAGCCCTCACCATAACCCTAATCCTAACCCTAACACTCATCCTAAACCTCATCCTAAAAATAACCCTAACACTCACCCTCACCCTAACCCTAACCCTAACCCTAACCCTCAACCTAAACCTAGCCCTCACCCTCACTGTAACCCCTACCCTAACACTCACCCTAACCCTAAACTTAACCCAAACCCTAACGCTCACCCTAACCCTATCCCTCACCCTAACTCTAACCCTCACACTCACCCTCACCCTCAGCCTAAACCTAAGCCTATCCTAACCCTAATCCTCTCTCATCCTAACGCAAATCCCAATCAAACCCTAACCCTGACTCTCACCATCACCCTAAGCCTCACCTTAAGCCTAACCCTAATATTAATCCTAACCCTAACCCTAACCCTAAACCTCACACTAACACTAACACTAAACATCACCTTAACCCTAAACCTCACCCTAAACCTAACCCTACCCTCACCCTAACCCTAACCCTCACCCTCACCCTAAACCCCACACTAACCCTAAAAATAATCCTCAATATAAGCCTCAGCCTCATCCTAACCCTAACCCTAACCCTCACCCTAAACCTAACCCTCACCCTTACCGTAACCCTCACCCTCAGACTAAACTTCACATTTACCCTTACCGTGACCCCCACACTAACCCTCACCCTAAACCTAACCCACATCCTAACCCTAACTCTACCCCTAAACCTCACCCTCACCCTAAAACGAACTCTATCCTTAACCCTAACACTAAACCTCAACCCAAACCTAAATCTAATCCTCACCCTTAACCACATGCTCAGCCTAAAACTAAGCCTAAGCCTAACACTTACCCTAACCATCAACCTCAACCTAGCCCTCAGGCAAACCCTAACCTCATCCTAATCCTCCCTCTATCCCTAACACTAAACCTCAACCTAAACCTAACCCTAAACCTCACCTTCACCCTAGCCCTCACCCTAGCCCTAATCCTAACCCTAACCCTGATCCTAACCCTCCCCATAACCCTAAGCCTAACCCTCACCCTAACCCTAACACTCAGCTTCAACCTCACACTCAGCCTAATCCTAAGCCTAACCCTAACAATAACCTTAACCCTCAATCTCACCTTAACCCTCACCCTAACCCTAACCCTAACCCTAACACTAAGCCTAACCCTAACCCTCACCCTCAACCTCACCCTAACCCTAACTCAAACCCTAAACCTCACCCTAACCATAACCCTTAGCCTAACCCTAACCCTAAACCTGACCCTAAACGTAACTCTAAACCTACCCTTACCCTAGCCCTTACCCTAACCCTAATCCTAACCCTAATCCTCATCCTAACCCTCCCCCTAACCCTAATCCTAACACTAACCCTATCCCTAACCCTTACCCTCAACCTCACCCTCAGCCTAATCCTAAAACTAACCCTAATCCTCACCCTCACCCTAGCCCACACCATAACCCTAACACCCTCACCATAAATCTCACACTAACCCTAACACTAATCCTCAGTCTAACCCTCAGCCTCAGCCTAACCCTCAGCCTAACCCTCACCCTAACCCTAAACCTGACCCTTACCATAACACTCACCCTAGGCCTAACCCTCACCTTTAACCTTACCGTGACCCCCAACTTAACCCTCAGGCTAATCCGAACCCTAACCCTAACCCCGACTCTAACCCTCACCCTAACCCTAACTCTAACCCTAAATCCCACCCTCACCCTAAACCTAACTATAAAGTAAACCAAAACCTAAACCTCACCCTAACCCCAACCGTAATCCTAACCCTAACCCCAACACTAGGCCTAAACCTAACACTAAGCCTAAACCTCACATTTACCCTCACCCTAACCGTAACCCTAAACCCAACCATAACAATAACCCTAACCCTAATCCTAAACCTAACCCTAACCATAACCCTCACCGCAACCCAAAACTTAACCCTAACACTAACCCTCACAGTAACCCGAATCTCACGCTAACCCTAACTCTAACCCTAACCGTAACACTAAAAACCTCACCCTAACCCTAAATCTAAACCTCAACCTCAACATAATCGTAACACTAACCCTATCCCTAACAATAACCCTAACCCTAACCCTAATTCTAATATTCAACCTCACACTAACCCTAATCCCAAACCTAACCCTCAACCTAACCCTAACCCTCACACTTACTCTAACCCTAACCCTCATCCTAACCCTCACCCTAACCCTAACCCTAACACTAAAAGTCACCCTAACACTAAACCTAACCGTCACCCTCAACCTAGCCCTCATCCTAACCCTAATCCTAACCCTACTTCTCATCCTAACACTCACCCTAACCCTAACCCTAAACCTCACCCTAACCCTATCCTTAAACCTAACCCTCAAACTAACCCTAATCCTCACGCTCAACTTAAAGCTAACCTTAACCCTCACCCTAACCCTAAACTTTACCTGAAACATAACTTTCAACTTAACTCTAAACCTAACCCTCACCCTAACCCTAACCCTCACACTCGCCCTACCCTTACCCTAATCCTAATCCTAACCCTAACCCTAACCCTCAACCTCTGCCTCACCTTAACCCTAACTCTAACCCTAAACTCCACTCTCACCCTAACCCTAACCCTAACCCTAAACCTAAACCTCACCCTAACCATAACCTTAAACCTCACCTTCACATTAGCCCTCACCCTAACCCTAATCCTAACCCTAACCCTCATCCTAACCCTCCCTATAACCCTATCTGAAACCCTCACCCTAACCCTAACACTCAAACCCACCCTCACACTCAGCCTAACCCTAAGCCTAACCACAAGACTTACCTGAAACCTAACCTTAACCCTCACACTCACTCGCATCCACACCCTCACCATAACTCTAAACCAAACCCTAACCCTAACCCTAAACCTCACCCTAACCCTAACCCTAACCCTAACCCTCACCCTCACCCTAACCCTAACACAAATCCTAACCCTAAACCTCCCCCTAACCCTCCCCCTAACTCTGTATCTAACCTTAAACTTCCCCCTCCACCTAACCCTAACCCTAACCCTAACCCTAAACCCCACCCTAATCCTAACATTAACCCTCACCCGCACCCACACCCTCACCATAACTCTAACGCTAACTCTAAAAATAACACTAAGACTAACACTAACCATCACCCTAACCCTAATCCTCACCCCCACCTTCACCATCAGCCTAACCCTAAGCCTAAGCCTAACCCTCACCCTAACCCTCACACTCATGCTCACCCTAACCCTAAGCTTAAACCTAAACCTATCCCTAAACCTCAACCTGAACCTCACACTCACCCTAACCCTAACACTAACCCTAACCCTAAACCTCCCCCAAACCCACCCCCAAACTCTAACTCTAACACTAAACCTCACCCTCACCCTAACCCTAAAACTCACCCTAACCCTAACCCTCACCCTCACCCTCTAACTCACCCTAACTCTAACCCTGTCCATAACAATAACACTAACCCTAACCCAAAACCTAAACATAACCCTCACCCTCAGCCTCACCCTCACTGAAAACTTAACCCTAACCATAACACTAACAATAAGACTAACCCTAAACTTAACCCTAACCCTAATCCTCACCCCCAACCTCACCCTCAGCCTAACCCTAACCCTAACCCTCCCTGTAACCCTAACCGTAACCCTAAACCTAACCCTAACACTAACCCTAAAACAAACCTTAAACCTAACCCTAACCCTAACCCTATTTCTCAGCCTCACACTCACCCTAACACAAATCTTAACCCTAACCCTCACCCTAACCCTAAGCCTAACCCTAACCCTTAGCCTAACCCTCACACTCACGCTCACCCTACCCCAAATCCTAAACCTAATCCTATCCCTAACCCTAACCCTCACCCTAACCCTCACACTAGCCCTCACCCTAAACCTAATCCTAACACTAAACCTCATCCTAACCCTCACTATTACCCTAATACTAACCCTCCCCCTCATGCTCTGCCTAAGCCTAATCCTAAGACTAAACCTAACCCTAACCCTAAACCTAACACTAAAATTAACCCTAATCCTAACACTCACCCTCCACCTAACCCTAACCCTAACCCAACCCTCACCCTCAGCCTCACCCTAACCCTAACTCTAACCCTAAAGCTCACCCTCACCCTAACCCTAACCCTAACCCTAACCCTAAACCTCACCATAACCTTAACCCTAAACCTCACCCTCATGCTAGCAATCACCCTAACCCTAATCCTAACCTTAACACTCATCCTAAACCTAACCCTAACAATAACCCTAACCCTCACCCTCAATCTCACCCTAACACTAACACTAACCCTCACCCTCACCCTTACCCTAACCCTAACCTAACCTAATGCTCAACCTATCCCTAACCCTCAACCTCACCTTAAGCCGTACCCTAACCCTCACCCTAACCCTAAACTTAACCGGTACTCTAACTCTCACCCTAATCCTAATACTAAACCTCACCCTAAACCTAACTGAGCGTGAGGCGCTCACCCTCAGCCTAACCCTATGCCTAAATCTAACCCTAACCCTAAACCTCACACTCAACCTAACCCTAAGCATAATCCTAATCCTAACCCTAACCCTCACCCTAACCATCACCTTAACACTAACCCTGAAAATAACCCTAGCCCTAACCCTCAACCTAACCCTAACCCTCACCCTAAACCTAAACCGAACATTAACCCTAAACCTAACCCTCACCCTAACCCTAACTCTAAACCTAAACCTCAGCCTCACCTTAACCCTAACCTTAACCCTAACCCTAACCCTCAAGCTAAACATAACCCTAAACCTCACCTTCACCCTAGCCCTCATCCAAACCCTAATCCTAACTCTAACTCTCATCCTAACGCTCACCCTAAACCAAACCCTAACCATCAACCTAACCCTAATCCTCAGCCTCAACCTCACCCTCAGCCTAACCTTAAGCCTAAACCTAAACCTAACCCTAACCCACACACTCACCCTCACACTAAACCTAATCCTAATCCTAGCCCTAACAATAACCCTAACCCTAAACCTAACTCTCAATGGAAACATAACCCTCACCCTAACCCAAACCCTCACCTTAACACTTACCCTCACCCTAACACTAACCTTAACCCTAACCCTAACCCAAACACTAACCCTAACCCTCACAGTAACCATAAACTTCACCCTAACCTTAACCCTAACCCTAACCTAAACCTCACCCTCATCCTACTCCTCACCCTAACCCTAATTCTAACCTTAACCCTAACCCTAACCCTAACTCTCAACCTCACCCTAAACCTCACACTAACCCTAACCCTAATCCTCAAACTAACACTCACCCTAACCGTAACCCGAACCCTTAACCTAACCCTCACCCTAACCCTAACCCTCACCTTTATCTTAACCCTCACCCTCAGCCTAACCCTCAACTTTACCCTAACCATCACTCTCACCCTAACCTGCAACCTTACCCTAACCCTCACCCAAGCCCTCACCCTAACTGTAACCCTAAACCTCACCCTCACCCTCAGATTTACACTAATCCTGTCACTATTCCTAAGCCTAAACCTCACCCTCACCCGAACAGTCAGCTAATTCTTACTCTCAAACTAATCCTAACCCTAACCCTAAACCTAACTCTCACACTAAACCTAACCGTCACCCTAACCGTAACCCTATTCCTTACCCTAACCCTCACCTTACCCCGAACTCTAACCCTCCACCTAACCCTCACCCAAAATCTCACCGTCACCCTAATTCTGACCTTAACCCTTATAACAACCCTAACCCTCACCCTCACCCTAACCCTCACCCTAATCATAACCCTAACCCTCAGCCTAACCCTCATCCTAACCCTAAGCATAACCCTAACCCTAACCCTCATCCTAACCAAAACCTTAACCGTAACCCTCACCCTCACCCTAACCCTCATCCTAACACTTAACCTCATCCTCACCCTAAACCTCACACTTAACCGAATCCTCACTATAACTCTAAACCTAACCGTCACCCTCACCGTAAACCTCACGCTAAGCCTAACCCTAACCCGGACCCTAACCCTAACCCTAACACTAAACCTCACCTTAAGGCTAACTCTAAACCTAACCCTAACCCTAACCCTCAACCTAACTCTCACACTTACACTCTACCTCAGCCTAACCCTAAGCCTAAACCTAACCCTAACCCTAACCCTCACACTCACACTCACCCTAACCCTAATCCTAAACCTAACACTCTCCCTAAACCTAACCCTCACCCTAACGCTCACCCTAACCCTAAAACTAACACTAACCCTAAACCTAACCCTCACCCTAACACTAACCCTAACACCAACCCTAACGCTAACCCTCACACTAACCCTAACTCTAACCCTCAACCTCACCGTCACCCTCACCTTAACCCTCACCCTCAACCTCAGCGTAAACCTAAGCCTAACACTAACCCTAACACTGAAACTCACACTCACCCTCACAAAAACACTTATCCTAATCTCAGCCCTAACCCTAACCCTCACCCTAACCCTAACCCTCACCCTAACCCTAAACCTAACACTAACCCTAACCCTAATCCTCACCCTAAACCTAACTCTAAACCTAAACCTCACCCTCACCTTAACCCTAACCCTAAACTTAACCCTAACCCTATACCTCACCCTAAACATAACCCTAAAACTCACCTTCACCCTAGCCCTCACCCAAACCCTAAACCTAACCTTCAAACTAAACATAAACCTCACCCTAACCCAAATCCCCACCCTAACACTTCCCCTCACCCTAACACTAACCCTCACACTAACCCCAACTCTCACAGTAAACCTAAACCTCACCCTAAACGTAACCCTAACCCTTACCTAAACCTCACCCTCACCCTAGCCCTCACCCTAACCCTAATTTTAACCCTAAACCTCAACCTAAACCTAACCCTCAACCTCACCCTAAACCTCACACTAACCCTAATCCTAATCCTCAATCTAACCCTCACCCTAACCGTAACCCTAACCCTTAACCTAACGCTCACCTTAACCCTAACCCTCACCCTTATCTTAACCCTCACCCTGAGCCTAACCCTCACCTTTACCCTTACCATCACTCTCACCCTAACCCTCAACCTTAACCTAACGCTCACCCAAGCCCTCACCCTAACACTAACCCTAAACCTCACCATCACCCTCAGCTTTACACTAATCCTATCACTATTCCTAACCCTAAACCTCACCCTCACCCTAACAGTCAGCTAATTCTTACCCTCACACTAATCCTAACCCTAACCCTAAACCTAACTCTCACAATAAACCTAACCCTCACCCTACCGTAACCCTACCCCTTACCCTAAACCTCACCTTAACGCTAACTCTAACCCTCAACCTAACCCTCACCCAAAACCTCACTGTCACCCTAAATCTGACCTTAACCCTTTTAACAACCCTAAACCTCACCCTCACCCTCACCTTAACCCTCACCCTAACCCTCACCCTAACCCTCACCCTAATCATAACCCTAACCCTCAGCCTCACCCTAACCCTAACCCTAAGCATAACCCTAACCCTAACCCTTACCCTAACCCTCACCCTAACCCTCATCCTAACACTTACCCTCATCCTCACCCTAAACCTCACACTTAACCGAATCCTCACCGTAACTCTAACCCTAACCGTCACGCTCACCGTCACCCTCACGCTAAGCCTAACCCTAAACCTCTCCCTAACCCTAACACTAAAACTAACACTCACCTAACCCTAACCCTAACCTTCTACCTCACCCGAACCCTCACCCTAACCCTAATGCTCACCCACACCCTAAACCTCAAGCTCACCCTTACCCTAACCCTCAACTAATCCTCACCCTATCCCTAACCATTACCTAACCAAGAACCTCATCCTCACCCTAACCTTCACCCTAACCTTCACCCTCACCCTAAACATATCCCTAACCCTAAACCTCACCCTCACCCTCACCCTCTACCTCAGCCGATCCCTAACCCTATCCCTAATCCTAACCCTAACCCTAACCCTCACCCTAATCCTCACCATAACCGTTACTTAGCCTCACCCTCACTCTCACCCTAACCGTAACCCTCACACTAATCCTAACCCTCACCCTAAACCTAAACCTATCCCTCACCCTAAACCTCACCATAAACTTAACCCTAACCCTAACCCTCACCCTCACCCTAGCCCTCAACCTAATCCTAATTCTAACCCTAACCCTCACCCTAACCCTCATCCTCACCCTAAACCTCACACTAACCCTAACCCTAATCCCCAATCTAACCCTAACCCTAACACTTACCCTAACACTCACCCTAACCCTAACCCTCACCCTTACCGTAACTCTCACCCTTAGCCTTACCCTCAACTTTACTCTTACCATCACGCTCATCCTAACCCGAACTCTCATCCTAACCCTCACCCTAACCCTCAACCTCAACCTAACACTTACCCTCACCCTAACACTGACCGTCACACTAAGCCTACCCCTCACCGAAACCCTAAACCTCACACTAAACCTAACCCTAATCCTCAATCTAACCCTCACCCTCACCCTAACTCTAACCCTTACCCGTACCCTATCCCTCACCCTAACCCTAACCCTCCCCCTTACCGAAAACCTCACCCTCAGTGTAACCCTCAACTTTAACCTTACATACAGCCTCAACCTAACCCTCACCCTAACCCTAAAGCCGAACCTTAATTCTCACCCTAACCCTAACCCTAAGCCTAACCCTAACCTTAACACTCACCCTAAACCTAACACTCACCCTCACCCTCACCCTCAGCCTAACCCTAAGCCTAACCCTAACCCTAACTCTAACCCTCACACTCACCCTCTCCCTAACCCTAATCTGAATCCTAACCCTAACCCTAACACACAACCTCACCCTAACCCTCAACCTACCCGTAACACTATCCCTAACCCTAACCCTCACCCTAACCCTCACCCTAACCCTATCTCTAACACTAAACCTCAAACTCATACTGACCCTAAATTTAACCCTAACCCTAAACCTCACCCTAAACCTAACCCTAAACCTCACCCTCAACCTAGCCCTCACCATAACCATAATCCTAAAACTAACCCTCATCTTAAACCTCATCCTAACCATAACCCTAACCCTCACCGTAACCCTAATCCTAACCATAACCCTAACCCTAAACCTCACCCTAACCCTAAACCTAAAACTAACCCTAACCCTAACCCTCATCCTAACCCTCACTTGAACCCTAACTGTAACCCTAAACCTCACCCTCACCCTCACCGTAACTTTAACCCTAACCCTAAACCTAAACCTCACCCTAAACCTAACTCTCACCCCTCACCCTCAACGTAACCCTAACTCTAAACTTAACAATCACCCTAAACCTAACCCTAACCCTCACCCTAAATATAACCCTCACCCTAACACTAACCCTCACCCTAACACTTACCCTCACCCTAACACTAACCCTAACTCTAACACTAACACTCACAGTAACCCTAACTCTCACCCAAACCCTAAACCTCACCTAAACCCTAACATTAACCCTCAGCCTCACCCTAACCCTCATCCTAATCCTTACCCTAAACCTCAACCTAATCCTAACCCTCACCCTTAGGGGAACACTCACCCTCAGCCTAACCCTCACCTTTATTCTTACCGTCACATTCAGGCTAACCCTCACCCTAACCCTAACCCTCATGCTAACACTCAACCTAACCCTAACCCTATCCATCACCCTAACCCAAACCCTCAAACTCACACTCACCCTAAGCCTAACCCTAAGCCTAAGCCTAAGCCTAAGCCTAACCCTAACCCTCACCCTCACCCTAGCCCTCAACCTAAACCTAATCCTAACGCAAAGCCTCATCCTCACCCTCAACCTAACCCTAACCCTAACCATCACCCAAAACCTATTCCTCACCCCCATACTCACCCTCAGCCTAACACTAAGACTAAGCCTAACCATAACCATAACCCTCAACCTCAGGCTCGCCCTCACCACAAACTAAACCCAAACCATAACACTAACAATAACCCTAATTTTAACCGAAAACCTAAGCCTAATCCTCAACCCCACCCTCACCCTCATCCTAAACCTAACCCTAACCCTAAACCTAACCCTAACCCTAAACCTCACCCTAACCCTAACCCTAAACCTAACCCTCAACCTAACCCTAATCCTCACGCTCAACTTAAAGCTTACCCTAACCCTCACCCTAACCCTAAACTTTACCTGAACCCTAACTTTCAACTTAACCCTAACCCTAACCCTCACCCTAAACCTAACCCTCACACTCACCCTACCCTTACCCTAATCCTAATCCTAACACTTACCCTAACCCTCAACCTCCGCCTCGCCTTAACCCTAACTCTAACCCTAAACCCCATGGTCACCCTAACCCTAACCCTAACCCTAAACCTAAACCTCAACCTAACAATAACCCTAAACCTCACCTTCACCCTAGCCCTCACCCTAACCCTAATCCTAACCTTAACCCTCATCCTAACCCTCCCTATAACCCTATCCGAAAACCTCAACCTAACCCTAACCCTCAAACCCACCCTCACACTCAGCCTAACCCTAAGCCTAACCACAAGCCTTACCTGAAACCTAACCTTAACCCACACACTCACCCGCACCCTCACCCTCACCATAACTCTAAACCAAACCCTAACCCTAACACTAAACCTCACCCTAACCCTAACCCTAACACTAACTCTCACCCTCACCCTAACCCTAACACAAACCCTAACCCTAACCCTCCCCCTAACCCTCCCCCTAACCCTGTATCTAGCCCTAAACTTCCCCCTCCACCTAACCATATCCTTAACACTAACCCTAAACCCCACCCTAATCCTAACACTAACCCTCACCTTTATCTTAACCCTCACACTCAGTCTCAACCTCACCTTAACCCTTACTGTCATCCTCACCCTAACCCTTACTGTAACCCTAAAACTCATCCTAATCCTCACCCTAACCGTAAACCTAAACATCACCCTAACCCTAACCCTCACACTCAACCTCACACTCAGTCTAACCCTAAGCCTAATCCTAAGCCTTACCCTAATCCTCACCCTCACCCTATCCAACACTAACCCTAATCCTAACCATCACCCTAAACCTAATCCTTCACCCCACCCTAACCCTCAGCCTAAGCCTAAACCTAACCGTAACCCTCACACTCACCCTCACCCTAACCCAAATCCAAACCCTAAACCTAACCCTAACCCTAAAACTCAACCTAACCCTCACCCTAACCTTAACCCTCACACTAACCCTAATCCTAACCCTCCACATAACCCGCACCCTTACCCTAAATCTAACCCTAAACCTCACCCTCAACATAACCATAATCCTAACCATAACCATAAACGTCACCCCAAACCTAACCCTCAACCTCACCCTCAGCCTTACCCTAACTGTAACTCTAACACTAAAATTAACACTAATCCTAACCCTAAACCTAAACCTAACCCTAACCCTAACCTTAATCCTAACACTCACCCTCACCCTAACACTAATTCTAACCCTAACCTAAACCCTAACCCTAACCCTCATGTCACCATAACCCTAACCCTCATCCTAACCCTCACCCTAACCCTAACCCTAAACCTAATCCTCACCCTAACACTAATCCTAACCCTCAACCTCACACTATCCCGCACCCTAACCCTAATCCTAACCCTAATCCTCATCCTAACCCTCACCCTAACTCTAACCCTAACCGTCACAATAAACCTAACCCTAATCCTAACCCTCAAACTTACCCTAACTCTCATGCTCACTGTAAGACTAACCGTAACCCTCACCCTAACCCTAAACTTAGGCTGAACCCTAAATCTCACCCTAACCCTAACCCTAAACCTCAACCTAACGCTAACCTTCACCCTCATCCTCACCCTCGGCCTAAACCGAAGGCTAAACCTAAGCCTAACCCTAACCCTCAGACTCACCCTAACACTTACCCTAACCCTTAGCCTAACCCTCACCCTCACCCTAACACTTAATCTAACACTAACACTAAACCTAACCCTCACACTCATCCTAACCCTAACCCTAAACCTCACCCTCACTATAGCCCTCACCCTAACCCTAATCCTAAAACTAACACTCATCCTAACCCTCACCATAAGCCTAACACTCATCCTCACCCTCACCCTAAACCTAAACCTAACGCTCAACCTAATCCTAACCCTCACCTCAACCTCACCCTCAGCCTAACCCTAAGCCTAACCCTAAACCTAACCCTAACACACACACTCACCCTCACCCTAACTCTAATCCTAACCCTAACTCTCACCGTAAACCTAACCTTAACACTAACACTAACCCTAAACCTCAACCTAACCATCACCCGAACCGTAATTCTAACCCTAAACCTCACCCTCAACCTAAACCTAACTCTAACCATAACCCAAACCTAAACCTCACCCTAACACTAACCCTCACCCGCACCTGCACCCTCACTGTAATTCTAAACATAACCATAACAATAACACTAACCCTAACCAGAACAATCACCCGACCCCTAGTCCTCACCCCCACCCTCACCCTCAGCCTAACTATAAGCCTAAGCTTAACCCTCAACCTAACGCTTACACTCACTCTCACCCTAACCCTAACCCTAAACCTAAACTTAAACCTAAACATAACCCTAACCCTAAACCTAACCCTAATCCTCATACTCACACTCACCCTAGCCCAATCCCATAACTTATCCCTCACCCTAACCCTAAGCCTAATCCTCACCCTAAGCCTCACACTCACCCTCACCCTAACCCTAACTCTAACCCTCAACCTAACCCTCACACTAGCCCTAATCCTAACCCTAATCCTAACCCTAACCCTCATCCTAACCCTCACCCTAAACCTTACCCTCACCCTAGCACTCACCCTAACCCTAATCCTAACCTTAAAGCTCATGCAAACCCTCCCCATAACCCTAACCCTAGCCCTCACCCTAAACCTAACCCTCACCATCAATCTCACCCTCAGCCTAACACTAACCTTCGTCCTAACCCTCACATTCACCCTAACAGTAAACCTAATCCTAAACCTAACCCTATCCCTAAATCTCAACCTAAACCACACCCTCACCCTAAACCTAACACTAACCCTAACCCTTAACCTCACCCTAACAGTCCCCCTAAACCTAACTCTAACCCTAAAACTCACCCTCACCCTCAAACTCAAAGTAACTCTAACTCTAAGACCATAAACCTCACCATCATCCTCACCCTCACCACAAACTTAACCATAACCATAACACTAACAATAACCCTAACCCTAACCCTAACCCTAACCCTAACCCTAAGCCTAACTCTCACCCTCCCCCTAAACCTAACCCTATCCCTCACCCTAACCATAAATTTAACCCGAATCCTAACTCTCACCCTAATGCTCACACTTACCCTAACCCTCAGCCTAACCCTAAGCCTAAACGTAACCCTAACCCTAACCCTCACATTCACCCTCCCCCTACCTTCCCCCTAACCATATATCTAACCCTAAACCTCACCCTCATCCTAACCCTAACCCTAACACTAAACCCCATCCTAACCCTAAATTTAAACCTCACCCGCACCCTCACCCTCACCGTAACTCTAACCCTAACCCTAACAATAACACTAACCCTAACCCCAACCCTAATGCTCAGCCCCACATTCACCCTCACCCTAACCCTAATCCTAAACCTAGCCCTATCCAGAAACCTCAAACTAAACTTCACTCTCACCCTACCCTAACACTAACCCTAACCCTAAACCTCACCCTAACTCTCCCCTTAACGCTAACTCTAACCATAAACGTCACACTGACCCTCATCCTAACCCTAACCCTAACGCTAAACCTCTCCCTAAACCTCACCCTAACCGTAAACCTCACCCCCATCCTCAACCTCACCGTAACTCTAACCCTAACCCTAACAATAACACGAGTCCTAACCCTAACCCTAACCATAACCCTCACCCTCAGCCTCACCCTCACCAATAACTTAACGCTCACCATACCACAAACAATAACCCTAACCCTAATACACACTCCCAAACTCACCCTCAGCCTAACCCTAAACCTAACCCTAAACCTAACCATAACCCTCACTGTAACTCTAACCCTAACCCTAACACTAACACTAAACCTAACCCTAATCCTCAGCCTCACCCTCACCCTACCCCAAAACCTAACCCTAACCCTCACCCTAAACCTAATCCTAAACCTAACCCTAAACCTAACCCTCACACTCACCCTCTACCTACCCCTAAACCTAAACCTAACCCTCTAACCCTAACCCTAAACCTAACCCTAACCCTAAACCTAACCCAAACCCTAACCCTAAACCTAACCCTAATCCTCAGCCTCAGCCTCAACTTAAACCAAACCCTAACCCTAAACCCCACCCTAAACCTAAACCTAAACCTAACCATAACCATAATCATAACCCTCATTTTAACTCTAACCCTAACCCTAACCCTAACCCTAACCCTAACCCTAACAATAGCCCTCACTGTAACTCTAACCCTAACCCTAACCCTAACCCTAAACCTAACCCTAACACTCAGCCTCACCCTCACCCTAACCCATACCCTAACCCTAACCCTCACCCTAACCCTAAGCCAAACCCTAACCCTAACCCTAAACCTCACACTCACCCTCACCCTAACCCTAATCATAAACCTAAACCTATCCCTAACCCCAACACTCACATTCAGCCTCAACCTACCCCTCACCCTAACCCTAATCCTAACCCTAAACCTCATCATAACCTTCACAATAACCCTAACCCTAACCCTCACCCTAACCCTAACCATAACCCTCACCCTCATGCTCAGCCAAAGCCTACTCCTAAGCCTAAAGCTAAGCCTAACCCTAACCCTAACCCTCACCTTCACCCTAACCCTAACCCTAAACCTAACTCTAACCCTTAACCTCACCCTCACCCTAAACCTAACTCTAACCCTAACCCTGAACCTAAACCTCATCCTAAACCTAACCCTCACACACACCCTAACCCTTACCCTAATCCTAATACTTTCACTAAGCCTAACCCTCACCCACACCCTAACCCTCACACTAACCCTAACTCTAACACTAACCCTAACCCTAACCCTCACCCTCAGCTTCACCCTAACCCTAACTCTAAACCTAAACCTCAACCTCACCCTAACCCTAACCCTAAACCTAAGGCTAAACCTCACCCTAACCCTAACCTTAAAACTCACCCTCACCCTAGCCCTCACCCTAACCCTAATCCTAACCCTAACACTCATCCAAACCCTCCCCATAACCCTAACCCTAGCCCTAACCCTAACCCTCAAAATCTCCCTCACCCTCAGCCTAACCCTAAGGCTAAACCTAACCCTCATCATAACTCTCACACTCAACATCTCTCTAATCCTAATCCTAAAGCTAACCCTATCCCTAAACCTCAACCTAAACCTCCCGCTCACCCTAAACCTAACCCTAACCGTAACCCTGAACCTCATCCTAACTGTCCCCCTAACCCTAACTCTAACCCTAAACCTCACCCTCATCCTAATCCTATCCCTAACCCTAAACCTCACCCTAATCCTAACCCTCACCCTCACCCAAAACCTCAAAGTAACTCTAACGCTAAACCTAACAATAACACTAACTCTAACCCTAACCCTAACCATAAACCTCACTCTCAGCCTCACCCACACCGCAAACTTAACCCTATCCATAACACTAACAATAACCCTAACCCTAACACTAACCCTAATCCTCACCCCCACCCTCACCCTCAGCCTAAACCAAAGCCAAACCCTAAACCTAACAGTAACCCTAACCCTCACCGTAACCCTAACCCTAAACCTAACCCTAACCCTAAACCTAACCCAAACCCTAAAAATAAACCTCATCTCACCCTAAAACTCACACTAACCCTAACACAAATCCTCAATCTAACCCTCAACCTCACCCTCACCCTAGCAATCACCCTAACCCTAACCCTCATCCTCACCCTAAACCTCACACTAACCCTAACACTAATCCTCAATCTAACCCTCACTCTCACCCTAACCCTAACCCTAACCCTCACCCTAAACCTAACTCTCACCCTTACCATAACCCTCATCCTCAGCCTAACCCTCACCTTTACCCTTACACTCAACACTACCCTAACACTCACCCTAACCCTACCCCTCACCCTGACCCTAAACCTACTCCTAAACCTCACCCTCACCCTAATCCTAACCCTAACCATAACCCTAACACTAAAACTCACCCTATCCCTAACCCTAAGCCTCACCCTCAACCTCATGCTCAGCCTAACCCTAAGCCTAGCCTAACCCTTACTCTAACCCTCACACTCACCCTAGCCCTCACCCTAACCCTAATCCTAACCCTAACCCCCATCCTAAACCTCACCTTAACCCTAACCCTAACCATCAACCTAACCCTAATCCTCACCTCCACCCTCACCCTCAGCCTAACCCTAAGCCTAAGCCTAACCCTAAACCTAACCCTCACACTCACCCTCACCCTCACCCTAATCCTAACCCTAATCCTAACCCTAATCCTGAACATCAACCTAAACCTCACCTTAACCTTAAACCTAACACTAAACCTAACATTAACGCTCGACCTAACCCTCCAACTAACCCTAAATCTAACCCTAAACCTCATGCTCACCCTAACTCTAATCCTAACCCTAAACCTAATCCTAACCCTAACCTTAACCCACACCCTCACACTCACCCTCACCCTCAAGATACCTCTAACCCTAACCGTAATAACACTAATCCTAACCCTAAACGCAACCCTAACCCTAACCCTAATTCTAACACTCACACTCACACTAACCATAATCTTAAACATAACCCTCATCCTAACCATAACCCAAGCCCTAACCCTAACCCTAAACCTTACGTAAAACTAACCCTAACCCTCACCCTCACCATAGCCCTCACCCTAACTCTAATTCTAACACAAACCTTCACCGTAACCCAAAACTTAACCGAACCCTAATTCTCACCCTAACCCTAACCATAACCCTCAACTTAACCCTTAACCTCAAACTCACCCTCATTCTCAGCCTAACCCTAAGCCTAAGCCTAACCCTAACCCTAAGACTCACCCTAACCCTTACCCTAATCCTAATCCTAACCCTAAGCCTAAACCTCACCCTCACCCTCACCCTCACCCTCACCCTCACCCTAATCCTCACCCTAACACTAATTCTAACACTAAACCTAAACCCAACCCCCAACCTCAGCCTCACCCTTACCCTAACTCTAAACCTAAACCTCACCCTCAACCTAATCCTAACTCTAACCCCAACCCTAACACTAAACCTCACCCTAAACCTAACCCTAAACCTCACCCTCACCATAACCATAACCCTACCCCTAACGCTAACAATAACCCTCACCCTCACTTTAACCCTAAACCTAAAACTAACCCTCAACCTAACCCTAATTCTCACCCTCACCGTAACCCTAACCCTCATCCTAAACCTCACCCTAACCCTAACCCTAAAACTCACCCTAACCCTAACCCTAACTCTCACCCTCACCCTAGCTCTCACCGTAACCCTAATACTAACCCTAATCCTCATCCTAAACCTCACCCTAACCATAACCCTAACCCACACTGTAACCCTAACCCTAACCCTCATCCTAACCCTAAACTTACCCGAACCCTAAATCTCACCCCAAACCTACCCCTAACTCTCACCCTAACCTTAACGATCACCCTCACCCTCACAGTAAGCCTAAACCTAAGCCTAACCCTAAAGTAACCCTCACACTCACCTTAACCCGTTCCCTATATCTAATCCTAACACTAAGCCTTACCCTCACCCTCACCCTAACCCTCACCATAACCCTAACTCTAAGATTATCCCTAACCCTAACCCTCATCCTCAGCCTCACCCTAACCCTAACTCTAACACTAAACCTCAGCCTCATCCTAAACCTAACCCTATCCCTAACCCTAAACCTCACCCTCACCCTAACACTAAACCTCACACTCACCCTAGCCCTCACCCTCACCCTAATCCTAACCCTCACCCTCACCCTAACACCATACTTAACCGAACCTTAAATCTCACCCTAACCCTAACCCTAACCGTTACCCTAACCCTAACCCTCACCCTCATCCTCACCCTCAGCCTAACCCTAAGCCTAAGCCTAACCCTAACCCTAACCTTCACACTCATCCGAACCCTTACACTAATCCTAATCCTAACCCTTATTCTAAACCTCACCCTCACCCTAACCCTCACCGTAACCCTAACTCTAGCACTAACCCTAAATGTAACCCTCAACCTTACCCTAACTCTAACACTAACCCTAACACTAAAACTCACCCTAACCCTAACCCTATCCCTCACCATCACAGTAACCATAACCTAACCCTAACAATAACCCTAACCTTAACTCTAACCCTCACCCTCACCCTAGCCCTCACCCTAACCCTAATTCTAACCCTCACTCTCACCCTTATCTTAACCCTCAACCTCAGCCTAAAACTCACCTTTACCCGTACCATCATCCTCACCCTAACCGTCACCCTAACCCTAAACCTCATCCTAAACCTCAACTTAAACTTAAACCTAACCATCACCCTAACCCTAACCCTCACCGTCAACCTCATGCTCAGCCTAACCCTAAGCCTAAGCCTAACGCTCATTCTAACCCTCATCCTCACCCTAGCCCTCAACCTAACCCTAATCCTAACCCGATCCCTCATACTAACCCTCCCCTAACCCTAACCCTAACAATCACCTAACCCTAATCCTCACCCCCAACCTCACCCTCAGCATAACCCTAACCCTAAGCCTAACCCGAAACCCTAATTCTCACATACCATCACCATTACCCTAATCCTAATCCTAACCTAAACCCTAACCCTAAACCTCAACCTAACCCTCACCCTAACCTTAACACTAACACTAATCCTAACCCTAACCCTCGACCTAACCCTCCCCCAACCCTAAATCTAATCATAAACTCACCATCACCTTAACACTAATCCTAACCCTAACGCTCACCCTAAACCTCACCCTCACTCTAAACCTAACCCTTATCCTAACCCTCACCGTAACCCTAACCCTAACCCTAAACCTAAATCTCACCCAACACTAACCCTAACCCTCACCCTCACCCTAGCCCTCACCCTAACCCTAATTCTGACCCTAATCCTCATCCTAAACCTCACCCTAACCCTAACCCTAACCTTCACCCTAATCTTAAGCCTAACCCTAACCCTCAACCTAACCCTAACCTCACGCTCACCATAACCCTAACCCTAACCCTCATCATAACCTTAAACATAACCTGAACCCTAACTCTCACCCTAACCCTACCCCAAACTCTTACCCTAACACTAACACTCACACTCACCCTCAGCCTCAGCCTATCCTTAATCCTAAGCCTAAACCTAAACCTAACCTCACACTCACCCTAACCCTTACCCTAAACCTAATCCTAACACTAAGGCTAACCCTTACCCACACCTTAAACCTTACGGTAACACTGACCTAACACTAACTCTCACCCTCACCCTAACCCTAACCCTCATCCTCACCCTAAACCTCACACTAACCCTAACCCTAACCCTAATCCTCAATCTAACCCTCAGCCTAACCCTAAACCTAACCCTAAACCTAACCCTCACACTCACCCTTATCTTAACCCTCACCCTCAGCCTAAACCTCAACTTTACCCTTACCAACATCCTCCCACTAACCGTCACCCTAACCCTAAACCTCATCCTAACCCTCACCCTACACGTAATCTTAACCATCACCCTAACCCTAAAACTCACCCTCAACCTCTTGCTCAGCCTAAACCTAAGCCTAAGCCTGGCCCTAACCCTAACCCTCACACTCACCCTAACCCTTACTCGAATCCTAATCCTAACACTAAGCGTAACCCTCACCCTCACACTAACCCTCACCGTAACCCTAACTCTAACACTAACCCTAACCCTAACCCTCAACCTCAGCCTCAACCAAACCCTAACTCTAACCCTAAACCTCACCCTCATCCTAACCCCAACCCTAAACCTAACCCTAAACCTCAGCCTAACCCAAACCCTAAACCTCACCCTCACCCTAGCCCTCACCCTAAACCTAATGCTAAACCTAACCCTCATCCTAACCCTCACCCTAACACTAACCATAACACTCATCCTCACCTTCAACCTAACCCTAAACCTAACCCTAACACTCCACCTAACCCTAACCCTCACCCTCACTGTAACCGTTACCCTAACCCTCACAGTAACCCTAAACTTAACCCGAACCCTAACTCTCACCCTAACCCTAACCCTAACCCTCACCCTAACCCTAACCCTCACCCTCACCCTCACTCTCAGCCTAACCCTAAGCCTATGCCTAACCCTAACGCAACCCTCACACTCACCCTAACCCTTACTCGAATCCTAATCCTAACACTAAGCGTAACCCTCACCCTCACACTAACCCTCACCGTAACCCTAACTCTAACACTAACCCTAACCCTAACCCTCAACCTCAGCCTCAACCTAACCCTAACTCTAACCCTAAACCTCACCCACACCCTCACCCTCACTCTAACACTCACCCTAACCCTAACTCTAAGACTAACCCTAAACCTAACCCTCAACCTCAGCCTCAACCTTACCCTAACTCTAACCCTAAACCTCACTTTCACCCTATCCCTAACTCTAACCGTGTCCCTAACACTAAACCTCACCCTAATCCTAAACCGAACCCTCAAACTCAGGCTCAACCTAAACCTAAGCCTAAGCCTAACCCTTACTCTAACCCTCACCCTCACCATAGCCCTCACAGTAAACCTAATCCTAAACCTTTTCCTCATCCTAACCCTTACCCTAACCCTAACCCTAAACATCACCGTAACCCTAATCCTCACCCCCAACCTCACCCTCAGCCTAACCCTAAGCCTAAGCCTAACTCTAAACCTCAACCTAACCCTCACCCTAACCTTAAACCTAACACTGAACCTAACACTAACCCTCGACCTAACCCTAAACCTAAACTTAAAACTCACCCTCACCCTAACCCAAATCCTAAACCTAACCCTAACCCTCAGCCTCACTCTTACACTAACCGGCAACCTAACCCTAACCGAAACCCTAACCCTAACCCTAAACCTTACCCTAACACTAACTCTAATCCTCACCATCACCCTAGCCCTCACCCTAACCCTAATCCTAACCCTAAACCTCACCCTAACCATAAACCTAGCCGAACCCTAAATCTCAACCTAACCCTAAACCTAACCCTCACCTTAACCCTAACCTTCACACTCACCCTCACTCTCAGACTAACCCTAAGCCTAAGGGTAACCCTAACCCTAACCCTCACACTCACCCGAACCATTACACTAATCCTAATCCTAACCCTAAGCCTAACCCTCACCCTCACTCTCACCCTCACTCCAACCCTCACCCAAACCCTAAATCTAACACTAACCCTAAACTTAACCCTCAACCTCAGCCTCACCCTTAGCGTAACTCTAACCCTAAACCTCACCCTCACCCTAACCCTAACTCTAACCCTAACCCTAACACTAAACCTCACCCTAACCCTAACCCTAACCCTCACCCTCACAGTAACGGTAACCATAACCCTAACCATGACAGTAACCCTAACCTAATACTAACCCTCACCCTAACCATAGCCCTCACCCTAACATTAACCCTCACCCTAACACTTACCCTCAACCTAACACTAACCCTAACCCTAACACTAAATCTCCCAATAACCCTAACCCTCACCCTAATCCTAAACCTCACCCTAATGCTAAACCTAACTCTAACCCTCACCCTGACCCTAGCCTTCACCCTAAACCTAATTCTAACCCTCAGTCTCACCCTAACCCTAACCCTCATCCTCACCCTATACCTCACACATACCCTAACCCTAAACCTAATCATCAATCTAACCCTCACCCTAAACCTTACCCTAACCCAAAACCTAACTCTAAACCATACCCTAACCCTAACCCTAAACCTCATCCTCACCCTAGCCCTCACCCTAACCCTAATCCTAAAGCTAACCCTCATCCTAACACTCACCCTATCCCTATCCCTAACCATCACCCTAAACCTTATCTTCACCCCCACTCTCGCCCTCAGCCTAACCCTAAGCCTAAGCCTAAGCTGAACCCTCACACTCACCCTCAACTTCACCCCAATCCTAACCCTAACCCTAACCATAACCCTAAACCTCAACATAACCCTCACCCTAACCTTAACCCTAAAAATAACCCTAACTCTAACCCTCGAACTAATCCTCCAACTAACCCTAAATCTAACCCTAATCCTCAACCTCAACCTCACCCTAACCCTATTCCTAACCCTAACCCTCAACCTCACCCTAACCCAAACCCTAACCCTCACCCTCAACCTCACCCTCACCATAACTCTAACCCTAACCCTAACAATAACACTAATCCTAACTCTAAACCTAACCTTAACCCTAACCATAATCCTAACACTCACCCTCACCCTAATCCTAATCCCAATCCTAACCCTCATCCTAACCCTAATCCTCACCCTCACTGTAACCCTAACCTTCAACCTAACCGTCACCTTAACCCTAACCCTAACCCTAAACCTTAATCTAACACTAACCCTAACAATCACCCTCAACCTATCCCTCACCGTAACCCTAACCTTAACCCTCACCCTAACGCTAACGCTAACCCTAAACCTCAACCTAACCCTAAACCTCACGCTCGCCATAACCCTAAACCTCCCCCTAACCCTAAACATAACCGAACATTAACTCTCACCCTAACCCTATCCCTAACCCTCCACCTAACCCTAACCCTCACCCTCACCCTCAGCCTCAGCCTAACCTAAGCCTAACAATAACCCTCACACTCACCCTAACCCTTACCCTAATCCTAATCCTAACTCTAACCCTAACCCTCACCTTCAGCCTCACCCTAACCCTAAATCGAACCCTAAACCTCAACCTCTCCCTAACCCTAACAATAACCATAACCTTAAACCTCACCCTCACACTCACCCTAGCCCTTACCCTAACCCTAATCCTAACCCTAACCCTCATCCTAACCCTCCCCCTAAACCTAACTCTCACCCTCAACCTCACCCTCAGCATAACCCTAAGCCTAACCAGAAAAATAAACCTAACACACACACTCACCCTCACTCTCACCTTAATGCTATCCCTAACCCTAACCCTAACCCTCCCCCTAACTTTCACCCTAATCATAACCCTAAACCTAACCCTTACCATAAACCTCAACCTAAACCTCACCCTAACACTAACTCTAACCCTAAACCTCACCCTCACCCTAACCCTAACTCTAACCCTAACCCAAAACATAAAACTCACCCTAACACTAAAACTAACCCTAAACCTCAACCTAACCCTCCAACTAAACCTAAATCTAACCATAAACCTCAAACTCACCTTAACCCTAATCCTAACCCTAACCCTAAACCTCACCCTAACCCTAACCCTAATCCTCATCCTAACCCTCACCCTAACTCTAAGCCTAAACCTCACCCTAACCCCAACCCTAACACTCCCCGTAACGGTAAACCTAACCTTAACCCTAACAATAACCCTAACATTAACCCTCAGCCTCACCTTAACCAAAAACCTCACTCGAACCCTATCCCTCACCCTTACACTTACTCTCAACTTAACACTAACCCTAACCCTCATCCTCACCCTAATCCTCACACTAACCCTAACACTAATGCTCAAACTAACCCTCATTCTAAACCAAACCCTAACCCTTACCCTAAACCTAAACCTAACCCTAACACTCACCCTTATCTTAACCCTCACCCTCAGCCTAAACCTCAACTTTACCCTTACCACAATCCCCACCCTAACCCTCTCCGTAACCCTAAACCTCATCCTAACCCTCACCCTATCCGTAAAACTAACCATCACCCTAACCCTAACACTCAACCTCACCCTAACCCTCACCCTAAAACTAATCCTAATCCTAACCCTCATCCTAACCCTCACCCTAACCCAATCCTTAACCATCACCCTAAACCTAATCCTCACCCCTACCCCCAGCCTCAGCCTAACCCTAAGCCTAAGACTAAGCCTAACCCTAACGCTCACACTCACCCTCACTCTAATCCTAAACCTAACCATAACCATAACCCTAAACCTCAACCTAAACCTCACCATATCCTTAACTCTAAAAGTAACCCGAACCCTAACCCTCGACCTAACCCTCCAACTAACCCTAAATATAACCCTAAACCTCACCCTCACCCTAACCCTAACCCTAAACCTCACCCTAACTCTAACTCTAACCCGAACCCTCACCTCACCCTCACCCTCATCATAACTCTAACCCCAACCCTAACAATAACATTAATCCTAACCCTAAACCTAACCATAACCCTAACCCTAACCTTAATCCTAACACTCACCCTCATGCTAACCCTAATCCTAACACTAACCCTCACCCTAAACCTAATCCTCACCCTCACTGTAACCCTAAGCCTCAACCTAACCCTCACCCAAACCCTAACCCAAAACTTAAACCTTAATGTAACACTAACCCTAACCCTCACCCTCACCCTAGACCTCACCCTAACCCTAATCATAACCCTAATCCACATCGTTACTCTCACCCTAAACCTAACATTAACACTCACCCAAACCCTAACACTAACTCTCAACCTAAACCTAACCCTAGCCCTCACCCTAACCCTAACCTTCACCCTCACCCTCATTCTCAGCCTAACCCTAAGCCTAACACTAACCCTAATGCTCACAATCACCCTAAACCTTACCCTAAAACTAATCCTAACCCTAAGCTTACACCTCACCCTCAACCTAACCCTAAATCTAACACTAACCCTAACCCTAACCAACAACCTCAGCCTCACCCTAACCCTAACTCTAACCCTAAACTTCACCCTCACCCTCATCATAACCCTAATCCTAACCCTAAACCTCACACTAACCCTAACCCTAACCCTAACCCTCCACCTAACCCTCACCCTAACACTAAACCTAACCTTCACCCTCACCCTCACCCTAACCCTAATCCGAACCCTAACCCTCAACCTAAACCTAACCCTCACCCTCACCATACCCTTACACTGACACTCAACCTAACTCTAAACTTAAACCGAACCCTAACTCTCACCCTTACTCTAACGATAAACCTCACCCTAACCCTAATAATAAACCTCACCCTCACCCTAGCCCTCACCCTCAACCTCACTCTCAGCCTAACCCTAAGCCTAACCCTAAACCTAAACCTAACACATACACTCACCCTCAACCTAACCCTAATCCTAACCCTAGCCCTCATCCTAACCCTCTCCATAACCCTAACCCTCACACTAACCATAACCCACAACCTTCACCATCAGCCTAATCGTAAGCCTAACACTAACCCTAACCCGAAACCTAAACCTCACCCTAACCTTAACCCTCACTCTCAACCTCAGCCTAACACTAAGCCTATACCTAACCCTAACCCTAACCCTCACACTCACCCTAACAAAAACCCTAATCCTACTCCTAACCCTAACCCTAACCCTCACGCTTAACGTAACCCTCACCCTCAGCCTAACTCTCACCTTTACCATTACCGTCACCCCCACCCTAACCCTCACCCTAACCCTAATTCTAACCCTAACCCTAATTCTAACCCTAACCCTAACACTAACCCTCACACTAACCCTAACCCTAACCATCACCTTAACCCTAATCCTCACCCCCAGCCTCACCCTCAGCTGAACCCTAAGCCTAAGCCTAACCCTAAACCTAATGCTCACACTCACCCTCAGCTTAACCCAAATCCTAACCATAAACATAACCCTAAACCTCAACCTAACCCTCAACAGAACCTGAACCCTAACACTTACCCTAACCCTAACCCTCGACCTAATCCTCCAACCAAACCTAAATCTAACCCTAAACATCACCCTAACCCTAACACTCACCCTCACCCTCACCATAAATCTAACCCTCACCCTAACAATAACAGTAATCCAAACCCTAAACCTAAACCTAACCCAAACCCTAACCCTACTGCTAACTCTAAACCTCACCCTAACCCTAATCCTAACCCTAACCCTCATCCTAACCCTCACCCTAACCCTCACCCTCACCATAATCCTAACCCTAACCCTAACCATAACCCTAAACCACAACCTAACCCTCACCCTAACCTTAACCCTAAAACTTACCCTAACCCTAACTCTCGACCTAACCCTCCAAATAACCCTAAATCTTACCCTAATCCTCACCCTCACACTAACCGTAATCCTAACCCTAACCCTAAACCTCACCCTAACCCTAACCCTAACCCTCACCCTCACCCTCACCCTCACCATAACTCTAACCCTAACTCTAACAATAAAATTAATTCTAACAATAAACCTAACCCTAACCCTAACCCTAATCCTAACATTCACCCACACGCTAACCCTAATCCTAACCCTAAACTTCACCCTAACCCTAATCCTCACCCTCACTGTAACCCTAACCCTCAACCTTACCCTCACCCAAACCTAACCCTAAACCTAAACCTTAATCTAACACTATCCCTAACCCTCACCCTAACCCTAACCCTCACCACAACCATAAACCTAACTCTCATCATAACCCTCACCCCACCACTAACCCTAACCCTCACCATAATCCTAACCCTAACCCTAACCCTAACCCTAAAACTCAACCTAAACCTCACCATAACCTTAACCTTAAAACTTACCCTAAACCTAATTCTCGACCTAACCCTCCAACAAACCATAAATCTTACCCTAATCTTCACCCTCACACTAACCCTAATCCTAATCCTAACACAAAACCTCACACTAACCCTAACCCTAACCCTCACCATCACCCTTACCATAACTCTAACCCTAACCCTAACAATAACATTAATTCTAACAATAAACCTAACCTGAACCCTAACCCTAATCCTGACACTCACCCTCAAGCTTACCCTAATCCTAAGTCTATCCTTAGCCCTAACCCTAATCCTCACCCTCACTGTAACCCTAACCCGCAACCTTACCCTCACCCTAACCCTAACCCTAACCCTAAACCTTAATCTGACACTAACACTAACCCTCACCCTCACACTAACCCTCACCCTAACCCTAACACTAACACTAATCCTCATTCTTACCCTCACCCTAACCCTAAACATAACCCTCACCCTAACCCTAAACCTAACCCTAACCCTCACCCTAACCCTAAACCTCACGCTCACCATAACCCTAACACTAACCCTCACCCTAACCCTAAACATAACCGAACCCTATCTGTCACCCTAACCCTAACCCTAACCCTCACCCTAACCCTAACCCTAACCATCACCCTCACCCTCAGCCTAACCCTAAGCCTAACCCTAATCCTAACCCTAACTCTCACACTCACCATAACCCTTACCCTAAACCTAATCTTAACCCTAACCCTAACTCTAACCCTAAACCTCACCCTAACACTAACCATAACCCACAACCTCACCCTAACCCTAAACTGAACCCTCACACTCAACATAACCATAACCCTCACCCTCACACTAACCCTTACACTAATCCACAACCTACCCCTAAACAAAACCAGAACCCTAACTCTTACCCTTTCCCTAAACGTTATCCTCAACCTAACCCTAACACTAAACCTCATCCTCACCCTAGCATACCCAACCCTAACCCTAATCCTTACACTCTTCCTAACTCTCCCCCTAACCCTTACCCTAACCCTCACCCTAACACTAACCCTCACCCTCAACCTCACCCTCAGCCTAACCCTAAGCCTAAGCATAAAACTAACCCTAACACACACACTCACCCTCACCCTAAACCTCACCCTAACCCTAACCCTCATCCTAACCCTCCGCATATCCCTAAACCTCACCCTAAACCTCACCCTAACCAAGACCCACACCCTCACCCTCAACCTCACAGTAACTCTAACCCTAACCCTAACAATAACTATAACCCTTACCCTAACCCTGACCCTAACCTTAAACATAACCCTCAACCTCAGCCTAACCCTCACCGCAAACTTAACCCTAACCATAACACTAACAATAAACGTAACCCTAACCCTAACCCTAAACCTAATCTGCACCCCCACCCTTACCCTCACCCTCAGCCTAAATCTAAGCCTAAGCCTAAGCCTAACCCTAACCCTCACTGTAATCCTAACCTTAAACCTAAACCTAAACCTAACTTTAACCTTAAACCTAATCCTAAACCTAACACTAATCCTCAGCCTCACCCTCACCCTAACCCAAACCCTAACCCTAACCCAAACCCTAACCCTAACCCTCACCCTAAACTTCAGCCTAACCCTAACCCTAACCCTCACACTCACCCTCACCCTAATACTAATCCTAAAACTAACCCTAACCCTAACCCTAACCCTCACCCAAACCCTCACACTAACACTTACCATCAACCTAACACTACGCCTAACCCTAACCCTAACCCTCAGCCTAACCCTAACTGTACCCGTAAATGTAACCCTCACCTAACCCTAATGCTAACCCTAACCCTAACACTAAACCTCACCCTAACCCTAAACCTAACCCTCACCCTCAAACTCACCGTGACTGTAACGCTAACCTTAACCCTAACAATAACCTAAACCTAACCCTAACCCTAACCCTAAACCTAAACCTAAACCTCACCCTACCACTTACACTCACCCTAACACTAACCCTAAACCTAACACTAACACTCACACTAACCCTAACCCTCACCCTAATCCTAAACCTCACCCAAACCCTAAACGTAACCCTAACCCTCACCCTCACCCTAACCCTGACCTTCATCCTCACCCTAAAACTCACACTAACCCTGACACTAATCCTCAATCTATCCCACACCTAACCCTAACCCTAACCCTTACCCTAACCCTAAACCTAACCCTAACCCTCAGCCTTATCTTAACCCTCACCCTCAGCGTAAACCTCACCTTTACCCTTACCATCATCCACACCCTAACCCTCAACCTAACCCTAAACCTCATGCTAACCCTCACCCTAACCGTAAACCTAACCATGACCATAACCCTAACCCTCACCCTCAACCTCAATCTCAGTATAACCCTAAGCCTAAGCCTAAGCCTTACCCTAAACCTCACCCTCATTCTAGCCCTCAATCTAACCCTAATACTAACCATCACCCTAACCCTAATCTTGACGCCCACCATCACCCTCAGCCTAACTCTAAGCCTAAGCCTAAGCCTAACTCTAACCCTCAAACTCACCCTCACCCTAACCCTAATCCTAACCCTAAACCTAACCATACCCCTAAACCTCAACCTAACCCTCACCCTAACTTTAACCCTAACACTAACCCTAAACCTAACCCTCGACCTAACCGTCCCCCTAACCCTAAATCTAACCGTAAACCTCACCCTCAACATAACCCTAACTCTAACCCTAACCCTCATGTTCACACTCAATTTAACTCTAACCCTAACCCTAAACCTCAACCTAACCCTAACACTCACCCTAACCCTAAACTTAAACCAAACCCTAACTCTCACTCTAACACTAAACCTAAAACTCACTGTAATCTTAACACTCACAATCACCCTCAAACTCAGCCTCACCCTCACCCTAACTCTAACCCTAAACCTTACCCTCATCCTAAACCTAACCCTAAACCTCACCCTAACCCTCACCCTAACGCTCTCCCTAACGCTATATCTAACCCTAAACCTCACCCTCACCCTAACCCTAACCCTAAACCTCACCCTAACCCTAACCCAAACCCTCAACCGCACCCTCACCCTCACCATAACTCTAACCATAACACTAAAAATAAACCTTAACCTAACCCTAACACTAACCCTAACCCTAATCCTCACCCCCACCCTCACCCTCAGTCTAAGCCTAAGCCTAACCCTAACCCTAACCCTAACTCTCACCGAAAACCTGAACCTAACCTTAATCCTAACCTTAAACCTAAACCTAACCCTAACCCTAACCCTAAACCTAACCCTAACCTTCATTCTCACCCTCACCTTAACCCAAAACGTAAACGTAACCCTCACCCTAACCCTAAGGCTAATACTAACCCTAACACTAACCCTCACACTCACCCTCTCCCTAACCATAATGCTAACACTAATCCTATCCCTAACCCTAACCCTCACTCTAACCCTCAACCTAACCCTAACCCTAACCCTAATGCTAACCCTAAACCCCATCCTAAACCTCACCATAAACCAAACCATAACCCTCACCCTAACCCTAACCCTAACCCACAACCTCATGCACAGCCTAAGCCTAATCCTAAGCCTAACACTAATCCTAACCCTCACCCTAAACCTAACACTAACACTTACCCTAAATCTAACCCTAAACCTCACTCTCACCCCTTCCCTAACTCTAACCCTAACCTTTAACCTAAACCTCATCCTAAACCTAACCATAATCCTCACTCTCACCCTCACCATAACCGTAACCCTAACCCTAACCCTAACAATAACCCAAACCCTAACCCGAACCCTAACACTTACACTCACCCTAACAGTAACAGTCACCCTAACACTAACCCTCACACTAACCCTAACAATACCCCTAACCCTAAACCTCACCCTAACGCTCAACCTCACCCTAAACCTAACTCTAACCTAAACCTCACCCTAACCCCAACCCTCACCCTAAAACTAACTCTAACCTTCACCCTCATAATAACCCTAACCCTCACCCTAACCCTAACGCTAACCCTAAACCTCACACTAACCCTCGCTCTAACTCTAACACTAAACCTAACCCTGACCTTCACCCTAACCCCAATTCTATCGCTAACCCTCAGCTAACCCTAACCCTCACCTTAACCCTAACCCTAACCCTAATCCAAACACTAACCCTAACCCTCACCCGAAACCTCATCCTCACCCTAACCCTTACCCTCACCCTAACACCTACCCTCACCCTAACCCTAATCCTAAACTTTACCCTCACTCTGACCCTCACCCTCAGCCTAACCCTAACCCTAACACTATTCCTAATCCTAACTCTCACCCTCATACTAACCCTAACCCTAACCCTCAGCCTAACCCTCATCCTAACACTAACCTTAAAAATAACTCTCACCCTAACCTTAAACCTAAACCTAACCAAAACCCTAACACTCACCCTCACCCAAAACCTCACCCTCACCCTCATCCTAACCCTAACCATTACCCTAAACCTCACCCTAAACCTAACTCTGACACTCAGCCTCACACTCACCCTAAACCTAACCCTACACCTAAGCCTAATCCTAAACCTAACCCTCACCCTCACCCTCACCCTAAACCTAAACCTTACCCTAACCCTAACCGTAACCCTAGCCCTCACCCTAACCCTTACCCTCACCGTCACCCTAACCCTCACCCTCACCCTATCCCATACCCTCACCCTAACCCTAACCCTAACCCTCAACCTCACCCAAACCCTAACCCTAACTCTCACCCTAACCCTAACCCTAACCCTAATGCTAAACCTAACCCTCACGCTCATGGTAACCTTAACCTTAAGCCTCACCCTAAACCTAAAATTAAACCTAATGCTATCCCTAACACTCACCCTCTCCCTGAACCTCACTCTAACCCTTACCCTCACCATAACCCTCACGCTAACCCTATCCCTTACACTAAAACTAAACCTCATTCTAACCCTCACCTAACCCTAAACCTAAACCTAACCTTCACCCTAACGCTCACCCTTACCCTCACCCTAACCCTAACCCTAACCCTCAGCTTAAACCTCATCCTAACCCTCACACTAACCTTAAAACTTACCCTAACCATAACCCTAACCCTCAGCCAAACCCTCTTCCTAATCCTAACCCTAACACTCAACCCAACCCTAACCCTAACCCTAACCCTAACCCTCACCGTAACCCTAACCCTCACCCTCACCCTCACCCTCACCCTCAGCCTAACCCTATCCCTAACCCTAAACCTAACCCTAAACCTCACACTCACCCTCGGTCTAACTCTAACACTAAACCTAACCCTAATCTTCACCCTAACCCCAATTCTATCCCTAACCCTCACCTAAACCTAACCCTCACCTTAACCCTAACCCTAACCCTAATCCAACACTAACCCTAACCCTCACTCTAAATCTAAACCTAACTCTAACCAAAACCCTCACCCTAATCCTAACCCTATAACTAACCCTCACCCTAACACTAACCCTAATCCTAAACCTAACCCTCACCCTCATCCTAACCCTTACATTCACCCTAAACCTATCTTTAAACCTAATGCTATCCCTAACCCTCCCCCTCACCCTAAACCTCACTCTAACCCTAACCCTCACCCTAACTCTCACCTTAACTCTAACCCTAACACTAACACTAAACCTCACTTTAACCCTCACCCAAACCAAAACCTAAACCTAACCCTCACCCTAACGCTCAGCCTAACCCTGAACCTCAACCTAACCCTCACCCTCACCCTAACCCTCACCCTAAATATGACCCTTACCCTAAACGTAACCCTAAACCTAACTGTCACCCACACCCTAAAAGTCACCCTCACCCGAACCCTCACCCACACCCTAACCTTACCCTAAACCTCACACTAACCCAAACCCTCACCCTAAACCTAACTATAACCCTCACCCTCATAATAACCCTAACCCTCAAGTTAACCTTCGCCCTAAACCTCACCCTAACCCTAACGCTAACCCTAACCCTCACTCTCACCCTAACCCTCACCCTTACCCTTATCCTCACACTAACCCTAAACCTAACCCTAATCTTCACATTAACCCTAACCCTCACCCTAACCCTAACCCTACCCTCACCCTACCCCTCACCCTAACCCTATCCCTAACCCTCAACTTCACCCTAAAAATCACCATCACCATCACCCTAACACTCACCCTAAACCTAACCCTCACCTACACCCTCACCCTCACCTTCATCCTAACCCAAAACATCACGCTCACCCTAAACATCATCCTAATCCTAAACCTCACCCTAACCCTAACCCTAATCCTCACCCTAAACCTAACCCTCACCTTAAACGTCACTCTCACCCTATTCTTCACCCTAAACCTAACCCTAACACTCACCCTAACCCTCACCCTAACCCTAACCCTATCCTTGATCCTAACCCAAACCCTAACCCTAATCCTAAACCTAACCCTCACCCTCACCCTAACCTTTACCCTCAACCTAACCCTAAACCTAACCCTCAAACTAACCTTCATCCCAACACTCACACTAACCCTAAACCTCACCCTAACCACAACCCTAATCCTCAGCCAAAACCTCTTCCTAACCCTAAAAGAAAACTTCAACCCTAACCCTAACCCTAACCCTAAACCTAACCCTCACCCTCAGCCTAACCCTAAACCTAAACCTAACCCTAACCCACACACTCACCCTAACCCCAACCCTATCCCTAACCTCACCTAAACCTAACCCTCACCCAAACCCTAACCCTAACCCTCACTCTCACCCTAACCATAAACCTCACCCTAACCCTAAGCATAAACTTAACCCTCACCCTCACCCTAAACCTCACCCTAACCCATACTCTTTTTTTTTTGTTTTCTTTTTTTATTTTATTTTATTTGAGAACATACTGTACAGAGGGGCTACAATTACATGGGCAGGATAATGCATACATTTCTTACCAAGCATTGCAGCCTCCTCCTTTGTTTACCTTTCACCTCCCTTCCCATCCTCCCCCCTCCCCCCACCCAATTATACCCCCCCTCCCCCCCCACACCGACATTGTAAAGTTGGTTTTGACATGACATTTTGTACTTCTCATTGTTGCAACAGGTCCACCTGAATCCTTAAACGACTTGTTTGTCCCCATCTCCTCCACATGTTATACTGACATCAAATATAGTGAAAGCGGGGTTTACACTGTGGGGGAGGGACATACAAAGCAACAAAGAAATAATCTTATAAATGCGTTAGAAACACATGCATGAAAGAAACGAAAACATTAAAATACATATTTAAGGGTTCATTTTCCTAACATCACATTATCTGACCTTTTCCGCTTGACTCATACCTATACTAGATATTGCAAATAAGGGAAACCATGGGACCTATGCTTCTTTGGGCCTGGCTTACTTCACTTAATATAATTTTTTCCAAACCTTTCCATTTCCTAACAAATGGGGAAATGTCATTCTTTCTGATGGAGGCATAGAATTCCATTGTGTATATATACCACATTTTCTTGATCCATTCATCTACTGAGGGGCATCTGGGTTGGTTCCATATCTTAGCTATGGTAAATAATGCTGCAATAAACATAGTTGTGCCGGTAGCTTTAGTGTGGTCTTGTTTGTAAACATTTGGGTAAATGCCCAAAAGTGGGATTGCTGGATCATAGGGGAGATCTATGTGAAGTCTTTTGAGGAACCTCCATACTGCTTTCCAAAGTGGTTGAACAAGTTTACATTCCCACCAACAATGAAGTAAGGTTCCTTTCTGTCCACATCCCCTCCAGCATCTGTTGTTGTTAGAGTTCTTGATTTTTGCTGTTCTAACTGGAGTGAGGTGATATCTCAATGTTGTTTTGATTTGCATTTCTTTTATGTCTAGGGATGTTGAACATTTCTTCATGTGTCTATTGGCCATCCTTCTTTCTTCTTCAGAGAAGCTTCTCTTTAAGTCTTTCACCCCCTTATTTATTGGGCAGTTGTTTCTTTGAGGATTTGTTGTTGGGTGGTTTAATTTTTTGAGTTCCAAGTATATTTTAGATATGAGACCCTTGTCCGTTGTATGGCTAGTAAAGATCTTCTCCCAATCGGTGGGCTTTCTATTGATCTTGCTAGCTATGTCATTTGCCCTGCAGAAGCTCTGCAACCTTATGCAATCCCATTTGTCCAACCTTTCTTTGATTTGTTGTGCATCCGGGTCTCTATTCAGAAAATTTCGGCCTGAGCCAAGGAGACCTAGGGTTTCTCCTATTCCATCCAGTAATATATTCAGAGTGTCTGCTTTGAGTTCAAGGTCTTTGATCCATTTGGAGTTGATTCTGGTGCAGGGTGATATATAAGGATCTAGCTTTAGTTTTCTACATGTAGTTAACCAATTTTGCCAGCACCATTTACTGAAGAGGCTGTCTTTCGTCCATTCTATTGTTTTAGCTTCCTTATCGAAGATTAGATGGCTATAGGTCTGTAGGTTCATTTCTGCCTAACCCTTACTCTTACCCGAACCCTAACCCTAACCCTCAGCCTAACCCTCATCTTAACACTAACGCTAACCCTAACACTCATATTAACCCTAACCCTCACCCTCACCCTCAACCTCATCCTCAGCCTAAACCTAACCCTAACCCTAATCCAAACACGAACCCCAAAACTCACCCTAAGTCAAAACCTAACCCTAACAAAACCCTCACCCTAATCCTAACCCTATCCCTAACTCTCAACCTAACCCAAACTCTAACCCTAATCCAAAACCTAACCCTCACCCTCACCCTAAACATCACCCAAACCTTAACCCTCACCTTAACCCTGACTCTAACCCTAACCCTCACCCTTACCCTCACCCCAACACTTACCCTCACCCTAACACTAACCCTAACCTTTTCCCTCACCCTGACACTCACCCTCAGCCTAACCCTAACCCTAACATTATTCCTAATCCTAACTCTCAACCTCACACTAACCCTAACCCTAAACCTCACCCTCACCCTCACCCTAACACTCATCCTAACACTAAACTTCACCCTCACCCTCACCCTAACCCTAAGCCTAACCCTAACTCTCATCCTAACCCTAAAGCTAAACCTAATGCTAACCTTAAAACTCACCCTCACCCTATCCCTCACCCTAACCCTTACCATCACCCTAACCTTAACCCTAACCCTCACAATAAACCTAACACTCACCCTTACCCTAAGCCTACACTTCCGCCTAACACTCACCCTAAACCTAACCCTAAACTAATCCTCACCCTATACTTAAACTTAAGCTCTACCGTCACCCTAACCCTAACCCTAACACTTACCCAAACCCTAACCTTCACCCTAACCCTAACCCTAAACCTCACCCTCACCCTAACCCTCACCCTAACCCTTATCCTCACACTAACCCTAATCTTAACCCTCACCCTAACCCTCACCCTAACACTAATCCTCAGCCCATCCCTAACCCTAACCCTAACCCTCAACCTAACCCTTATCCTCACCCTAAACCTAAAACTCACCCTCACCCTAAACCTCACCCTATCCCTTACCCTCACCCTTACCCGCAATCTAAACCTAACCCTATAACTAGAGCTCACCCTAACCCTCACCCTCATCATAACCCTAACCCTAAACCTAACTCTCAACCTCACCCAAAACCTCACCCTCACCCAAACCCTCACCCTAACCCTTTCCCTCACAATAACCCATTCCCTAACCCTAATTCTCAACAGAACACTCACCCTCACCCTAACCCTCACCCTCACACTAAACATCAGCCTAACCCTAACCCTCACTGTAAGCCTAACCCTAAACCTCACCCTAACTCTAACCCTCCCCGTAAACGTAAACCACACCCTAACCCTATCCCGAACCCTCACCTTCACCCTCACTCTCACCCTAACCCTAACCCTAACCCTCATCCTAACACTAAACTTCACCCTCACCCTCACCCTAATCCTAAACTTTACCCCAACACACACCCTCATTACTAAACTTCACCCTAACCATAACCATAACCCTTACCTAAATGAAAACCTCACCCTCACTCTCACCCTCAAACTAATCCTCACCCTCACCCTAGCCCTCACCCTAAAACTAACCCTCACCCTAAGCATAAACTTAACATTCACCCTCATCCTAACCCACACCCTAAACCAAACCCTAACACACATCCACACCCTAACTCTAAACCTAATGCTAACCCTAAACCTCACACTCACCCTAAACTTCACCCTCACCCTTACCTTACCCTAACCCTAACCCTAACCCTCACACTAAACCCAACCCTCACCCTAACCCTAACCCTTCCCCTCAGCCTAACCCACACAGTAAACCTAACTCTAATACTCACACTATCCTTAACCTTAACGCAAAACCTCACTCTAACCCTCACCCTAACCCTAACCCTAATGCTAACCGTAACCCTCACCCTCACCCTAACACTCACCCTAACACTAATCCTCACCCTAAACCTAAACCTCACCCTCCACCCTCACCCTCAGCCTAAACCTAAGCCTAACATTAACCATAACATTAACCCTAACAATAACCCTCAAACTCACCCTCACCCTAAACCTAACTCTACCCCTAAACCTTACCATCACCCTAACCCTAAACCTAACACTAAACCTCACCCTAAACCTAACCCTAACCCTCACCGTAAACCTAACCCTCACACTCACCCTCACGCACAGCCTGAAACTAAGACTAACCCTAACCCTAACCCTAACACTCACACTCACCCTAACCCTAATCCTAAACCTAACCCTAGCCCTAACCCTCATCCTCACCCTAACCCTCACGCTAACCCTAACACTAAAACTAAAACTAACCCTCACACTCAGCCTCACCCTAACCATAATTAGAACACTAAATCTCACCCATACCCTAACCCTAACACTAACCCTAACACTAACCCAAACCCTAACCCACCCAAAATCTCACCCTAACCCTAACACTAACCCTAAACCTAAAACTCAACCTAACCATGACCCTAACCCTAACTCTATCCCTAAACCTCACCCTCACCCTAACCCTCACTCTAACCCTAACCCAAACACTAAACCTCACCCTAACTCTAACCCTAAACCTCACACTCATCCTCACAGTAACCGTAAGCCTAAACCTAACCCTAACAATAACCCTAAAGCTAATGTTAACCCTCACCCTAACCAGAAACCTCACCCTAACCCAAAACCTCACCCTAAAACTTACCCTCACCCTAACACTAACCCTCACACTAACCCTAAGCCTAAACCTAACCCTCACCCTCTCCCTAACCCTAACACTAACCCTATTTCTAACCCTTAACCTAAACCTCCCCCTAACCCTATATCTAACCCTAAACCTCACACTAATCCTAACCCTAAGCCTAAGCCTAAACCTAACTCTAAATGTAACCCTAATCCTCAGCCTCACCCTCAACCTATCCCAAATCCTAACCCTAACCAACACCCTCACCCTCAGCCTAACCCTAAGCCTAAACTTAAACCTAACCCTCACCATCACCTTAACCATATCCCTAACCCTAACCATGAACCAAACCCTAATCCTCATCCTCCCTCTCACCCTAACCCAAACCCTAACCCTCACCCTAAACCTAAGCCTAACCCTAACCCTCACATTAACCCTCAGCCTAGCCCTCACGCTAACCCTAATCCTAACCCTAAAACTTATCCTGACCCTCAGCCTAACCCTCACCCTCACTCTAAACATAACACTAACCCTATTCCTAACCGTTAACCTAACCCTCCCCCTAACCCTAAATCTAACCCTAAACCTCACGCTAACCCTACCCCTATGCATAAGCCTAACCCTAACGCTAACCCTCACCCTAACCCTAACCCTAACACTAACCCTAAACCTCACTCTCACCCTCAGCCTCACCCTAACCCTAACTCTAATCCTCAGTCTAACCCTCACCCTAACACTGACCCTAACCCTTACCATAACCCTACACTTAACCCTAACCCACACCCTTAACTTAAACCTCATCCTCAGCCTAAACCTCACGTTTAACGTTACAATCATCCTCAACCTAACCCTCCCCCTAACCCTAAAACTCATCCTAACCCTCACTGTAACTGGAAACCTAAACATCACCCTAAACCTAAACCTCACCCTCAACCTCAAGCTCAGCCTAAACCTAAGCCTCAGCCTAACCCTTACCTTAAACCTCACCCTCTCCCTAGCCCTCACCCTAACCCTAATCCTAACCCTAACCCTCATCCTAACCCTCACCCTAACCCTAAACCTAACCATTACCCTAACACTAATCCTCACGCCCACACTCACCCTCAGCCTAACCCTAAGCCGAAGCCTAACCCTAACACTCACACTCACCCTCACCCTAACCCTCATCCTAAACCTCAAACTACACCTAATGCTTAACCTCAACCTAACCCTCACCTTAACCTTAACCCTAAAACTAACCCTAAACCTAAACCACAAACTAAGCCTCTCCCTAACCCTAAATCTAACCATAAACCTCACCCTCACCCTACCACTAATCCTACCCCTAACCCTAAACCACACCCTAACCCTCACCCTCACATTAACTCTAACTCTAATCCTAAACCTCAACCTAACCCTAAGCCTAATCCTAACACACACCCTCACCAAAACCGTAATCCTAACCATAACCCTATCCCTCACCCTCAACACAACCTTAACCCTCATCAAAACCCTCACCCTAATCCTAAACCTAACCCTAAACCTCACCCTAGCACTAACCCTAACCCTCAGCCTCACCCTAGCCCTCACCGGAACACTAACCCTAACCCTAACTCTCCTCCTATCCATAAACCTAACACTAACCCACACCATAACCCTAAACCTAATCCTAACCCTCAACCTAAACCTAACCCTCACACTCACCATAACCCTAAACCTAACCCTCACCCAAACCCTAAACTTAAACCGAACCCTAACTCTCACCTTCACCCTAACCCTAACCCTCACCCTAACCCTCACCCTCACCCTCAACCTCATCCTCAGCCTAACCCTAAGCCTAAACCTAACCCTAACCCTCACATTTGTCCTAATCCTTACCCTAATCCTAACCCTAACCTTAAGCCTAACGCTCACCCTCACCCTAATCCTCACCCTAACCCTAACTCTAACACTAACCCTAACCATAACCCTCACAATCAGCCTCAACCTTACCCTAAATCTAACCCTAAACCTCACCCTCACCCTAAACCTAACCATAACCCTAATCCTAAAACTCACAACAACCCTAACCCTAAACCTCACCCTCTACCTAGCCCTCACCCTAACCCTAATCCTAACCCTAACCCTCATCCTAACCCTCACCCTAACACTAACCCTAACACTCACCCTCACCATCACCCTAACCGTAACCCTAACACTAACGCTAAAACTAACTCTAACCCTCACCCTCACCGTAACCTTTAACCTAACCCTCACCCTAACCCTAAATTTAACCCGAACCCTAACTCTCACCCTAAACCTAAACCTAACCCTCACCCTAACCCTAACCCTCACCCTAACGCTCACCTTCAGCATAAGCCTAAGCCTAATCCTAACCCTAACCCTCACACTCACCCTAAGCTAAACCCTAAACCTAATCTTAAACCTAAGCCTAACCCTCACCCACACACTAACCCACACCCTATCCCTAACTCTAAGACTAACCCTAAGCCCAACGCTCACATCACCCTCAACCTAACCATAACTCTAACCCTAAACCTCACCCTCACCACAACGTTAACCCTAAACGTAACCTTAACCCTAAACCTCACCCTCCACCTCAACCTCAGCCTAACTCTAAGCCTAACCCTAAACCTACCCTAACACAAACACTCACCCTCACCCTAACCCTAATCCTATCCCTATCCCTCAACCTAACCCTCCCCCAAAATCTCACCTTAACCCTAATCCTAAACCTAACCCTAACCCTTAACCTCAACTGAACCCTCACCCTAACCTTAACCCTAACACTAACCCTAACCCTTCAAGGAACTAACCCTCCCCCTAACCCTAAATCTAAACCTAAGCCTCACCCTCACCCTAACCCTAATCCTAACCCTAACCCTAATCCTCTCCCTAACCCTAACCCTAACCCTAACCCTCATTCTTACCCTCAGTGTAACTCTATCCATAACCCTAATAATAACACTAAACCTAATCCTAAACCTAACGCTAACCCTAACCCTAACCCTATTTCTAACACTCACCCTCACCCTAACCATAATCCTAACCCTAACCATCACAGGAGCCCTAACCCTCACCCTCACTGTAACACTAAACCTCATCCAAACCCTCACCCTTACCCTAACCCTAACACTTAACCTCACCTTAACACTAACCCTAAACCTCACCCTCACCCTAACCCTAACACTTAACCTCACCTTAACACTAACCCTAAACCTCACCCTCACCCTAGCCCTCACCTTAACCTTAATCCTCATCCTAACCCTCACCCTAACCCTAACCCTAACCCTCACCCTAAACCTAACTCAAACCCTCAACCTAACCCTAACCCTCATGTTCACGGTAACCCTAAAATAACCCTCACGCTAACCCTAAACTTAACCCAAACCCTAACACTCACCCTAAACTGAACCCTAACACACATCCTAACCCTAACCCTCACTCTCACCCTCAGGATAACCCTAAGCCTAACCATAACCCTAAGCCTCACACTCAACCTAAACCTTACCCTAATCTTAATCCTAAACCTAAGCTTAACCCTCACTCTCACCCTCACCCTAAATCTAACACTAACCCTAACCCTGACCCTCACAATCAGCCTCACCCTAACACTAACTCTAACCCTAAACCTCAAACTCACATTAACACTAACCCTAACCCTAAGCAAAACCTCACCGTAACCCTAACCCTAAACCTCACCCTCACCCTAGCACTTACCCTAACCCTAATCCTAACCCTAACCCTCATCCTAACCCTCACCCTAACAATAAACCTAAGCCTAACCCTCACCCTCAGGGTAAACCTTACCTTAAACCTCACCCTGACCCTAAACTTTAACTGAACCCTATCTCTCACACTAATCCTAACCCTAACCCTCACCCTAACCCTAACCCTCAAATTCAAACTCACCCTAAGCCTAAGATTAATCCTAACAGTAACTGTAACACTAACCCTTACACTCAGAATAACGTTAAGCCTAATCCTAATCCTAAACCTAACCCTAAGCCTCACCCTCACCATAACTCTCACCTTAACCCAAACCCTAACCCTAACCCTCACCCTCAGCCTCATCCTAACCCTAACTCTAACCCTAAATCTCAACCTCACCCTAACCCTAACCCTAAACCTAACCCTAAACCTCAACCTAAACCTAATCCTAAACCTTACCCTAACCCTAGCCCTCACCCTAACCCTAACCCTAATCTTAACCCTAACCCTCATCCTAACCCTCCCCCTAACCCTAACCTTAACTCTCACCCTAACCCTAAACCTCACCCTCAACCTCACCTTCAGCCTAACCCTAAGCCTAACCCTAAACCTAACGCTAAAACACACACTGACCCTCACCCTAACCCTAATCCTAAACCTATCCCTAACCCAAACGCTCCCCCTAAATCTCACCCTATCCCTAACCCTAACACTAACCCTAACCCTAACCTTCAACCTAACCCTCATTCTAACCCTATCTCTTACCCTAAACCTCACCCTCAGCCTAAACCTAACAATAAACCTAACCCGAACACTAAACCTCAACCTAACCCTAACCTTAACCCTCACCCTCACCATAACAGAAAACCTAAACCTATCCCTGACAATAATTCTAACCCTAATCCTAAACCTCACCCTCACCATAACCCTCACCCTAACCCAAAACCTCACCCTAACACTTACCCTCACCCTAACGCTAACCCTAACACTAAACCTCACTCTAACCCTAACCATAACCCTAACCCTAAAACTCAACCTAAACCTCACCCTCACCCTAACACTAACCCTAACACTAAACCTCCCCCTAAGCCTCCCCCTAACCCTAAATCTAAACCTAAACCTCACCCTCACCTTCACCCTAACCCTAAACCTAAACCTCACCCTAACCATAACCCTCACCCTAATCATAACCCTCAACATAACACTTCCGCTCACCCTAACACTAACCCTAAACCTAACACTCACCCGCACACTAACCCTAACCCTCAACCTCATCCTAACCCTCACCCTAATCCTAACACTAACCCTAACCCTCACCCTCACCCTAGCCCTCAACCTAACCCTAATTCTAACCTTCATGCTCACCCTAACCCTAACCCTCATCCTCACCCTAAACCTCACACTAACCCTAACCCTAATCCTCAATCTAACCCTCACCATAACCCTAACCCTAAACCTTACCCTAACCCTAAACCTAAACCTAACACTCACCCTTATTTTAACCCTCAGCCTCAGCCTAAACCTCACTTTTACTTTTACCATCATCCTCACCCTAACCCTCCCCCTAAACCTAAACCTCATCCTAACCCTCACCCTAACAGTAAACCAAAATATCACCCTAACCTTAAACTTCACCATCAACCTCACCCTCAGCCTAACCCTAAGCCTAAGCCTAAGCCTAACCCTCATCCTCACCCTCACCCTAAACCTAATACTAACCCTAAACCTAAACCTAACCCTTAACCTCAACCTAACCCTCACCCTCACCTTAACCCTAACACTAACCCTAACCCTAGAACATGAACTAACCCTCCCCCTAACCCTAAATCTAAGCCTAAACCTCACCCTCACCCTAACCCTAATCCTAACCCTAACCCTAAACCTCACCCTAAACCTAACACTAACCCTCCCCCTCACCCTCACCCTCACTGTAACTCTAACCCTAACACTAACAATAAAACTAACTCTAACTCTAACGCTCACCCTAACACTAACCCTATCCCTAAACGTCAACCTAACCCTCACCCTCATCCAAACCCTAATACTAAACCTAACACTAACCCTCACCCTAACCCTCCACCTACCCCTAACTCTAACCCTAAAACTTACCCTCACCCTACCCTAAATCTATCCATAAACCTCACCATAAACCTCACCCTACCCTCACCCTCACCCTCACCCTCAACCTCAACCTCACTGTAACTCTAAACCAAACCTTAAAAATAAGACTCACAATAATCCTAAACCTAATCCTAACCCTAACCATAACCATAACCCAAACCCTGAGCCTCACACTTCCCGCAAACTTCACCCTAACCATACCATAACACTAACAATAACCCTAACCATAACTCTAACCCTAATCCTAACCCTAACCCTTACCTAAAACTCAACCCCAACCTCACCCTCAGCCTAACCCTAACCCTAACCATAACTCTAACCCACACACTCACCCTCACCATAACCCTAATCCTAACCCTAACCCTAACCCTAACCCTAAAACTCACCCTCACCCTAGCCTTCACCCTAACACTAATCCTAAACCTAACCCAAACTCTAACCATAACCCTAACCCTAAACCTCACCTTAAACCTAACCCTAACTCTCACCCTCACTGTAAGGGTAACCCTAACCCTAACCGTAACAATAACTCTAACCCTTACACTAACCCTCACCTTAAATCTAACACTTACCCTTAACTTAAACCTCGGCCTCAGCCTAATCATCACCTTCACACTTACCATCACCCTTACGCTAACCCTCACCCTAACTCTAACCCTCATCTTAACCCACACCCTAATCGTAACCCTAACCATCACCCTAACCCTATACCTGACCCTCAACCTCACCCTCAGCCTAACCCTAAGAATAAGCCTAAACCTAAACTTAATCCTCAACCTCACCCTAGCCCTCACCCTAAACATAGTCCTAACTCTAACCCTCACCCTAACCCTAAACCTAACCCTCACCCACACCCTCATCCTCACCGTAACTCTAACCCTATCAATAACACTAACCCTAACCCGAACCATGACCCTAACATTAACCCTAACCCTCACCCTCATGCTCGGACTAAGCCTAAGCCTAAGCCTAAGCCTAACCCTAACCCTCACCCTAACCCTCAACCTTACACGAACCCTAACTCTAACCCTAAACCTCACTCTCACCCTAACTCTAATTCTAAACCTAACCCTAAACCTAAAGCTCATCCTAACCCTAACCTAATAATCACCCTCAGCCTCAGCCGAAACCTAAGCCTAACATTAACCCTGACACTAACCCTCACACTCACCCTCACCCTAAACCTAACTCTACCCCTAAACTTCACCCTCACACTAACCCTAAACCTAACACTAAACCTCACCCTAACCCCAAAGCTAACCCTCACACTAAACCTAACCATCACCCTCACCCTCACGCTCAGCCTAAACCTAAGGCTAACCCTAACCCTAATCCTAACACTCACACTCATCCTAACCTTAACCCTAATCCTAATCCTAACCCTAGGCCTAACCCTCATCCTCACCCTAAAACTCACCGTAACCCTAACATAATCCTAAAACTAACCCTCACACTGAGCCTCACCTTAACCCTAATTCTAACACTGAACCGCACCCACACCCTAACCCTAATGCTAACCCTAAACATAACCCTAACCCTAACCCGCCCCAACTCTCACCCTAACCCTAACACTAACCCTAACCCTAAACATCAACCTAACCTCACCCTAACCCTAACTCTATCCCTAAATCACACCCTCACCCTAACCCTCACTCTAACCCTAAACCAAACACTAAACCTCATCCTAACCCTAAACCCAACCCTCACCCTCACCCTCACAGTAATCGTAACCCTAAACCTAACCCTACCAATAACCCTAAAGCTAATCCTAACCCTCACCCTAACCATAACCCTCAGCCAAAACCAAACCCTCACCCTTAAATTTACCCTCACCCTAACACTAACCCTAACTCTCACACTAACCCTAACCCTAACACTAAACCTAAACCTCAACCTAAACCTCACCCACATCCTAACCCTAACACTAACCCTATTCCTAACCCTTACCCTAGCCCTCCTGCTAAACCTATATCTAAGCCTAAACCTCACGCTAACCCTAAGCCCAAGCCTAAACCTAACACTAACCCTAACCCTAAAAGTAACACTAATCCTCAGCCTCACCCTTACCCTAACCCAAACCCTAACACTAACCAAAACCCTCACCCTCAGCGTAACCCTAAGCCTAACCCTAAACCTAACCATAACCGTCACCTTAAACCTAACACTAACACTAACCATAACCCTTAGCCAAAGCCTAATCCTCAGCCTACCCCTCACCCTAACCCAAACACTAAATCTAACCCTCACACTCACACTCAACCTAAACCTAATCCTCAACCTAACCCTAGCCCTAAACCTAACCCTCACATTAACCTTCAGCCTAGCCCTCACCCTAACCCTAATCCTAATCCTAAAACTTACGCTAACCCTCAGCCTAACCCTAACCCTAACCCTCACCCTAACCCTAACCCTCAAAGTAAGCCTCAACCTAACCCTAACTCTATAGCTAACCTTAACCCTCACCCTCACTGTCACCGTAACTGTAACCCAAAACCTAAGCCTAAAAATAACCCTAACCCTCACCCTCACCCTAACACTAATCATAAACCTAAATCTACCCCTAACCCTTAACGTCAACCTAATCCTCACCCTAAACTTAACGCTAACACTAACCGTAACCCTAACCCACGAACTAACCCTCCCCCAACTCTAAATATAAACATAAACCTGACACTCACCCTAACCCTAATCCTAACCCTAACCCTAAACCTCACCCTAACACTAACCCTAAGCCTCACCCTCACCCTCACCCTCAATTTAACTCTAACTCTAACCCTAACAATAACACTAATCCTAAACCTAAATCTAACCCTAAGCCTAACCCTAACCCTAATCCTAAAACACACCCTCACCCTAAACCTAATCCTAACCATTACCCTCACCCTCACCCTCACCATAACCTTAACCCTCATCCAAACCCTCACCCTAACCCTAATCTTAACCCTAATTCTCCTCCTAACCCTCACCCTAAACCTAACACTAACCCTGACCCTAACCCTCAAAATCAGCTTCAACCTAACCCTAACTCAAACCCTAAACCTCACCCTCACTCTAAACCTAACCATAACCCTAATCCTAAAACTCACCACAACCCTAACCCTAAAGCTCACCCTCCCTCTAGCCCTCACCCTAACTATAATCCCAACCCTAAGCCTCATCCTAAACCTCATCCTATCACTAACCCTAACCCTCATCCTTACCATCACCCTAAGCCTAACCCAAACTCTCAAACTAACTCTAAACCTCACCCTCACCATAACCCTTACCCTAACCCTCACCCTAACCCTAAATTTAACCCGAACCCTAAAGCTCACCCTAAACCTAACCCTAACCCTCACCCTAACCCTAATCCTCACCATCACCCTCAGCCTCAGCCCAAGCCTAAGCCTAATCCTAACCTTAACCCTAACCCTCACACTCACCCTAAGACTAACCCTAATCCTAATCCAAACCCTAAGCCTAAACCCACACTCAACCTAATCCTAACACTAACCCTAAACCTAACCCTAACCCTTACCTAAACCTCAACCCCAACCTCACCCTCAACCTAACCCTAAGCCTAACCCTAACACTAACCCTAACACTCATCGTAACCCAAACCCTTACCTTAACCCTAACCCTAACCGAAACACTAACCCTAACCCCAAACCTAAACCTAACCCTTACCCTAACCATAACCCTAAACTTCAACCTCAATGTCACCGTAACCCAAACAATAACCCTAACCCTCACCCTAACCCTAAACCTAACCCTCACCCTAACCCTCACCCTAGCCCTCAAACTGACCCTAATCCTAACCCTAAACCTCATCCTAAACCTCACCCTAACCCTAACCTTAACCCTCACACTAAACCTAACCCTAAACTTAAACCTCACCCTAAACTTAAACCGAATCCTCACCCTCACCCTTACTCTCAACTTAACTCTAACCCTAAACCTAACAATAACCCTAAACCTAAACATAACCCTAACCAACACACTCACCATAACTCTAAAACCAAGCCTAACACTAAAACTCACCCTAATCCTCACCCTCAACTTCATCCTAAATCAAACCCTAATCCTCACCCAAACCCTCACCCTCAGCCTAACCCTAAGCCTAAACCAAACCCTAACCCTAACCATCACCTTAACCCTAACCCTAACCCAAACCCTAACCCTGAACCAAAACCTAATCCTCAGCTTCACCCTCACCCTAACCGAAAACCTAACACTAACCCTCACCCTAACCCTAAACCTAACCCTAAACCTAACCCTCAAACTCACCCTCACCATAACCATAATCCTAAACCAATCCCTATTCCTAAACCTATGCTTCACATTAACCCTCAGCCTAGCCCTCATGCTAACCCTAATCCTAACCCTAAACCTTATCCTAAGCCTCACCCTAACCCTACCCCTAAACCTCACCCTCACCTTCAGCCTCACTTTAACTCTAACTTGAACCCTAACAATAACACTAATCCTAAACCTAAACCTAACCCTAACCCTAACCCTATACCTAATCCTACCACACACCCTCACCCTAACCCTAATCCTAACCATAGCACTAACCCTCACCCTAAACCTCACACTAACCCTAACACTAATCCTCAATCTAACCCTTACCCTCACCCAATACCCTAACCCTCACCATTACCCTAACACTAACCCTAACATAACCATAATCATAACCCTCAACCTCAGCCTCACATTCAAAGCAAACATAACCCAAACCATAACACTAACAATAACCCTAACCCTCACATTAATCCTAATCCTACCCCTACCCCTAAACCTCACCCTAGCCCACACCCTAAACCTAAGCCTAAGCCTAACCCTCACCTTAACTCTCACTCTAACCCTAACCCCAAACCTCAACTGAACCCTAACCTTCAACCTCACCCTCAGCCTAACTCTAATCCTAACCTGAATCCTAAACTTAACCCTCACACTCACAGTCACCTTAAACCTAGACCTAATCCTAACCTTAACACTAACCCTCACCCTCACCCTAAACCTCACCCTAACCCTAACCATAACCCAAAACCTCAGCCTCACATTCACAGCAAACTTAACCCAAACCATAACACTAACAATAACCCTAACCCTCACCCTCAACCTAACCCTAAACCTAAACCTAAAACTAACCCTAACCCTAACCCTAACCCTAACCCTAAACCTGACCCTAACCCTAATCCTAACCCTCACCCTCACTCTCACAGTAACCATAACCCTAACCCTCACCCTTACAATAACCCTAACCCTAACCCTATACCTAATCTGAACCATATCCTTCACCCTAAACCTAACCCACACCCTAAAGCTTATCCTCACCTTAACCCTAACCCTCACACTCACCCTAACCCTCACCCTAATCCTAATCCTAACCCTAAGACTAACCCTCTCCCTCACCCTAACCTTCACCCTAAACCTAACTCTAACACTAACCCTAACCCTAACCCTCACCCTCAGCCTCACTCTAACCCTAACTCTAACCTTAAACCTCCCCCTGCCCCCACCCTAACCCTAACCCTAACCCTCAACATCACCCAAACCCTAACCCTAAACCTCACCCTCACTCTAGCCCTCACCCTAATCCTAATCCTAACACTAAACCTCACTCTAATCTAACCTTAATCTTAATCCTAACCCCTAACGTAACCCTCACCCTCACCCTAACCCTCACCTGAACCCTAACCCTAACCTAACCCTCACCCTCACTCTAATCCTAACCATAACTGTAACCCTAAACCCCACTCTCACCCTAACCCTCACCCTAAACCTAAACCTCCCCCCTACCCTAACCCTAATCCTCACCCTCACCCAAGCACTCACCCTAACCCTAATCCTAACCCTAATACTCCCCCTAACCCTAACTCTAACACTAAACCTCACCCACAACCTACCCCTAAGCCTAAACCTAAACCTAACCCTAACACAAATATTCACCCGCACCTTTACACTAATCCTAACCCTACACCTTACCCTCCCCCTAATTATCCCCCTAACCCTAACCCTAACCCTAACACTACCCCTAACCCTCAACCTAACCCTCACTCTAACCCTAACTCTAACCCTAAACCTCACCATCACCCTAAACCTAACTCTACCCCTAACCCAAACCCTAAACCTCATCAGAAAACTAACCCTCACCCTCACCCTCAGCCTAAAACTAAACCTGACCCTAACAATAACCCTAACACTAATCCTGACCCTCACCCTAACCATAATGCTCACCCTAACCCAAAACCTCACCCTAACCCTTACCCTCACCCTAAAACTAGCCCTAACCCTAACACTAACCCTCACACTAACCCTAACCCTACCCCTAAACTTCACCCTAACCCTAAGCCTATATCTAACCCTAAACCTCACGCTCAGCCTAACCCTAACCCTAACCCTAACCCTCACCGGCACCCTCAACCTCACCATAACTCTAACCCTAACCCTAACACTAACACTAACCATAACCATAACCATCACTTTAACCCTAATCCTCACCCCCACCCTCAGCCTCAGCCTAACCCTAAGACTAACCGTAACACTCAGACTAACCTCACCGAAACCCTAACCCTAACACTAACCCTAACCCTAAACCTAACCCTAACCCTAAACCTAACCCTCATTATCAGCATCAACCCCACCCTAACCTAAACTCTAACCTGAACACTCACCCTAACCCTAAGCCCTACCCTAACCTTAACCCTAACCTTCACACTCACTCTACCCTAAACCTAATCCTAAACTTAACACTACTCCTAAAACTAACCCTCACCATAATCCTCACCCTAGCCCTCATCCTAACCCTAATCATAAACCTAAACCTCAAACTAAACCTAAATCTACCCCTAATCCTCAACCTCACCCTAACCCTAACTCTAACCCTAACACTAACATTAAACCTCACCATAACCCTAACCCTAACCCTCACCCTAACCCTAAAACTCACCCTCACCCTCAGCCTATCGCTAAGCCTAACCCTAAACCTATCCCTAACACACACTCACCCTCAATCTAACACTAATCCGAACCCTAACCATAACCCTTCCCCTAACTCTCACCGTAACCCTAACCTTAACACGAACACTAACCCTAACCCTCAACTTAACCGTCACCCTAACCCTAACTCTAAACCTAAACCTCACCATTATGCTAACCCTAACTCTAACCCTAACCCAAACCCTAAACCTCACCCTAACCCTAACCCTAACACTCATCCTCACCCTCACCGTAACCATAACCCTAAACCTAACCCTAACAATAACCCTAAACCTATTCCGAACCCTCACCCTAACCATAACCCTCACCCTAACCCAAACCATCACCCTATCACTTACCCTCACCCTAACACTAACCCTCACCCTAACACCAACCCTCACACTAAACCAATCCCTAACCCTAACCCTAAACTTCAACCTAACCCAGACCCTCACCCTAACCCTAAAAATAACCCTAAACATAACCCTCACCCTATCCCCCCCTTAAAGTTATATCTAACCCTCAACCTCACCCTCACACTCACCCTAACCCTAACCCTAAACCCCACCCTAACCCTAACCCTATACCTCATCCTCATGCTCAGCCTAAGCCTAAGCCTAAAGTTAAACCTATCCCTAACACTCACCATAACCCCAACACTAACACAAAACCTAACTCTAAACCTAAACCTCACCCTCAAACTAACCCTAACAATAACCCTAACCCTAAACCTAAGCCTCATCCTAAACCTCACCCTCACCCTCACCCTCACCGTAACTGTAACCCTAACCCTAAACCTAACAATAACACTAACACTAACCCTAAACCTCATACTAACCATAAACTTCACCCTAATCCTAACCCTCAACATAACACTTACCCTCTTCCTAACACTAACCCTAACCCTAACACTAACCCTCACACTAAACCTAACCCTCACAATAACCCAAAACCTCACCCTAACCCTAAACCTCAACCTGAACCTAGACCTCAACCAAACCCTAACCCTCATCCTCACCCTAAAACTCACATTAACCATAACACGAATCCTCAATCTAACCCTCAACCTCACCCTAACCCTAACCCTCACTGTTACCCTATCCCGAACGCTCAGCCTAACCCTCACCTTTAAACTTACCGTGACCCTCAACCTCACCCTCACCCTAAATCTAATCCTCATCCTATCCCTCACCCTAATGGTAACCCCAACCATCACCCTAATCCTAACCCTCACCCTCAGCCTCAGCCTCAACCTAACACTAAGCCTAAGCCTAACCCTAACCCTAACCCTCACCCTCACCCTAGCCATCACCCTAACACTAATCCTAACCCTAACCTTCATCCTAACCCTTAACCTAACCATAACCCTAACCATCTTTCTAAACCTAATCCTCATCAACACCCATACCCTCAGCCTAACCCCAAGCCTAAGCCGAACCCTAACCCTAACCCTCACACTCACCCTCACTGTAAAACTTATCCTAAAACAAACACTAATCCTAGCATTATACCTCAACCTAACCCTCACCATAATCCTAACCCTAACACTAACACTAACCCTAACCCTCACCCTAAATCTCCCCCTAACAGTATCTCTAACCCTAAACCACACCCTCACCCTAACCATAACCCTAAACCTAAACCTCACCCTAACCCTGATCCTAAACCTCACCATCACCCTCACCCTCACTGTAACTCTAACCCTATCCCTAATACTAACCCTCACCCTCACCCTAACCCTAACCCTAACCCTAACACTCACCCTCACCATAATGCTAACCCTGAACCTAACCCTAAACCTCACCCTAATGCTAACCCTAACCCTCACCCTCACTCTAACCCTCATCCTAACCCTAATGCTAACCCTAAACCTCACCCTCACCCTCATGCTCGGCCTAAGCCTAAGCCAAAGCCAAAGATTAACCCTGACCCTGACCCTCACCCTAACCCTAACCGTAACACTAACCCTAACCCTAACCCTCACACTAACACTCAACCTAACACTAACTCTGAACCTAAACCTCACCCTCACCCTAACCCTAACCCTCACCCTCACCCTCACCCCTTCCCTAATATTAAACCTAATCCTAACCCTAAACCTAACCCTAAAAATAAGAGTAACCCTCACCCTAACCCTCACCATAACCCTAACCCTAACACTCACTCTCACCATAGACCATAACCAAACCCAAAGCCTAGGCCAAACCCTCACCCTAACCCTCACTCTAATCCTAAACCCAACACTCACTTTAACCATAACCCTCACTCTCACCCTAACTCTAATCCTAACCCTAACCCTAACTCTAACCCTCCCCTTAACTCTAACCCTAACCCTAACCTTAAAAGGAACACTAACCCTAACCCTCAACCTAACCCTCACCTTAATCCTAACTCTAACCTAAACCTCACCCTGACCCTAAACCCAACTCTAACATTAACCCAAACCCTAAACCTAACTCTAACCCTAACCCTAACCCTCATCCTCACCCTCACCATAACCGCAACCCTAAACCTAACAATAAGAATAACCTTATCCCTATTCCTAACCCTCACCCTAACACTTACCCTCACCCTACCACTAACCCTAAACCTCACCCTAACCCTCTCCCTAACCCTATATGTAACCCTCAACCTCACACTCACCATAAACCTAACCTTAAACCCCACATTAACCCTAACTATAACCATCACCCTTATGCTCGGCCTAAGCCTAAGCCTAACACTAACCCTAAACATCACCCTAACCCCAACAATAACACTAAACCTAACTCTAACCCTAAACCTCACCCTCACCCTAACCCAAATTCTAACCCTAACCCTAACCCTAAACCTAAACCTAAGCCTAAGCCAAAGATTAACCCTGACCCTGACCCTCACCCTAACCCTAACCGTAACACTAACCCTAACCCTAACCCTCACACTAACCCTCAACCTAACACTAACTCTAAACCTAAACCTCACCCTCACCCTAACCCTAACCCTCACCCTCACCCTCACCCCTTGCCTAATATTAAACCTAATCCTAACCCTAAACCTAAACCTAAAAATAAGAGTAACCCTCACCCTAACCCTCACCATAACCCTAACCCTAACACTCACTCTCACCATAGCCCATAACCAAACCCTAAGCCTAGGCCTAACCCTCACCCTAACCCTCACTCTAATCCTAAACCCAACACTCACTTTAACCATAACCCTCACTCTCACCCTAACTCTAATCCTAACCCTAACCCTAACTCTAACCCTCCCCTTAACTCTCACCCTAACCCTAACCTTAAAAGGAACACTAACCCTAACCCTCAACCTAACCCTCACCTTAATCCTAACTCTAACCTAAACCTCACCCTGACTCTAAACCCAACTCTAACATTAACCCAAACCCTAAACCTAACTCTAACCCTAACCCTAACCCTCCTCCTCACCCTCACCGTAACCGCAACCCTAAACCTAACAATAAGAATAACCTTAACCCTATTCCTAACCCTCACCCTAACACTTACCCTCACCCTACCACTAACCCTAAACCTCACCCTAACCCTCTCCCTAACCCTATATGTAACCCTCAACCTCACACTCACCCTAAACCTAACCTTAAACCCCACATTAACCCTAACTATAACCATCACCCTTATGCTCGGCCTAAGCCTAAGCCTAAGACTAAGCCTAACACTAACCCTAAACATCACCCTAACCCCAACAATAACACTAAACCTAACTCTAACCCTAAACCTCACCCTCATCCTAACCCTAATTCTAACCCTAACCCTAAACCTAAACCTCATCCTAACCCTAACAGTCACCCTCACCCTCACCCTCACTCTCACCCTCACCGTAACCGTAACCCTAACCCTAACCCTAACAATAACCCTAACCCTAACCCTAAACCTCATCCTAAGCATAACCTTCACCGTAACCCTAACCTTCACCCTAACCCTAACCCTCATCCTAAGATTTACCCTCACCCTAACACTAACACTCACGCTAACACTAACCCTCACACTAACCCTAACCATCACCCTAACCCTAAACCTCACACTAACCCTAACCCTCAACCTCAACCTAGCCCTCAACCTAACCCTAACCCTCATCCTCACCCTAAAACTCACACTAACCCTGACAGTAATCCTCAATCTAACGCTCACCCTTACCCTAACCCTAACACTCACCCTTACCGTTAACCTCACCCTCAGCCTAACACTAATCTTTACCCTTACCATCACCCTCACACTAACCCTCAGCCTAAAACTAATCCTCATCCTAACCCTCACCCTAACGGTAACCCCAACCATCACCCTAACCCTAACCCTCACACTCACCCTCAGCCTCAGCCTAAACCTAAGCCAAAGCCTTGGCCTAAACCCAACCCTCATCCTCACCCTAACCCTAAACCTCATCCTAACACTTAACCTAACCATAAACCTAACCATCTTTCTAAACCTAATCCTCATCCCCACCCATATCCTCAGCCTATCCCTAACCCTAAGCCGAACCCTAACCTTAACCCTCACACTCACCCTCACTGTAAACCTAATCCTAAACCTAACCCTAACCCTAAAATTAAACATCAGTCTAACACTCTCCATAACCCTAACCCTAACCCTAACCCTAATGCTCACCCTGAACCTCCCCCTAACCCTAACTCTAAACCTAAACGTCACCCTCACCCTAACCCTAACACTAACCCTAAACCTTAACCTAAACCTAATCCTTACCCTCACCCTCAACCTCACTGTAACTCTAACCCTAACCCTAATCCTAACCTCACCCTCACCCTAACCCTAACCCTAACGCTCACCCTTACCTAACATTCACCCTCACCGTAACACTAACCCTAACCCTAACCCTAAACCTCAACATAACCCTAACAATAACCCTCAACCTCACTCTAGCACTCACCCTAAAAATAATTGTAACCTTAAACCTCATCCAAAACCTCGCCCTAACCCTAACCCTAACCCTCAACCTAACCATAAACCTAATTCTAACCCTCAACCTCACCCTAACCCTGACCCCAACGTAACCATAAACCTAACTCTCACCCTAAACCTAAACCTCATCCTAACCCTAACCCTCACCCTCACCCTAACCCTAACACTAATTCTAACCTTAAACCTCACCCTATACCTTACCCTAACCCTAACTCTAACCCTAAACATGACCCTCACCCTAACCCTCACCCTAGCCCTAAAACTCACCCTCACCCTAGCCTTCACCCTAACCCTAATCCGAACCTTAACCCTCATCCTAACCCTCACCCTATCCCTAAACCTAACCCTCAACCTAACCCTAAACCTCACCCCTAACCTCACCCTTAGTCTAACCCTAAGCCTAACCCTAAACCTAACCCTAACCCACACACTCACCCTCAACCTAACCCTAACCCTAACCCTCACCCTAACCCTAACCCTCATCCTCAACCTCACCCTTAGCTAACCCTAAGCCTAACCCTAAACCTAAACCTAACACACACACTCACCCTCACCCTAATGCTAATCCTAACCCTAAACCTAACCCTCACCCTCACCATAGCCTTCACCCTAACCCGAATCCTAAACCTAACTCAAACTCTAACCATAACCCTAACCCTAAACCTCACCCTAAACCTAACCCTTACCCTCACCCTCACTGTAAGGGTAACCCTAATCCTAACCCTAACAATAACCGTAACCCTAACTCTTACCCTCACCCTAACCATAACAATCACCCTAAACCTAACCCTCATCCTAACACTTACCCTCAACCTTATCTTAACCCTAAGCTTCAGCCTAATCCTGACCTTTATGCTTACCATCACCCACACCCTAACCCTCACCCTAATACTAACCCTAATCCTTACCCTCACCCTCACCATAACCCTAACCATCACTCTAACCCTACTCTTCACCCTCAACCTCACCCTCAGACTAACCCTACGCCTAAGCCTAAACTTAACCCTAACCCTCAACCTCACCGTTGCCCTCATCCTAACCATAATCCTAACCCTAACCCTCACCCTAACCCTAACCCTAACCTTACCCATAAACCCCACCCTAACCCTAAACCTAACCCTCACCCGCACCCTCACCCTCACCGTAACTCTAACCCTAACCCTATCAATAACACTAAACCTAACCCGAACCATCACCCTAAACCTAACCCTAACCCTCACCCTCATGCTCGGACTAAGCCTAAGCCTAAGCCTAATCCTAAACCTAACTTTCAACCTAACCCTGTTCCTAACCCTAACCCTAACTCTAACCCTAAATCTCACTCTCACCCTAACACTAATTCTAACCCTAACCCTAAACCTAAACCTCATCCTAACCTTAACCCTAAGACTCACCCTCACCCTCAACCTAAACCTATGCTTAACATTAACCCTAATCCTAACCCTCAAACTCAACCTCACCCTAAACCTAACTCTACCCCTAAACGTCACCATCACCCTAACCCTAAATCTAACACTAAACCTCACCCTAACCCTAACCTTAAGCTCTCCCTAAACCTAAACCTCACCCTCACCTTCAGCCTAAACCTAAGGATAACACTAACCCTAAACCTAACCCTCACACTCACCCTAACCCTAAACCTAATCCTAATCCTAACCCTAGCCCTAAAACTCACCCTCACCCCAAACCTCACCCTAACCATAAAACTAACCCTGAAACTAACCCTCACACTCAGCCTCAACCTAACCCTAATTCTAACACTAAACCTCACCCACACTATAACCCTAACGCTAATCCTCACCCTGACCCTAACACTAACACTAAGCCTAAATCTAACACTAAACCTCACCCTCAACCTAACCCTCACTCTAACCCTAACCCAAACACTAAACCTCACCCTAACCCTAAACCTCACCCTCACCCTAGCCCTCACCCTAACCCTAATTCTAATCTTCATCCTCACCCTAACCCAAACCGTCATCCTCACACTAAGCCTCACCCTAACCCTAACCCTAATCCTCAATCCAACCCTCACCATAACCCTTACCATAACCCTAAACTTAACCTTAACCCACACACTTACCTTAAACCTCACCCTCAGCCTAAACCTCACTTTTACACTTACCATCATCCTCACCCTTACACTCCCCCTAACCCTAAACCTCATCCTAACCCTAACCCTAGCCGTAAACCTAAACATCACCCTATCCCTAACCCTCACCCTCAACCTCAAGCTCAGCCTAACCCTAAGCCTAAGACTAACCCTTACCCTAAACCTCACCCTCTCCCTAGCCTTCACCCTAACCCTAATCATAACCCTAACCCTCATCCTAACCCTCACCCTAACCCTAAACATAACCATCACCCTAACCATAATCCTCAAGCCCACACTCACCCTCAGCCTAACCCTAAGCCGAGGTCTAACCCTAACCCTAACACTCACACTCACGCTCAACCTAACCCTAATCCTAAACCTAACTCTATCTCTAACCATTAACCTCAACCTAACCCTCACCCTAACATTAACCCTAACACAAACCCTAACCCTAACCCACGAACTAACCCTCCCCCTAACCTTAAATCTAAACATAACCTCACCCTCACCCTATCCCAGTCCTACCCCTAACCCTAAACCTCACCCTAACCCTAACCATAACCCTCACACTCACCCTCACTTTAACCCTAACTCTAAACCTAACAATAACACTAATCCTAACCCTTAACCTAACCCTAACACTAACCATAACACTAATCCTAACACACACCCTCACCCTAACCCTAATCCTAACCATGACCCTAACCCTCACCCTAACCATAAACTTTACCCTCATCCAAACCGTCACCCTAACCCTAAACCTAACCCTGAACCTCAGCCTAACACTAACCCTAAACCTCACCCTCAACCCAGACCTCACCCTAACCCTAATCCTAACCCTAATTCTCCTCTTAACCCTCACCCTAAACCTAACACTAATTCACACCCTAACCCTGAACCTAACCCTAACCTTCAACCTAACCCTAACCCTCAAACTCAAGGTAACCCTAACTCTAACGCTCATCCAATCCCTAAACTTAACACAAACCCTAACTCTCACCCTAACCCTAATCCTAACCCTCACCCTAAACCTGAACGTCACCCTCATCCTAACCCTAAGCCTAAACCTAAACCTAACCCTAACCCTCACAATTACCTTAACCCTTATCCTAATCCTAATCCTAACCCTAAGCCTAACCCTCACCCTCACCCTAACCCTCATCCTAAACCTAACTCTAACACGAACCCTAACCCTAACCCTCACATTCAGCCTCAACCTAACCCTAACTCTAACCCTAAATCTCACCCTCACCCTAAACCTAACCATAACGCTAAACCTAAACCTCACCACAACCCTAACCCTAAACCTCACCCTGAACCTAGCCCTCACCCTAACCCTAATTCTAACCCTAACCCTCATCCTAACCCTCATCCTAACACTAACCCTAACCCTCACCCTCACCATCACCCTAACCCTAAACCTAAACCTAATGCTCAACCTAACCCTCACCCTCAACCTCACCGTAACCCTTACCTTAACCCTCACCCTAACCCTAAATTTAATCCGAACCCTAACTCTCACATAAAACCTAAACTTAACCCTCACCCTAACCCTAACCCTCAAACTCACCCTCACCCTCATCCTAAGCCTAAGTCTAATCCTAACTCTAACTCTAACCCTCACACTCACCCTAAGCCTAACCCTAATCCTAATCCTAACCCTAAGCCTAACCCTCACCCTCACACTAACCCTCACCTTAACCCTAACCCTAACACTAACCCTAACCCTAACCCTCACCCTCAGCCTCACCCTCACCTTAACTCTAACCCTAAACCTCCCCCTCCCCCTAACACTAACCCTTACCCTCAACCTAAGCCTAACCCTCACCCTCAACCTCAACCTCAGCCTAACCCTAAACCTAACGCTAACACACACACTCACCCTCACACTAACACTAATCCTAAACCTTTCCCTAACCCTAACCCTCCCTCAAATTTTCACCCTAACCCTAACCATAACACTAATCCTAACCCTAACCCTCAACCTAAAACTAACTCTAACCCTAAACCTCATCCTCACCCTAAACCTAACTCTAACCCAAACACAAACCCTAACCCTCACCCTAACCCCAAACCTAACCATCACCCTAACCCTAATCCTCACCCCCATCCTCACCCTCAGCCTAAACCAAAGCCTAAACCTAAAGCTATCCCTAACACTCACACTCACCCTCACCCTACCCCTAATCCTAACCCTACCCCTAAACATTAACCTCAACCTAAACCTCACCCTAACCTTAACCCTAACACTAACCCTAACCCTAACCCACGAAATAACCCTCCCCCTAACCCTAAATCTAACCATAAACCTCACCTCACCCTAACCCTAATCCTACCCCTATCCCTAAAACTCACCCAAACCTTAACCATAACCATAACCCTCACTTTAACTCTAACTCAAACCCTAACAATAACACTAATCCTAACCCTAAATCTAACCGTAACCCTAACCATAACTCGAATCCTAACACACACCCTCACCCTAACCCTAATCCTAACCATAACCCTAACCCTCACCATAATATTAACCCTCACCCAAACCCTCACTGTAACCCTAACCCTAACCCTAAACCTCACCCTCACCCTAGCCCTCACCCTAACCCTAATCCTAACCTTATTCTCATCCTAACCCTCACCCTCAACCTAACACTAACCCACTCCCTAACCCTAAACCTAACCCTAAACCTCAACCTAACCCTAATCCGCACGCTCAAAATAACCCTAATACTAACCCACACCCAAACCCTAAACTTAATCGGAACCCTAACTCTCACCCTAACCCTAATCCAAACCCTCACCGTAACCCTCACTCTCACCCTCAGCCTAACTCTAAGTCTAACCCTAACCCTAACACTAACCCTCTCAATCACCCTAACCCTTATCCTAATCCTAATCCTAACCCTAAGCCTAACCCACACCCTCACCCTAACCCTCATCCTAAACCTAAATCTAACATGAACCCTAACCCTAACCCTCACAATCAGCCTTAACCTAACACTAACTCTAACCCTAAAGCTCACCCTTACCCTAAACCTAACCATAAGGCTAACCATATACCTCACCAAAACCCTAACCCTAAACCTCAACCTCACCCTTGCCCTCACACTAAGCCTAATCCTAACACTAACCCTCATCCTAACACTCACCCTAACACTAACTCTAACCCTCACCCTGACCATCACACTAACCCTAAACTTTACCCTAACACTCAACCTAACCCTAACCCTCACCCTCACAGTAACCCTTACCCTAACCCTCACCCTAACCCTAAATTTAACTCGAACCCTAACTCTCACCCAAACCCTAAACTTAACCCTCACCCTAACCCTAACCCTCAAATTCACACCCACTCTCAGCCTAAGCCTAAGCCTAATCCTAACCCTAAAACTAACCCTCACACTCACCCTAAGCCTAACCCTAATCCTAATCCTAACCCTAAGCCTAAACCTCACCCTCACACTAACCCTCACCTTAACCTTAAACCTAACACTAACCCTAACCCTAACCCTCACCCTCAGCCTCACCCTAACCCTAACTCTAACCCTAAACCTCACCCTCCTCCTAAACCTAACGCTTACCTTCACCCTAACCCTAAACCTCACCCTCAAACTCAACCTCAGCCTAACTCTAAACCTAACCCTAAACCTAACCCTAACACATACACTCCTTCACACTAACCATAATCCTCACCCCCATCCTCACCCTCAGTCTAACCCTAAGCCTAAGCTTAACCCTAGCCCTAACCCTCACACTCAACCTCACCTTAAACCTAACACTAACCCTACACCTAACCCTTAACCTCAACCTAACCCTCACCCTAACCTTAACCCTAGCACTAACCCTAACCCTAACCCACGAACTAACCCTCCCCCTAACCCTAAATCTAACCATAAACCTCACCCTCACCCTAACCCTAATCCTACCCATATCCCTAAACCTCACCCTAACCCTAACCATAACCCTCACACTCACTTTAACTCTAACTCAAACCCTAACAATAACACTAATCCTAACCCTAAATCTAACCCTAACCCTAACCATAACCCGAATCCTAACACACACCCTCACCCTAACCCTAATCCTAACCATAACCCTAACCCTCACCCTCACCATAACCTTAACCCTCACCCAAACCCTCACCGTAACCCTAACCCTAACCCTAAACCTCACCCTCACCCTAGCCCTCACCCTAACCCTAATTCTCCTACCCTCCCCCTCAACCTAACACTAACCCTAAACCTAACCCTAAACCTCAACCTAACCCTAACCCGCACGCTCAATATAACCCTAACCCTAATCCTCACCCAAACCCTAAACTTAACCGGAACCCTAACTCTCACCCTAACCCTAATCCAAACGCTCACCGTAACCCTCACCCTCACCCTCAGCCTAACCCTAAGTCTAACCCTAACCCTAACACTAACCCTCACAATCACCCTAACCCTTATCCTAATTCTAATCCTAACCTTAACCCTAAGCCACACCCTCACCCTAACCCTCATCCTAAACCTAAATCTAACATGAACCCTAACCCTAACCCTCACAATCAGCCTTAACCTAACACTAACTCTAACCCTAAAGCTCACCCTTACCCTAAACCTAACAATAAGGCTAACCATATACCTCACCAAAACCCTAACCCTAAACCTCAACCTCACCCTTGCCCTCACACTAACCCTAATCCTAACCCTAAACCTCATCCTAACCCTCACCCTACCACTAAATCTAACCCTCACCCTCACCATCACGCTAACCCTAAACTTAACCCTAACACTCAACCTAACCCTAAACCTCACCCACACAGTAACCCTTACCCTAACCCTCACCCTAACCCTAAATTTAACTCGAACCCTAACTCTCACCCAAACCCTAAACTTAACCCTCACCCTAACCCTTACCCTCAAACTCAATCTCTCTCTCAGCCTAAGCCTAAGCCTAATCCTAAATCTAACCCTAACCCTCACACTCACCTTAAGTCTAACCCTAACACTAACCCTAACCCTAACCCTCACGCTCAGCCTCACCCTAACCCTAACTCTAACCCTAAACTTCACCCTTCCCCTAAACCTAACCCTTACCTTCACCCTAACCCTAAACCTCAACCTCAACCTCAACCTCAGCCTTACTCTAAACCTAACCCTAAACCTAAACCTAACACATACACTCTCCCTCACCCTAACCATAATCCTCACCCCCATCCTCACCCTCAGTCTAACCCTAAGCCTAAGCTTAACCCTAGACCTAACCCTCACACTCAACCTCACCCTAACCCTAACACTAACCCTACACCTAACCCTTAACCTCAACCTAACCCTCACCCTAACCTTAACCCTAACACTAAACCTAACCCTAACCCACGAACTGACCCTCCCCCTGACCCTAAATTTAACCTTTACCCTCGCCCTCAACCTCATCCTAATCCTACCCCTATCCCTAAACCTCAGCCTAAACCTAACCCTAACCCTCACCCTCACCCTCACTTTAACTCTAACTCTAACCCTAAAAATAACACTAATCCTAACCCTCAACTTAACCCTAACACTAACCATAACCCTAATCCTAACATACACCCTCACCCTAACCCTAATCCTAACCATAACCCTAAACCTCAGCCTCACCATAATTTTAACCCTCATCCAAACCCTCACTCTAACCCAAACCCTAACCCTAAACCTCACCCTAACCATAACCCTAACCCTCAACCTCACCCTAGACCTCACCCTAACCCTAATCCTAAACCTAATTCTCCTCCTAACCCTCACCCTAAACCTAACACTAACCCACACCCTAACCCTAAACCTATCCCTAACCCTCAACCTAACCCTAACCCTCACACTCACAGTAACCCTAACCCTAACCCTCACCCAAACTCCAAACATAACCCGAACCCTAACTCTCACCATAAACCTAACCCTAATACTCACTCCCATCCTCACCCTTAGCCTAAGCCTAAGCCTAAACCAAACCCTATCCCTAACCCTCACAATCACCCTAACCCTTATCCTAATACTAATCTTAACCCTAATCCTAACCCTCACACTCAAACTAACCCTCATCCTAACCCTAACTATAACACGAACCCTAACCCTAACCCTCACAATCAGCCTCAACCTAACCGTAACTCTAACCCTCACACTCACCCTCACCCTTACCGTAATCCTAACCCTAACCCTAACCCTTAACCTCAACCTAACCCTCACCGTAAACTTAACCCTAACAATAACCCTAACCCTAACACTAACCCTAACCCTAACCCACGAACTAACCCTCACCCTAACACAAATCTAAACCTAAACCTCACCCTCACCCTAACCCTAATCCTAACCCTAACCCTAACCTCACCCTAACCCTAACCCTAACCCTCACCCTCACCCTTACCCTCAGCATGACTCTAACCATAACCCTAACAATAACACTAATCCTAACCCTAATCCTAAACCTAACCCTAACCCTAACCCTAATCCTAACACTCACCCTCACCCTAATACTAATCCTAACCCTAACCCTCACCGAACCCTCATTTTAACTCTAACCCTAACAATAACACTAATCTTAACCCTAAACCTAACCCTAACCCTAATCCTAACCATAACCCTAACCCTCACCCTCACCATAATTTTAACCCTCATCCAAACCCTCATTCTAACGCTAACCCTGACCCTAAACCTCTCCCTAACACTAACCCTAACCCTCACCCTAGCACTCACTCTAACCTTAACCCTAATCCTAACACTAATTCTCCTCCTAACCCTCACCCTAAACCTAACACTAACACAAACCCTAACCCTAAACCTATCCCTAACCCTCAACCTAACCCTAACCCTCACACTCACAGTAACCCTAACCCTAACCCTCACCCAAACTCCAAACATAACCCGAACCCTAACTCTCACCCTAACCCTAACCCTAATCCTCACTCCCATCCTCACCCTCAGCCTAAACCTAAGCCTAAACCTTACCTTATCCCTCACCCGAATCCTAACCCTCACCCTCACTGTAACACTAACCCTTATCCAAACCCTCAACCTTACCCTCACCCTCTCACTAGCCCTCACCCTAACCCTAAACCTAACCCTAATCCTCAACCTAACCCTCACCCTAACCCTAACCCAAACCCTCACCCTAACCCTAAACCTAACTCTAAACCTCAACCTAACCGTAACCCTCATGCTCACCCTAACTATAACCATAACCCTCAGGCTAACCCTAAACATAACCTGAACCCTAACTCTCAAACTAAACCTAACCCTAACACTCACCCTAACACTAACCCTCACCCTCACCCTCAGCATAACCCTAAGCTTAAACATAACCTTAACCCTCACACTCACCCTAAACCTTACCCTAATCCTAACCCTAAACCTAAGCCTTACCCTCACCCTCACCTTAACCCTCACCCTAACCCTAACTCTAACATTAACCCTAACCCTAAACATCACAATCAGCCTCACCATAAACCTAACTCTAAACCTAAACCTCAACCTCACCCTCACCCCAAACCTAAGCCTCACCCTCACTCTAGCCCTCACCCTAACCCTAATCCTAACCTAACCCTCAACCTAATCCAAACCCTATTACTAAACCTAATCCTAACCCTCACCATCACCATAAACCTTACCCTAACCCTCACCCTAACCCTAAACTTAACCAGAACCCTAACTCTCACCATAACCCTAACCCTAAACCTCACCCTAACCCTAAACCTCACCCTAACCCTAAACTTCAACCTCACCCTCACACTCAGCCTAAGCCTAAGCCTAACCTAACCCTAAGCCTAAGCCTAACTGTAACCCTAACCCTTACACGCTGCCTAACCTTAACCCTAATCCTAACCCTAACTCTAACCCTAAATCTCACCGCACCCTAACCCTCACCTTAACCCTAACACTAACCCTAACTCTAACCTTCACCCTCAGCCTCATCCTAACCCTAACTCTAACCCTAAATCTCACACTCACCCTAACCCTAACCCTAACGCTAACCCTAAAACTCACCCTAAACCTAATCCTAAACCTCACCCTCACCATAGCCCTCACCCTAACCCTAATCTTAACCCTAACACTCATCATAACCCTCCCCCTAACACTAAGCTTAACCCACACCCTAACGCTAACCCTCACGCTCAACCTCACTCTCAGCCTAAACCTAAGCCTAAACCTAAACCTAACCCTAACACAAACACTCACCCTCACCCTAACCCTAATCCTAAATCTATCCCTAACCCTTATGCTCCCCCTAAATCTCACCCTAACCCTAACCCTAACACTAACCCTAAACCTAAGCCTCCACCTAACCCTCACTCTAACCCTAACTCTAACCCTAAACCTCACCCTCAGCCTAAACCTAACACTAACCCTAACACAAAAACTAAACCTCACCCTAACCCTAACCCTAACCCTCACCCTAACCCTCAGCATAACCGAAACTCTAAACCAAACAATAATTCTAAACCTAATCCTAACCCTCACCCTAACCATAAACCTCACCCTAACCCAAACCCTCACCCTAACACTTACCCTCACCCTAACACTAACCCTAAAACTAACACTAACACTAAACATCAACCTAACCCTCCCCCTAACCCTAAATCTAACCCTAAACCTCACCCTCACCCTCACCCTAAACCTAACCCTAAGCCTCACCTTAACCATAAACCTCACCCTAACCCTAACCCTCACCATAACACTTCCCCACACCCTAAAACTAACCATAAACCAAACACTCAGCCTCACACTAATCCTAACCCTCACCCTCAACCTAACCATCACCCTAGCCCTAACACTAAACCTAACCCTCACCCTCACCCTAGCCCTCACCCTAACCCTAATTCTAACCCTCATGCTCACCCTAACCCTAACCCTCATCCTCACCCTAAACCTCACACTAAGCCGAATCCTAATCCTCAATCTAACCCTCACCCTAACCCTAACCCTAACCCTTACCTAACACTAAGCATAACCCTAACACTCTCCCTTCTTTTAACCCTCAGCCTCAGCCTAAAGCTCATCATTACCCTTACCATCATCCCCACCCTAACCCTCCCCCTAACCTTAAACCTCATTCTAACCCTCACCCTAACCGTAAAACAAAACTTCACCCTAACCCTAAAACTCACCCTCAACCTTATGCTCAGCCTAACCCTAAGCGAAGCCTAACCGTTACCCTAACCCTCACCCTCACCCTCGCCCTCACCATAACACTAATCTTAACCCTAACTCTCATCCTTACCCTTACTCTAATCCTAACCCTACCATCATCCTAATCCTAATCCTCAACCCCACCCTCACCCTCAACCTACCCCTAAGCCTAAGTCTAAGCTTACCCTAACTCACACCCTCACCCTCACCCTAACCTTAATCCTAACCCTAAAGCTAACCCTACACCTTAACCTCAACCTAACCCTCACCCTAACTTTAACCCTAACACTAACCGTAACCCATGAACTAACCCTCCCCCTAACCCTAAATATAACCCTAAACCTAACCCTCATCCTAACCCTAATCCTACCCCTAAACCTACACCTCACCCTAAACATGACCCTAACCCTCACCCTCAACCTCACCCTCACCGAAACTCTAACCCTAACCCTAACAATAACACTAACCGTAACCCTAACGCTCACCTTAACCCAAACCCTAACACTAATCCTCAACCTAACCCTATTCCTCATCCTAACCCTAAACTTAACCCGAACCCTAACCCTAACCCTAACCATCACCCTCACCCTCAGCCTAACCCTAAGCCTAACCGGAACCCTAACCTTCACACTCAGCTTAACCCTTATCCTAATCCTAATCCTAACTGTAAGCCTAACCCTCACCCTAAACCTAACCCTCCCCCTAAACCTATATCTAACCCTAAACCTCACCCTCAACCTCACCATAATCCTAACCCTAAACAGAACCCTCACCCTAACCCTAACCCTCACCATAAAGCTTACCCTCACCCTAACACTAACCCTCACCCTAACACTCACGATCACACTAATCCTAACCCTCACCCTAATCCTAAACCTCACCCTAACCCTAACCCTAACCCTAACTAAAACCCTAAACCTCACCCTCATCCTAAAACTAACTCTAACCCTAACCCAAACCATAAACCTCAGCCTAACCCTAAGCATGTCCCTCACCCTTACCCTCACCCTAGCCCTCAACCAAACCCTAATTCTAACTCTCACACTCACCCTAACCCTAACCCTCATCCCCACCCTAAACCTCACACTAACCCTAAACCTAATCCCCAATCTAACCCTTATCTTAACCCTAACCCTAACCCTTATCCTAACCCTAAAACAAACCCTAACCCTCACCCTTAACGAATCCCTCACCCTCAGCCTAAACCTCACCTTTGCCTTAACCATCATCCTCACCATAACCCTCAACCTAACACTAAACCTCATCCTAACACTCACCCCAACCGTAAACCTAACTATCACCCTAACCCTAACCCTCACCCTCAACCTAGCTGTCACCCAAACTCTAATCCTAACCCTAACCCTCATCCTAAACCTAAACCTAACCATCACCCTAACCCTAATCCTAACCCTCACCCTCAACCCCAACCTCACCATAACTCTATCCCTTACCCTAACAATAACACTAACCCTAAACTTACCCTAACCCTCACCATAAACCTCACCCTCAGCCTCACCCTCACTGCAAACTTAACCCTAACCACAACACTAAAAATAACCCTAACCCTAACTCTAATCCTCACCCCCACAATCACACTCAGCCTAATCCTAAACCTAACCCTAATCCTAACCCTAACCTTAACCCTAACCATAAACCTCACCCTCAGCATCACCCTCACCGCAAACTTAACCCAAACCATAACACTAAAAATAACCCTATCACTAACCCTAACCCTAACCCTAACCCTAATCGTCACCCCCACTGTCACACTAACCCTAAACTTAAGCCTAATCCTAACCCTAAACCTAACCCTAACCCTCACCGTAACACTAACACTAACCCTAACCCTAACCCTAATCCTCACCCCCACTGTCACACACAGCCTAAACCTAAGCCTAATCCTAACCCTAAACCTAACCCTAACCCTCACTGTAACACTAAAACTAACCCTAACCCTAACCATAACCATAACCCTAAACCAAACCATAACCCTTAGCCTCACCCGCACCCTAACCCTAACCCGAACCCTAACCCTCATCCTAACCCTAATCCTAACTCTAACCCTAACCCTAACTCTCACACTCACCCTCAGCCTAATCCTAATCCTAAACCAAACCCTATCCCTAAGCCTAACCCTCACCCTCACCCTAATCCTCACCCTATCCCTAACACTAAGCCTAAACCTAACCCTCACCCTCAGACTCACCCTAACCCTAACTCTAACGTTAAACCCCACCCTCACCCTAACCCTAACCCTAACCTTAAACCTCCCCCTAACCCTAAACCTAAACCTCAACCTAACCCTCACCTTAACCCTAACCATAACACTAACCCTAACCCTAACCCTCATCCTAAACCTCCCCCTAACTCTAAGTATAACCATAAACCTCACCTTTACCCTATCCCTAATCCTAACCCTAAACCTAAACCTCACCCTAAACCTAACCCTAACCCTCACCCTCACCCTAACCCTCACAGTAATTCTAATCCTAACCGTAACAATAAAACTAATCCTAACCCTAAACCTAACCCTAACCCTAAACCTAAGCCTAATCCTAACACCTACACTCACCCTAACCCTAATCCTAACCCTAACCCTCACACTAATGCTAAACTTCAACCTCACTGTAACCCTAACCCTCACGCAAACCCTCACGCGAACCTTAAACCTAACCCTCAACCTATCCCTTACCCTCACCCTCAACCTCACCCTCAGTCTAAACCTAAGCCAAACCCTAAACCTAACCCTAACACACACCCTCACCCTCACCATAAAGCTAATCCTAACCCTAACCCAAACCATGACCCTAAACCTCCCCCTAACTCTCACCCTAAATCTAACCCTAAAACTAACCCTAAACCTAACCCTCAACGTAAGCCTCAACCTAACCCTAACTCTATAGCTAACCTTAACCCTCACCCTCACTGTCACCGTAACTGTAACCCAAAACCTAAGCCTAAAAATAACCCTAACCCTCACCCTCACCCTAACACTAATCATAAACCTAAATCTACCCCTAACCCTTAACGTCAACCTAATCCTCACCCTAAACTTAACGCTAACACTAACCGTAACCCTAACCCACGAACTAACCCTCCCCCAACTCTAAATATAACCATAAACCTGACACTCACCCTAACCCTAATCCTAACCCTAACCCTAAACCTCACCCTAACACTAACCCTAAGCCTCACCCTCACCCTCACCCTCAATTTAACTCTAACTCTAACCCTAACAATAACACTAATCCTAAAACTAAATCTAACCCTAACCCTAATCCTAAAACACACCTTCACCCTAAACCTAATCCTAACCATTACCCTAACCCTCACCCTCACCATAACCTTAACCCTCATCCAAACCCTCACCCTAACCCTAATCTTAACCCTAATTCTCCTCCTAACCCTCAACCTAAACCTAACACTAACCCTAACCCTAACCCTCAAAATCAGCTTCAACCTAATACTAACTCAAACCCTAAACCTCACCCTCACCCTAAACCTAACCAAAACTCTAACCCTAAAACTCACCACAACCCTAACCCTAAAGCTCACCCTCCCCTTAGCCCTCACCCTAACTCTAATCCCAACCCTAACCCTCATCCTAAACCTCACCTTATCACTAAACCTAACCCTCATCCTCACCATCACCCTAAGCCTAACCCAAACTCTCAAACTAACTCTAACCCTCACCTTCACCAAAACCCTTACCCTAAACCTCACGCTAATCCTAAATTTAACCCGAACCCTAACTCTCACCCTAAAGCTAACCCTAAACCTCACCCTAACCCTAATCCTCACCATCACCCTCAGCCTCAGCCTAAGCCTAAGCTTAATCATAACCTTAACCCTAACCCTCACACTCACCCTAAGACTAACCCTAATCCTAATTCTAACCCTAAGCCTAAACCGCACACTCAACCTAACCCTAACACTAACCCTAATCCTAACCCTAACCCTTACCTAATCCTCACCCCCAACCTCACCCTCAGACTAACCCTAAGCCTAACCATAACACTGACCCTAAACCTCACCGTAACCCAAACCCTAAACTTAACCCTAACCCTAACCGAAACTCTAACACTAACCCCAAACCTAACCCTAACCCTTACCTAAACCTAACCCTAATCCTCAACCTCAATGTCACCCTAACCCAAACAATAACCCTAACCCTCACCCTAATCCTAAGCCTAACCCTAACCCTAACCCTCACACTCACCCTCACCCTAACCCTAATCCTAAACCTAACCCTCACCCTAGCCCTCAAACTGACCCTAATCCTAACCCTAAACCTAATCCTAAACCTCACACTAACCCTAACGTTAACCCTCACAATAACCCTAACTCTAAACCTAAACCTCACCCTAACACTAAACCGAATCCTCACCTTCACCCTTACTCTCAACTTCACTCTAACCCTTAACCTAACAATAAACCTAAACCTAAACCTAACCCTAACCATCACACTCACCATAACTCTAAAACTTACCCTAACAGTAAACCTCACCCTAATCCTCACCCTCACCCTCACCCTAACTCAAATACTAATCCTCACCCACACCCTCACCCTCAGCCTAAACCTAAGCCTAAACCTAACCCTAACCCTAACCATCACCTTAACCCTAACCCTAACCCAAACCCTAACCCTGAACCAAAACCTAATCCTCAGCCTCAAGCTCACCCTAACCCAAACCCTAACCCTTACCCTCACCCTAACCCTAAATCTAACCCTAACCCTAACGCTCACACTAACCCTCACCATAACCATAATCCTATACCTAACCCTATCCCTAAACCTATGCTTCATATTAACCCTCAGCCTAGCCCTCATGCTAACCCTAATCCTAACCCTAAACCTTATCCTAAGCCTCACCCTAACCCTACCCCTAAATCTCACCCTCACCTTCAGCCTCACTTTAACTCTAACTCGAACCCTAACAATAACACTAATCCTAAACCTAAACCTAACCCTAACCCTAACCCTATACCTAATCCTACCACACACCCTCACCCTAACCCTAATCCTAACCATAGCAGTAACCCTCACCCTAAACCTCACACTAACCCTAACACTAATCCTCAATCTAACCCTTACCCTCACCCTATACCCTAACCCTCACCCTTACCCTAACACTAACCCTAACATAACCATAATCATAACCCTCAACCTCAGCCTCACATTCCCAGCAAACATAACCCAAACCATAACACTAACAATAACCCTAACCCTCACCCTAATCCTAATCCTACCCCTACCCCTAAACCTCACCCTAGCCCACACCCTAAACCTAAGCCTAAGCCTAACCCTCACCCTAACTCTCACTCTAAACCTAACCCCAAACCTCAACCGAAACCTAACCCTCAACCTCACCCTCAGCCTAACTCTAATCCTAACCTGAACCCTAACCTTAACCCTCACACACACAGTCACCTTAACCGTAGACCTAATCCTAACCTTAACCCTAACCCTCACCCTCACCCAAAACCTCACCCTAAGCCTAAACATAACCCTAACCCTCAGCCTCACATTCACAGCAAACTTAACCCAAACCATAACACTAACAATTACCCTAACACTCACCCTCAACCTAACCCTAAACCTAAACCTAAACCTAACCCTAACCCTAACCCTAAACCTAAACCTGACCCTAACCCTAATCCTAACCCTCACCCTCACCTTCACAGTCACCATAACCCTAAACCTAACCCTTACAATAACCCTAACCCTAACCCTATACCTCATCCGAACCATATCCTTCACCCTAACCCTAACCCACATCCTAAAGCTTATCCTCACCTTAACCCTAACCCTCACCCTCACCCAAAACCTCACCCTAAGCCTAAACATAACCCTAACCCTCAGCCTCACATTCACAGCAAACTTAACCCAAACCATAACACTAACAATTACCCTAACACTCACCCTCAACCTAACCCTAAACCTAAACCTAAACCTAACCCTAACCCTAACCCTAAACCTAAACCTGACCCTAACCCTAATCCTAACCCTCACCCTCACCTTCACAGTCACCATAACCCTAAACCTAACCCTTACAATAACCCTAACCCTAACCCTATACCTCATCCGAACCATATCCTTCACCCTAACCCTAACCCACATCCTAAAGCTTATCCTCACCTTAACCCTAACCCTCACACTCACCCTAACCCTCACCCTAATCCTAATCCTAACCCTAAGCCTAACCCTCACCCTCACCCTAACCCTCACCCTAAACCTAACTCTAACACTAACCCTAACCCTAACCCTCACCCTCAGCCTCACTCTAACCCTAACTCTAACCCTAAAGCTCCTCCTCCCCCCACCCTAACCCTAACCCTAACCCTAAACATCACCCAAACCCTAACCCTAAACCTCACCCTCACCCTAGCCCTCACCCTAATCCTAATCCTAACACTAAACCTCACTCTAACCCTAACCTTAATCTTAATCCTAACCCTAAACCTAACCCTCACCCTCTCCCTAACACTCACCCTAACACTAACCCTCACCCTCACTCTCATCCTAACCATAACTGTAACCCTAAACCCCACCCTCATCCTAATCCTCACCCTAAACCTAAATCTCCCCCATACCCTAAACCTAAACCTCACCCTCAAACTAGCACTCACCCTAACCCTAATCCTAACCCTAACCCTCACCCTAATGCTAATGCTCACACTCAACCTCACCCTCAGCGTAACCCTAAGCCTAACCCTAAACCTAACCCTAGCACAAATATTCACCCTCAACTTTACCCTAATCCTAACCCTAAACCTAAGCCTCCCCTAATTCTCACCCTAACCCTAACCCTAACACTAACACTACCCCTAACCCTCAACCTAACCCTCACCCTTAACCCTAACTCTAACCCTAAACCTCACCCTCACCCTAAACCTAACTCTAACCCTAACCCAAACCCTAAACTTCACCATAAAACTAACCCTCACCCTCACCCTCAGCCTAAAACTAAACCTGACCCTAACAATAACCCTAACACTAATCCTAACCCTCACCCTAATCCTAACGATCACCCTAACCCAAAATCTAACCCTAACACTTACCCTCACCCTAAAACTAAAGCTAACCCTAACACTAACTCTCACACTAACCCTAACCCTAAGCCTAACCCTAAACCTCACCGTAACCCTAACCCTAACCCTAAAGAGAATTAACCCTAACCCTAAATCTAACCCTAATCCTCAGCCTCACCCTCACCGTAACCCAAACCCTAACCCTAAACCTCACCCTAACCCTAAGCCTATATCTAACCCTAAACCTCACCCTCAGCCTAACCCTAACCCTGACCCTAACCCTAAACCCCAACCTATCCCTAACCCGCACCCTCAACCTCACCATAATTCTAACCAAAACCCTAACACTAACACTAACCCTAACCCTAACCATCACTTTAACCCTAATCCTCACCCCCACCCTCAGCCTCAGCCTAACCCTAAGCCTAACCATAACTTTCAGACTAACCCTCACCGAAACCCTAACCCTAACCCTAACCCTAAACCTAACCCTAACCCTAACCCTAACCCTCATTATCAGCTTCACCCCCACCCTACCCTAAACTCTAACCCGAACACTCACCCTAACCCTAAGCCCAACCCTAACCTTAACCCTAACCTTCACACTCACTCTACCCTAAACCTAATCCTAAACCTACCATTACTCCTAAACCTAACCCTCACCTCAACCTCACTGTAACCATAACCCTAAACCTAACCCTAACAATAACCCTAAACCTATTCCAAACCCTCACCCTAACCATAACTCTCACCCTAACCCAAACCATCACCCTATTACTTACCCTCACCCTAACACTAACCCTAACCCTAACAATAACCCTCACACAAATCCAAGCCCTAACCCTAACCCTAAATCTCAACCTAACCCAGACCATCACCCTAACCCTAAACATAACCCTCACCCTAACCCCCCCTTAAAGTTATATCTAACCCTCAACCTCACCCTCACACTCACCATAACCCTAAACCTAAACCCCACCCTAACCCTAACGCTAACCCTCACCCTCATGCTCAGCCTAAGCCTAAGCCTAAGCTTAACCCTAACCCTAACCCTCACCAAAACCCCAACACTAACACAAAACCTAACTCTAACCCTAAACCTCACCCTCACCCTAACCTTAACACTAACCATAACCCTAAACCTAAGCCTCATCCTAACCCTAACCCTCACCCTCACCCTCATCCTCACCGTAAGTGTAACCCTAACCCAAAACCTAACAATAACCCTAACACTAACCCTAAACTTCATCCTAACCATAACCTTCACCCTAACCCTAACCCTCACCCTAACACTTACCCTCATCCTAACACTAACCCTAACCCTAACACTAACCCTCCCACTAAACCTAACCCTCACACTAACCAAAAACCTCACCCTAACCCTAAACCTCACCCTGAACCTAGCCCTCAACCAAACCCTAACCCTCATCCTCACCTTAAAACTCACACTAAACATAACACAAATCCTCAATCTAACCCTCAACCTCACCCTAACCGTAACCCTCACCTTTGACCTAAACCGCACGCTCAGCCTAACCCTCACCTTTACCCTTACTGTGACCCTGAACCTCACCCTCACCCTAACCCTAATCCTCATCCAATCACTCACCCTAATGATAACACAAACCATCACCCTAATCCTAACCCTCACCCTCACCCTCAGCCTCAACCTAACCCTAAGCCTAAGCCTAACCCTAACCCTAACCCTCACCCTCACCCTAGCCCTCACCCTAACAATAATCCTAAACCTAACCCTCATCCTAACACTTAACCTAACCATAACCCTAACCATCTTTCTAAACCTAATCCTCATCCCCACCCATACCCTCAGCCTAACCTAGGCCTAAGCCGAACCCTAAGCCTAACCCTCACACTCACCCTCACTGTAAACCTTATCCTAAAACTAACCCTAATCCTAACATTATACCTCAACCTAACCCTCCCCCTAACCCTAACCCTAACACTAACCCTAACCCTAACCCTCCCCCTAACCGTAACTCTAATCCTAAACCACACCCTCACCCTATCCATAACCCTTACAATAAACCTCACCCTAACCCTGATCCTAACCCTCACCGTCACCCTCACCCTCACTGTAACTCTAACCCTATCCCTAATACTAACCCTCACCCTCACCCTAACCCTAACCCTAACCCTAACTCTCACCCTCACCATAACACTAACCCTAAACCTAACCCTAAACCTCACCCTAATGCTAACCCTAACCCTCACCCTCACTCTAACCCTCATCCTAACACTAATGCTAACCCTAAACCTCACCCTCACCCTCATGCTCAGCCTAAGCCAAAGATTAACCCTGACCCTGACCTCACCCTAAGCCAAAGATTAACCCTGACCCTCACCCTCACCCTAACCCTAACTCTAACCGTAACACTAACCCTAACACTAACCCTCACACTAACCCTCACCCTAACGCTAATTCTAAACCTAAACCTCACCCTCACCCTAACCCTAACCCTCACCCTCACCCTCACCCTCTGCCTAATATTAAACCTAAACCTAACCCTAACCCTAACCCTAACAAGAAGAGTAACCCTCAACCTACCCATCACCCTAAACCTAACCCTAACACTCACACTCACCATAGCCCATAACCAAACCCTAAGCCTAAGCCTAACCCTCACCCTAACCCTCACTTTAATCCTAACCCCAACACTCACTTTAACCATAACCCTCACCCTCACCCTAACTCTAATCCTAACCCTAACCCTAACTCTAACCCTCCCCTTAACTCTCACCCGAACGCTAACCTTAACAGTAACACTAACCCTAACCCTCAAACTAACCCTCACCCTAATCCTAACTCTAACCTAAACCTCACCCTGACCCTAAACCCAACTCTAACATTAACCCAAACCCTAAACCTCACTCTTACCCTAACCCTAACCCTCATCCTCACCCTCACCGTAACCGCAACCCTAAACCTCACAATAAGAATAACCTTAACCCTATTCCTAACCCTCATCCTAACACTTACCCTCACCCTAACACTAACCCTAAACTTCACCCTAACCCTCTCCCTAACGCTATATGTAACCCTCAACCTCACACTCAACCTAAACCTAACCCTAAACCCCACATTAACCCGAACCCTAACAATCACCCTTGTGCTCGGCCTAAGCTTAAGCCTAAGACTAAGCCTAACACTAACCCTAAACATCACCCTAACCCCAACAATAAAACTAAACCTAACTCTAACCCTAAACCTCACCCTCACCCTAACCCTAATTCTAACCCTAACCCTAAACCTAAACCTCATCCTAACCCTAACCCTCACCCTCACGGTGAGCGTAACCCTAACCCTAACTCTAACAATAACCCTAACCATAACCCAAACCCTCATCCTAAGCATAACCTTCAGCGTAACCCTAACCCTCACCCTAACACTTACCCTCACCCTAACACTAACACTCAACCTAACACTAACCCTCACACTAACCCTAACCATCACCCTAACCCTAAACTTCACCCTAACCCTAACCCTCAACCTCAACCTAGCCCTCAACCTAACCCTCACCCTCATCCTCACCCTAAACCTCACACTAACCCTAACAGTAATCCTCAATCTCAACCTCACCCTCACACTAACCCTAACACTCACCCTTACCGTAAACCTCACCCTCAGCCTAACACTCACCTTTACCCTTACCATCACCCTCTCACCAACCTTTAACATAAAACTAATCCTCATCCTAACCCTAACCCTAACGGTAACCCCAACCATCACCCTAACCCTAACGCTCACCCTCACCCTCAGCCTCAGCCTAAACCTAAGCCAAAGCCTTGGCCTAACCCTAAAACTCACCCTTACCCTAACCCTAACCCTCTTCCTAACCCTTAACCTAACCATAAACCTAACCATCTTTCTAAACCTAATCCTCATCCCCACCCATACCCTCAGCCTAACCCTAACCCTAAGCCGAACCCTAACCTTAACGCTCACACTCACCCTCACCAAAAACCTAATCCTAAACCTAAACCTAACCCTAAAATTAAACCTCAGTCTAACACTCACCCTAACCCTAACCCTAACCCTAACACTAATGCTCACCCTAACCCTCCAACTAACCCTAACTCTAACCCTAAACGTCACCCTCACCCTAACCATAACCCTAACACTAAACCTCACCCTAAACCTGATCCTTAACCTCACCCTCACCCTCACCCTCACTGTAACTCTAACCCTAACCCTAATCCTAACCCTCATCCTCACCCTAATCATAACCCTAACCCTCACCCTTAACCTAACCCTCACACTCACCGTAACACTAACCCAAACCCTAAACCTCACCATAACCCTAACAATAACCCTCAACCTCACCCTAGCACTCACCCTAAACCTAATTGTAACCTTAAACCTATTCCAAAACCTCACCCTAAACCCAACCCTAACCCTCAACCTAACCCTAAACCTAATTCTAACCCTCAACCTAACCCTAAACCTGACCCCAACGTAACCCTAACCCTAACTCTCACCCTAAACCTAAATCTAATCCTAACCCTAACTCTCACCCTCACCCTAACCCTAACACTAATCCTAACCTTAAACCTCAACCTTTACCTCACCCTAACCCTAACTCTAACCCTAAACCTGACCCTCACCCTAACCCTCACCCTAACCCTAAAACTCACCCTCACCCTAGCCTTCACCCTAACCCTAATCCGAACCTTAACCCTCATCCTAACCCTCACCCTAACCCTAAATCTAACCATCAACCTAACCCTAAACCTCACCCCTAACCTCACCGTTAGTCTAACCCTAAGCCTAACCCTAAACTTAACCCTAACCCACACACTCACCCTCAACCTTACCCTAACCCTAACCCTCACCCTAACCCTAACCCTCATCCTCAACCTCACCCTTAGCCTAACCCTAAGCCTAACCCTAAACCTAAACCTAACACACACACTCACCCTCACCCTAATGTTAATCCTAACCCTAACCCTAACCCTCACCCTCACCATAGCCTTCACCCTAACCCGAACCTAAACCTAACTCAAACTCTAACCATAACCTTAACCCTAAACCTCACCCTAAACCTAACCCTTACCCTCACCCTCACTGTAAGGGTAACCCTAATCCTAACCCTAACAATATCCGTAACCCTAACTCTTACCCTCACCCTAACCATAACAATCACCCTAAACCTAACCCTCATCCTAACACTTACCCTCAACCTTATCTTAACGCTAAGCCTCAGCCTAATCCTGACCTTTATGCTTACCATCACCCTCACCTTAACCCTCACCCTAGTCCTAACCCTAATCCTTACCCTCACCCTCACCATAAGCCTAACCATCACTCTAACCCTATTCTTCACCCTCAACCTCACCCTCAGACTAACCCTAACCCTAACCTTACCCATAAACCCCACACTAACCCTAAACCTAACCCTCACCCGCACCCTCACCCTCACCGTAACTCTAACCCTAACCCTATCAATAACACTAAACCTAACCTCAACCATCAACCTAAACCTAATGCTAACCCTCACCGTCATGCTCAGACTAAGCCTAAGCCTAAGCCTAACCCTAAACCTAACTCTCAACCTAACCCTATCCCGAACCCTAACCCTAACTCTAACCCTAAATCTCACTCTCACCCTAACACTAATTCTAACCCTAACCCTAAACCTAAACCTCATCCTAACCTTAACCCTAAGACTCACCCTCACCCTCAACCTAAACCTATGCTTAATATTAACCCTAAACCTAACCCTCACACTCACCCTCACCCTAAACCTAACTCTAACCCTAAACCTCACCATCACCCTAACCCTAAATCTAATACTAAACCTCACCCTAACCCTAACCCTAACCTCACCCCAAACCTAACCCTCACCCTCACCCTCAGACTAAACCTAAGGATAACCCTAACCCTAAAGCTAACCCTCACACTCACCCTAACCCTAAACCTAATCCTAATTCTAACCCTAGCCCTAAACCTCACCCTCACCCCAACCCTCACCTTAACCCTAAATCTAACCCTGAAACTAACCCTCACACTCAGCCTCACCCTAACCCTAATTCTAACACTAAACCTCACCCACACCATAACCCTAACGCTAACCCTAACCCTAAACCTAACACTAACCCTAACCACAAACCTCAACCTAACCCTCAGCAAAACCCTAAATCTATCCCTAATCCTCACCATCAACCTAACCTTTACTCTAACCCTAACCCAAACACTAAACCTCACCCTAACCCTAAACCTAACCCTCACACTCACCCTCACCGTAACCGTAACCCTAAACCTAACCCTAACAATAACCCTAAAGCTAATCCTAACCCTCAACCAAACCATAACCCTCACCCTAACCCAAACCCTCGCCCTAACACTTACCCTCACGCTAACACTAACCCTAACCCTAACACTAACCCTCACACTAACCCTAACCCTAACCATTAGCCTAAACCTCAACCTAACCCTCACCCTTACCCTAACCCTAACACTAACCGTATTCCTAAACCTTGTCCTAACCCTCCCCCTAACCCTATATCTAACCCTAAACCTCACGCTAACCTTAACCCTAAGCCTAAGCCTAACACTAAACCTAACCCTAACCCTAAACATAACCTTAATCCAAAGCCTGACCCTCACCCTAACCCAAACACTAACCCTAACCCACACCCTCATCCTCAGCCTATCCCTAAGCCTAACCCTAACCCTAACCCTAACCATCACCTTAAACCTAACCCTAAACCTAACACTAAACCAGAACCAAACCCTAAATCTCAGCCTTACCCTTACCCTAACCGAAACCCTAACCCTAACTCTCACCCTAACACTAAGCCTGACCCTAAACCTAACCTCCACACTCACCTTCACCATAACCCTAATCCTAATCCTAATGTTATCCCTAAACCTTACCCTCACTTTAACCCTCATGCTAGCCTTCAACCTAACCCTAATAATAACCCTAAAACTTATCCTAACACTCAACATAACCCTAACCCTCACCCTAACCCTCACCCTCACCCTAACCCTAACAATAACCCAAACCCTAACCCTCAACCTCAGCCTTATCCTAACCCTAACTCTAACCCTAAATCTCCTCCTCCCCTAACCCAATAATCCAAACCCTAACCCTCAACCTCAGCCTCATCCAAACCCTAACTCTAACCCTAAGTCTCCTCCTCCCCCTAACCCTAACCTTCACGCTCATCGAAAAAGTAACCGTAACCCTAACCCTAACAATAACCCTAACCTTAACCCTCACCCTAAGCATAATCCTCACCCTAACCCTAACCCTCACCCTAACACTTACCCTCACCCTAACCCTAACCCTAAAACTAACACTAACCCTCACACTAACCCTAACCCTCACCCCAATCCTAAACCTCACCCTAACCCTAAACCTCAACCTCACCCTAGCCCTCACCCTAACCCTAATTATAACCCTCACCCTCAACCTAGCCCTCAACCTAACCCTAACCCTCATCCTCACCCTAGCCCTCACCCTAACCCTAATTCTAACCCTCATGCTCACCCTAACCCTAACCCTCATCCTCTCCCTAAACCTCCCACTAACCCTAAACCTAATCCTCAATCTAACCCTCACCCTAACCCTAACCCTAACCCTTACTCTAACCCTAAACCTAGCCCTAACACTCGCCCTTATCTTAACCCTCAACCTCAGCCTAAACCTCAACCTAAACCTCACCCTAACCCTAAAACTCATCCTAACCAACACCATAAACTTAAACTTAACCATCACCGTAACCCTAACCCTCAACCTCAACCTCACACTCAGCCTAAGCCTAAGCCAAAACCTAACCCTAAACTTTATCCTAAACCTTACACTGACCCTCAAAGTAACCCTAACCATCACCATCACCAAAATCCTTACCCTAAACATCAATCTAACCGTAAACTTAACCAAATCCCTAAGTCTCAACCTAACCTTAACCCTCACCCTAACCCGAACCCTCACCCGAACTCTCACCCTCAGCCTAACCCTAAGCCTAAGCCTAACCATAACCCTAAACATTACCCTCAACCTAACCATCACCATAACCCTAACCCTAATCCTAACACTAAACCTCACCCTAAACCTAACCTTAATCCTAAATCTAACCCTAACCGTAACCCTCACCCTCAACCTAACCCTCACCTTAACCCTAACCCTAACACGAACGCTAACCCTATCCCTCACCTCAGTCTCATCCTAACCCTAACTGGAACCCTAAACCTCATCCTCATCCTAACAGTCACCCTAAACCTAAACCTCATTTAACCCTCAACCTAAACCTTACCCTCGACCTAGCCCTCACCCTAACCCTAACCCTAACCCTAACCCTAATCCTAACCCTCCCCCTAACCCTAACCCTAAACCTCACCCTAACACTTACCCTAACGTTAACCCTCACCCTCAACCTCACCCTCAGCCTAACCCTAAACCTAACCGTAACACACATACTCACCCTCACGTTTACCCTAATCCTAACCCTAACCCTAACCCTAACCCTACCCTAACCCTAACCCTCACCTTAACCCTAACCCTAACATTAACCCTAACCCTAAACCACACCCTCAGCCTCACCCTAACCCTAACCCTAAACCTAAACCTCATCCTCACCCTCACCCTAACCCTCACCCTCAACCTAGCGCTCATCCAAACCCTAATCCTAACCCTAAACCTCCCCTTAACCCTATGACTAACCCTCACCTTAACATTACCTTTCTCACCCTCAACCTCAACCTCAGCCTAACCCTAAGCCTAACCCTAAACCTAACCCTAACACACACACTCACCCTCAGCCTAACCCTAAGTGTATACCTAAAACTAACCCTAACTCTCTCCCTCAGCCTCACCCTAACCCTAATTCTATCGCTAAATATCACCCTCACCCTACCCCTAATGCTAAAACTTAACCCTAACCGAAACCCTAACCCAAACCCTCTCCCTAACTCTCACCCTAACCCTAACACTAACACTAACGCTAACTCTAACCCTAACAGTAAACCTCAACCTAACCCTAACCCTATCCCTATCCATCACCCTAACCCTCACCCTCACACTCAGCCTAACCTTAAGACTAAACCTAATCCTAACCCTAACCCTCACACTCACCCTAACCCTAACCCTAATCCTAATCCTAACCCTATCCCTATCCCTCACCCTCACACTAACACTCACCCGAACCCTAACCCTAACACTAACCCTAACCCTAACCCTCACTATCAAACTCACCCTCAGCCTAACCCTAAGCCTAACGCTAAACCTAACACTCACACACACACTCACCCTCACCCTAACCCTAATCCTAAAACTAAATATAACCATAAACCTCCGCCTAACTCTCATCCTAACGCTAACCCTAACACTAACCCTAACCCTCAACCAAACCCTCACCCTAACCCTAGCTCTAACCCTAAACCTCACCCTCAACCTAAAACTAACTCTAACCCTAACCCAAACCCGAAACCTCACCCTAAGCCTAACCCTAAACCTCATCCTCACCTTCACCCTAACCCTAACTCTAACAATAACGCTAAACCTATTTCTCACCCTAACCCTAACCCTAAACCTCACCTTCACCTTCACCCTCACAGTAACGGTAACCCTAAACCTAGCAATAACCCTTACCTTAACCCTAAACCTCACCCTAACCATAACCCTCACCCTAACCCTAAAACTCTCCCTAAAACATACCCTCAAACTAACACTAACCCTCACACTAACCCTAACCCTAACCATAACCCTAAACCTCACCCTAACACTAAGCCTAACCCTAACATTCACCCTAACCCTAATTCTAACCCTAACCCTCACCCTAAGCATAAATCTCCACCTCACCATAAACCTCACACTAACCCTAACCCTAATCCTAAATCTAACCCTCACCCTCACAATAACCCTAACCCTAACCCTTAACCTAACCCTCAGCCTAACCTTAACCCTCACCCTTACAGTAACCCTCACCCTCAGCCTAACACTCACCTTTAACCTTAACGACACCCGCAACCTAACCCTCACCCTAAGCCTAAACTTAACCGAAACCTAACTCTCACCATAACCTTAACCCTAACCCTCACCTTAACCCTAAACCTAACCCTCACCCTCACCCTCAGCCTAACCCTAAGACTAACACTATACCTAATCCTAATCCTCACACTGACCCTCTCCCTAACCCCAATCCTAATCCTAACCCTAACCCTAACACACACCCTCACCCTAACCATCACCCTAAACCTAAACCTAACACTAACCCGAACCCTCACCCTAAACCTCACCCTAACCCTATATCTAACACTAAACTACAAACTCACAGTGACGCTAAACCTAACCCTAACCCTAAACCTCACCCTAACCCTAACCCTAAACCTCACCCTCACCCTAGCCGTCACCCTAACCCTAATCTTAAACCTAACCCACATCCTAACCCTCAACCTAACCCTAAACCTAACCCTCAACCTAACCCTAAACCTCCCACTCAAACTAACCCTAAGGCTAACCCTAAGACTAACCCTAAACCTAACCGTAACCCACACACTCACCCTCACCCTAACACTAACTATAACCCTAACCCTAAATTTAAACCGAACCCTAACACTCACCCTAACCCTAACCCTAACCCTCATCCTAACACACAACCTAACCCTACCCGTATCCATCACCCTAACCCCAACTCTCACCCTCAGCCTAACCCTAAGCCTAAGCATAACTTTAACCCTAACCCTCAACCTCACCCTAAACCTAATCCTAACCCTAAACTTCATCCTAACCCTCACCATAACGATAACCCTAACCATCATCCAAAACCTATTCCTCACCTCCACCCTCACCCTCAGCCTAACCCTAAGCCTAAGCCTAAACCTAACCATAACCCTCAACCTCAGCCTCACTCTCACCCTAACCCAAATCCTAACTCTAACCCTCACCCTAACTCTAAGCCTAACCCTAATGCTAGCCCTCACCCTAAACCTAATCCTAACCCTAAACCTCATCCTAACCCTCACCCTAACCCTAACCCTAAACCTCACCCTCATGCTCCGCCTAATCCTAAGCCTAACCCTAAGCCTCAACCTAACCCTAACCCTCACCCTATCCCTAACCTTAACACTATCCCTAACTCTAACCCTAAACCTCACCCTCACCCTAACCCTAACTGACCCTAACCCTAAACCTAAGCCTCATCCTAATCCTAACCCTCACCCTCACCTTCACTGTAAACCTAACTGTAACACTAAACCTAACAAAAACCCTAAACCTAACCCTAACCCTCACCCTAATCATAATCCTCACCCTAACCTTAACCCTCATCCTAACATTTACCCTCATCCTAACACTAACCCTAACCCTAACAATAACACTAACCCTAACCCTAACCCTAAACCTAAACATAAACCTCACCTTCAGCCTCAACTTCACCGCAAACCTAACCCTAACCATAACACTAACAATAACCTTAAACATAACCCTAAAACTCACACTCACCCTCACCCTAACGCAAATCCTAAACCTAACCCTATCCCTAACCCGAACCCTCACACTAACCCTCACACTAGCCCTCACCCTAAACCTAATCCTAACCCTAAACCTCATTGTAAACCTCACCCCAAACCTAACCCTCATCCTAAACCTAACCCTAACCATAACCCTCATGGTTGGCCTAAGCCTAAGCCTAAGCCTAAGCCTCACCTTAACCCTTACCCTCACCTTATTCCTAAACCTAACACTAACCCTAACTCTAACCCTAAACCTCACCCTCAACCTAACCCTAAATCTAACCCTAACCCTAAACCTAAACCTCAAACTAACCCTAACCCTAATCCTCACCCTCACCCTAACCCTAACCCTAACCCTAACCCTAACAATAACCCTAAGCCTAACCCTAACCCTCACCGTAAGCATAACCCTCACCCTAACCCTAACCCTCACCCTAATATTTACCCTCACCCTAACACTAACCCTAACTCTAACACTAATGCTTACACTAACCCTAACCATCACCCTAAACCTAAACCTCACCCTAACACTAACCCTAACCCTGACCTCACCCTAGCCCTCACCCTAACCCTAAACCTCATCCTCACCCTAAACCTCACACTAACCTTAACAATAATCCTCAATCTAACCCTTACCCTCACCCTAACACTAAACCTAACCCTCCACCTAACCCTAAACCTCACCATAACCGTAACCCTCACCCTCAGCCTAACCCTCAGCTGTGCCCTTACCTTTACCCCCACCATAAACCTCACCCTAACCGAACCCTCATCCTAACCCTCACCCTTCCCCTACCTCTACCCCTAAACCTCAACCTCACCGTAACCCTAACTCTAACCCTAACACTAACACTAAACCACACCCTAACCAGAAATCTCACCCTCACCCTCACCGTAACCGTAACGCCAAACCTAACAATAACCCTATCCCTAATGCTAACCCTCACCCTAATCATAACCTTCACCCTAACCCTCACCCTCACCCTAACCCTCAACCTCACCCTGAACCTCACACTAACACTAAACCTAATCCTCAATCTAACTCTCACCCTAACCCTGCACTTAACCCTTACCATAATCCTAAACCTAACCCTAATCCTCACCCTTTTCTTAACTCTAACCCTCAGCCTAAACCTCACCTTTAACCTTACCATCATCCTCACCCTAACCCAAAACCTCATCCTAACCCTCAACCTCACACTAAACCTAACACTAACCATAATCCTCAATCTAACCTTCACCCTAACCCTAACCCTCACCCTCACCGTAGCCCTCACCCTAACCCTAATCCTAAGACTAACCCTCATCCTAATTATTACCCTAACCCTAACCCCAACCATCACTCTAGCCCTAATCCTCAACCCCACCTTCAACCTCAGCCTAACCCTAAGCCTAAGCCTAACCCTAACCCTAACCCTAACATACCCTCACAGTAACACTAATCCTAACCCTAAACCTAACCCTAACCCTAACTCTAACCCTCACCCTCACCCTAGCCCTAACCCTAACCCTAATTCTAACCCTCCCCCTCACCTTAACCCTAAACCTTAACCTAACCCTTAACCCTAAACTCACACTCACCATAACAATTACCCTAATCCTAAACCTAACCTTAAGGCTAACCCTCAACCTCACCCTAATCCTCACCGTAACCCTAACTCTAACACTAACCTTAACCCCAACCCACACCATCAGCCTCACCCTAAACCTAACTCTAACCATAAACCTCACTCTCATCTTAAGCCTAACCCTAACCTTAACCCTCAAACTAACCCTAACGCTCACCCTCACTGTAGCCCTTAACCTAACTCTCACCCTAACCCTTAACTTAACCCGAAACCTAACTCTCACCCTAACTCTAACCCTAAACCTCACCCTAACCCTAAGCCTCACCCTCACCCTCAGCCTAACCGTAACCCCAACCCTAACCCTCACACTCACCCTAACCTTAACCCTAATCCTAATAGTAAACCTAACCCTAACCCTCACCCTCACCCTAACCATCACCTTAAGCCTAACCCTAACATTAATCGTAACCAAAACCTTTACCCTAAACCTCACCCTAATACTAACCCTACACATCCCCCTCACCCTAGCCCTCAACCTAACACTAACCCTCATCCTCACCCTAAACCTCACACTAACCCTAACACTAATCCTCAATCTAAACCTCAACCTCACACTAAACCTAACCCTAACCCTCACCCTAGAGCTTACCCTAAACCTAACGCTAAACTTCACCCCCACCCTAGCCCTCACCCTAACCCAAATCCTAACCCTAACCCTCATCCTAACCCTCCCCAAAACCCTAACCCAATCCCTCACCCTAACCCTAACCATCACCCAAATCCTCATCCTTAGCCTAACCCTAACCCTAACCCTAACCCTCAACCTAACCCTCCACCTAAACCAAACCCTCAACCTCACCCTAACCCTAACCATCATCCTCAACCTCACCTTCACCCTAAACCTAACCCTAACCCTCACATTAACCCTAACCCTAACCCTCACTCTCAGCCTCACCCTAACCCTAACTCTAACCCTAAACCTCACCCTCTCACTAACACTAACCCTAACCTGAAATCTAAACCTCATCATAACCCTAACCCTAAACCTCCCCCTCACCTTACCCCTTACACCAAACCTAATCCTAACCCTAACCCTAATCCTATCCCTTACCCTAACACTAACCCTTACCCTCCCTCTAAATCTCACCCTAGCCTAATCCTCAAGTTTACCCTTACCTTCACCCCCACTCTAACCCTCACCCTAACCCTAACCCTAACCCTAACCCTAACTCTACCCCTAAACCTCACCCTCAGGCTAACCTTAACTCTAATCCTATCCCTAACACTAAACCACACCCTAACCCTAACCCTCACCCTCACCCTCACCCTAGCCTCACCCTAAACCGAATCCTAACCCTAACCCTCATCCTAACCCTCACACTAAGCCTAAACCTAACCATCACCATACCCCTAATTCTCACCCCCTGCACTCTCAGCCTAACCCTACGCCTAAGCCTAACCCTAACCATCACACTCACCCTAACCCTAACCCTAATCCTAAACCTAACCCTAACCTTAACCCTAAACCTCAACCTAACACTCACCCTAACCTTAAGCTTAACAGTAACCCTAACCCTAACCCTCGTCCTAACCCAACAACTAACCCTAAATCTAACCCTAAACCTCAAATTCACCCTAAACCTAATACTAAACCTAACCCTAACAATATCACTAATCCTTACGATAAACATAACCCTATTGCTAAACCTAAACCTAATTCTAACTATCACACTCACCCTAACCCTAATCCTAACCCTAACCCTCACACTAACTCTAACCCTAAGCCTAAATCTTACCCTAACACTAACCCTAACCCTCAGCCTCACCCTAGCCCTCACCCTAAACCGAATCCTAACCCTAATGCTCACCCTAACCCTAAATATAACCGAACCCTAACTCTCACCCTAACCCTAACCCTAAGCCGCACCCTAACCCTAGCCCTCACCCTCACCCTCACCCTCAGCCTAAACCTAAGGCTAAGCCTAACCCTAACCCTAACTGTCACACTAACCCTAACCCATATCATAATCCTAATCCTAACCCTAAGCCTTAACCTCACCCTCACCCTAAACCTCACCCTAATCCTAACGCTCATCCTCACCCTAACCCTAACCCTCACCCTCAACGTCAGCCTCAGCCTAAACCTAAGCCTAAGCTTAACCCTAACTCTAAATCTTAGCCTCACCCTAACCCTAACCCTAACCCTAATGCTTCCGCTAAACCTAAACCTAAACCTCACCCTTACCCTAGCCTTCACCCTAACCCTAATCCTAACCCTAACCCTCATCCTAACCCTCCCCAAAATCCTAAAACCTTCCCTCAACCTAAACCTAACCCTCACCCACATCCTCATCCTTTGCCTAACCCTAACCCTAACCCTAACCTCAACCTAACCCTCCACCTAAACCAAACCCTCAACCTCACCCTAATCCTAACCCTCATCCTCAAACTCACCTTCACCCTAAACCTAACCCTAACCCTCACACTAACCCTAAACCTAACCCTCACTCTCAGCCTCACCCAAACCTTAACTCTAACCCTAAACCTCACCCTCTCACTTAACCTAACCCTATCCCGAACCCAAAACTTCACCATAACCCTAACCCTAAACCTCACCCTCAACTTAGCCCTTACACCAAACCTAATCCTAACCCTAACCCTAATCCTATCCCTTACCCTATCACTAACCCTTACCCTCCCTCTAAATCTCAACGTAACCCTAACCCTAACACTAACCCTAACACTAACCCTCAAACTAACCCTCACCCTAACCCTGACTCTAACCCTAAACCTCACCCTCACCCTAACCCTAACTCTAACCCTAACCCAGACCCTAAACCTCACGCTAACCCTAACTCTAACCCTCACCCTCACACTCACTCTTGCCCTCACCCTAACCCTAATCCTAACCCTAACCCTAACCCTAACCCTAAACCTAAACCTCACCCTAACACTAACCCTAACCCTCACCCTCATCCTAGCCCTCAACCTAACCCTAATCCTAACCCTAATCGTCACTCTAACCCTCATCCTAACTCTAACACTAAACCTCACCCTAACCCTAACCCTAACCCTAACCCTCAAACTAACCCTAACACTCATGCACAATTTAAGCCTAACCCTAAACCTCACCCTAAACCTAAAATAACCGGAACCCTAACTCTCACCCTAACCCTAACCCTAACCCATACACTAACCCTAACCCTCACCCTCACTCTCAGTGTAATCCTAAGCCTAAGCCTAAGCCTAACCCTAACCCTCACACTCACACTAACCCTTTCCCAAATCCTAATCCTAACCCTAACCGTAACCCTAACCCTCACCTCAACCTCAGCCTCACCTTAACCCTAACTCTAACCCTAAACCTCATCCTCAACCTAACCCTAACCCTAACCCTAGCCCTCACCCTAACCCTAATCCTAACCCTAACCCTCATTCTAACCTTCCCCATAACCCTAACCCTAACCGTCACCCTAACCCTAACCCTCACCCTCACATTCACCCTCAGACTAATCCTAAGCCTAAACCTAAGCCTACCCCTAAACCTAACCCTAACCCTCACAGTCACCATCAACCTCACCCTCACTGTAACTCTAACCCCAACCCTAATCCTAACCCTCACCCTAACCCTAACCCTAAACCTCCCCCTAACCCTAACCCTCCCCGTAACTCTATATCTAACCCTAAACCACACCCTCACCCTAAACCTAACACTAACCCTAACCCTAACCCTCACCCGAACCCTCTCCCTAACCCTATATCAAACCCTAAACCTCAACCTCACCCTAACTGTAAACCTAACCCTAACCCTATACCCCATCAAAACCCTAAACCTAACACTCACCCGCACCCTCACCCTCACTGTAACTCTAACCCTAACCCTAACAATGACACTAACCCTAAAATGAAACATCTCCCTAACCGTAATCCTCAAACCCAACCTCATCCTCTGCCTAACCCTAAACCTAAGCCTAACCCTCACCCTAACCATTACACTCACCCTCATCCTAACTCTAATCCTAAAACTAACCCTATCCCCAAACCTCAACCTAACCCTAACCCTCACCCTAACCCTAACACTAACGCTAACCCTAAACCTCACCCTAACCCTCCCCCAACCCTATCTGTAACGCTAAATCTCAACCTCAACCTAACTCTAACCTTAACCCTAAACCTCACCCTAACCCTAACCCTCAACTTCACCCTCAACCTCACCATAAGTCTAACCATAACCCTAACAATAACACTAACCATAACCCTAATCCTAAACATAACCCTCAACCTCAGCCTCACCCTCACTACAAACTTAACCCTGACCATAACACTAACAATAACCCTAACCCTAACCCTAAACCTAACTCTAATCCTTACCCCCACCCTCACCCTCAGCCTAAACCTAACCCTAACCCTAAACCTAACCCTCACTGTAACCCTAACACAAACCCCAACACTGACACTAACCCTAAACCAAACTCTAAACCTAACACTAAACCTAACCCTAATCCTCAGCCTCACCCTCATCCTAACCCAAACCCTAACCCTAACCATCACCCTAAACCTAAGCCTAACCCTAATCCTTACCCTCACCCTAAACCTAATCCTCACCCTAACCCTCACCCTAACCCTAACCCTAACCCTCCCCCTCATGCTCGGCCTAAGCCTAAGCCTAAACCTTAGCCTAACCCTAACCCTAACCCTAACCCTAACCCTATCCCTAACCCAAACACTACCCCTAACTCTAACCCTAAACCTCACCCTCACCCTAACCCTAACTCTGATCATAACCCAAACCTAAACCTCACCCTAAACCTAACTTTAACCCTAACCCTTACCCTAAATCTAACCCTCACCCTAACCCTAAACTTAACCGAACACTAACTCTCACCCTAATCGTAAACCTAAACTCACCCTCACCCTCACCCTCAGCCTAATCCTAAGCCTCAGCCTAAACCTAACCCTAACCCTCACACTCACACTAACCCTTACCCTAAACCTAATCCTAACACTAAGCATAACCCTCACACTCAGTCTAACCCTCAGAGTAACCTGAAATCTAACACTAAACCTAACCCTAAACCTCAAGATCAGCCTCACCCTTACCCTAACTCTAACCCTAAACCTCACCCTCAGCCTAGCCCTAAGCCTAACCCTAAACCTAACCCAAACACACACACTCACCATCACCCTAACCCTAATCCTAACCCTAACCCTAAACCTAAACTTCAACCTAACCCTCACCCTAACTATAAACCTAAACCTCACCCTCACCCTAAACTTAACTCTAACCCTAAACCAAACCCTAAACCTCAACCTAACCCTAACCCTAACCCTCAACCTCACCCTCAACATAACCATAAACCTAAACCTATCCCAAACAATAACCCGAACCCTAATCCTAACCCTCAACCTAACCATGACCCTCACCCTAACGCAAACCCTCACCCTAACATTTACCCTCACCCTAACACTAAACCTAACCCTAACACTAACCCTCACACTAACCCTAACCGTAATCTCATCCTAACCCTAACCCTAACACTAACCCTCAACCAAACCATAAACCTCACACTCCACGTAACCCTAACCGTAACCCACACCCTAAACCTAAACTTAACTTGAACCCTAACTCTCACCCTAACCCTAATCCTAACCCTAACCCTCACCCTCACCCTCACCATCAGTGTAACCCTAAGCCTAAACCTGACCCTAACCCTAACCCTCACACTCAACCTCGCCCTTACCCTAATCCTTATCCTAACCCTAACCCTAAGCCTCACCCTCAGCCTCACTTTAACCCTAACTTTAACCCTATTCCTAACCCTAACTCTCCTCCTAACCCTCCCCATAACCCTAACCCTAAACCTCACCATAACCCTAACCCTCACCCTCATGCTCAGCCTAAACCTAAACCTAAACCTAACCCTAAACCTCACACTCACCCTAATCCTAACCCTAAATATCACCCTCACCCTAACCCTGACCCTCACCCTCACCCTCATCCTAACCCTAAGCCTAACCCTAACCCTTACCCTAATCCTCACACTCACCCTAACCCTAAGCCTAATCCTACTCCTAACCCTAACCCAAACCCTCACCCTCAACCTAACCCTCATCTTAAGAATAACCTTAACATTCATCCTAACCCTCAACCTCACCCTCAGCCTCACCCTAAACCTAACTCAAACACTGAACTTAATCCTGAACCTAACCCTAACCCTAACCCTATCACTAAACCTCATCCTAACCCTAACTCTAACCCTCACCCTCACCCTCATCCTAACACTAACCCTAAACCTAACATTCACGCTAACTCTAAAACTAACCCTCACAATAACACTAACCATCACCCTAGCCCTAAACCCCACCGTAACACTAACCCTAAACCCACCCTCACTCTAGCCCACACCCTAACCCTTACCCTCATCCTCAACCTAATCCTCACACTAACTCTAACACTAATCCTCAATCTAACCCTCACCCTCACCCTGACCCTAATGCTAAACCTCACCTTAACCCTAACTCTCAACCATACCTTAACCCTCAACCTCACCCTAAACCTCACCTTTACCCTTACGGTCAACTCCACCATAACCCTAACCCTAAACCTAACCCTCACCCTATCCATAACTGTACCCCTAAACCACACCCTCACTCTAACCCTAACTCTAAACCTAACCCTAACACTAACCCTCACCCTATCCCTAACACTAAACATCACCCTAACCCTAATCCTCACGCCCACCCTCACACTCAGGCTAAAACTATGCCTAAGCCTAACCCTAACCCTAAACCTAACCCACACCCTCACACTCACCCTCACCATAACTCTAACACTAACCCTAACAATAACACTAATCCTAACCCTAAACCTAACCCAAACAATAACCATACGCTAATGCTAACACTCCGCCTCACCCTAACCCTAATCCTAACCCTCACCGTAACTCTCCCTCTAATCCTATATCTAACCCTCAACCTCATCCTCAACCTAACCCTAAACCTAACCGTAACCATGAACCCCACACTAACCCTAACCCTAAACCTCAGCCGCAACCCCACTCACACGCTAAATCAAACCCTAACACTAACAATAACACTAACCCTAACCATCACCCTAACCCTAATCCTCACACCCACCCTCACCCTCAGCCTAACCCTAAGCCTAAGCCTAACCCTCACCCTAACCCTCAAACTCAGCCTCACCCTAACCCTAATCCTAAACCTAATCCTATCCCTAAACCTCAAACTAAACCTCACCCTCAACCTAACCCTAACCCTAACCCTAAACCTCACCCTCAGGTGAACCCTAACCTTAACTCTAACCTTAAACCTCAACTTCACCCTAACCCCAACCCTAACCCTAACCCTAACCCTAAACTTCACCCTCTCCCTAGCCCAAACCCTAACCCTAATCCTAACACTAACCCTCATCCTAACCCTCCCCCTAACCCTAAACCTCACCCTCACCCTAACCCTCAACTTAAGCCTAACCCTAACATTAATCCTAACCCTAACCCTCATGCTCAGCCTCAACCTAAAACTGTCTCTAACCCTAAACCTCAACCTGACACTACCCTAAACCTAACCCTATCCCTATAACTCAACCTAACCCTAAACCTCACACTAACCCTAACCTTAAACCTCACCCTCACCCAAGCCCTCACCCTAACACTAATCCTAACCCTACCCCTCATCCTAACCTTCATCAAAACACTAACCCTAACCCTCAGCCTCACCCTCACCCTAACGCTAATCCGAACCCTAACCCTCAACCTAAACCTAACCCTGACCCTCACCGTAACTCTTACCCTAACCCTCAACTAACCCGAAATAAAACTCTCACCCTAAACCTAACCCTAACCCTCACCCTAACTCTCAACCTAAACCTCATGCTCACCCGAGCCCTCACCCTAACCCTAATCCTAACACTAACCCTCCTCCTAACCCTCCCCCTAACCCTTACCATTACCCTCACCCTAACCCTAACCCTCACCCTCAACCTCACCCTCAACGTAACCCTAACCCTAAACCTAAACCTAAACCTAACACACACCCTCACCCTCACCCTAACCCTAATCCTAACCCTAACCCTAATCCTAACCCTAACCCTCCCCCTAACTCTTAACCTAAGCCTAACCCTAACCCTAACAATAACCCTAACCCTAATCCTAACCCTCACCCTAACCAAAACCCTCACCCTAAACTTAGCCTCACCCTAACACTAACCCTAACCCTAACAATAACCCTAAGCCTATCCTCACCAGAACCCTAAACCTAACCCTAAACCTCAACCTAACCCTAAACCTCATGCTCAAGGTAACCCTAAACCTAAACCTCACTCTAATCCTAAGATTAACCTGAACCATAAATCTCACCCTAACCCTAAAGCTGACACTAACCCTAACCCTCACACTCACCCTAACCCTTACTGTAATCCTAATCCTATCCCTAAACCTAACCCTCACCCTCAGCCTCACCTTACCCTAATTCAAACCCTAAACCTCACCCTCTCCCTAACCTATGCCTAACCCTAAACCTCACCTTAACCCTTACCCTAATCCTAATCCTAACCCTAACACTAGCACTCACCCTCATCCACACTGTAACCTTAAGCATAACCCTAACCCTAACCCTAACCCTCAAGCTCACCCTAACCCTTACCCTAATCCTAATCCTAGCCCTAACCCTAACCCTCACCCTCAGCCTCACCTTAACCCTACCTCTAACACTAAACCTCATGCTCACCCTAACCCTAAACCTATACCTCACCCTAATCCTAACCTCACCCTCACCCACACCCTCAGCCTAAACCTAACCATAACCCTCACACTCACCCTAACCCTAACCGTAATCCTAATCCTAACCCTAACCCTAACCCTCACCCTCACCCTAACCCTCACCCTAACCCTAACCCTAACACTAACACTAACCTTAACCCTAACCCTCACCCTCAGCCTCACCCGAACCCTAACTCTAACCCTAAACCTCACCCTCACCCTCACCCTAACCCTAACCATAACCCTAACCCTCACCCTAACCCTAACCCTAAACCTCACCCTCACCCTAGCCCTTACCATAAACCTAATCCTAAACCTAACCCTCATACTAAGACTCCCTCTAACTCTATCCCTCCCCCTCAACCTCCCACTCTGCCTAACCCTAAGTCTAACCCTAAACCAAACCCTAACACACACAATCAGCCTCATCCTAACCCTAATCCTCACCCCCAACCTCACCTTCAGTCTAACCCTAACAATAACCCTAAACCGCACCCTAACCCTAAACTTCACCCTAACCCTCAACCTAACCGTAACTCTAAGCCTAACCCTAACAATAACACAAACCTTAACCCTAACAATAACCCTAACCATAACTCTCTCACTCAGCCTCAGCCTCACCTCAAACTTAACCCTAACCATAACACTAGAAATAAACCTAACAGGAAGCCTAACCCTAAGGTTAACTCTAATCCTCAGCCCGACCCTCACCCTCAGCCTAACCCTAAGCCTAAACCTAACCCTAACCCTAACCCTCACCCTCAGCTTCAACTTAACCCTACCTTTAACACTAAACCTCATGATCACCCTAACCCTAAACCTAACCCTAAACCTAAACCTCAACCTAACCCTAACCTCACCTTCACCCTCACCCTCAGCCTAACCCTAAATCTATCCATAACCCTCACACTCACACTAACCGTAACCGTAATCCTAATCCTAAACCTAACCTTAAACCTCACCCTCACCCTAAACCTCATCCTAACCCCAATCGTAAGCCTAACCCTCAATCAAACCCTAACCCTCACCCTCACCTTAATCCTTACCCTAACCCTCATCCTAACCCTAAACATAACCCGAAACGTAACTCTCAACCTAAAACTAACCCAAACCTAAAACCTCACCCTAAACCTAACGCTAAACCTCACCCTCAACCTAGCCCTCACCCTAACCTTAATCCTAACCTTAACCCTCATCGTAACCCTATCCCTAACTCTTAAGCCAACCCTCACCCTAAACCTAACCCTCAACCTCAACCTCACCCTCAGCCTAACCCTAAGCCTAACGCTAAACCAACCCTAACACACACAATCACCCTCACACTAATCCAAATCCTGACCCTAACCCTCACCCTCACCCTCAAACTCAGTGTAACCAAAAGCCTGACCCTAACACTAACCCTAACCCTCACACTCACCCTAACCCTTACCCTAATCCTAATCCTACCCCTAACCCTAACCCTCACCCTCAGCCTCTCCTTAAACCTAACTCTAATCCTAAAACTCACCCTCACTTTCACCCTATCATTAACCCTAACCCTAAACCTAACCCTAAACCTCACCCTTATGTTAACCCTCACCCTCAGCCTAAAAGTCAAATTTACCCTTACCATCCTCCTCACCCTAACCCACACCCTAACCCTAACCTCATCCTAACCCTCACCCTAACCTTAAAATTAACCATCATGCTAACACTAACCCTCACACTCAACCTCATGCTCAGCCTAACCCTAAGCCTAAGCCTAAGACTTACCCTAAACCTCACCCTCTCCCCAGCACTCACCCTAACCCTAATCCTAACCATCACCCTAACCCTAATACTCAACCACACACTCACGCTCAGCCTAACCCTAACCCTAAGCCTAACCTTAAACCGAACCCTCACACTCAGCCTCACCCTAACCTTAATTCTAACCCTAACCCTAAACCTAACCTTAAAACTCAACCTAACCCTCACCCTAAACTTAAACCTAACACTAACCCTAACACTAACCCTCGAACTAACCCTCCCCCTAACCCTAAATCTAAACTTAAACCTCACTCTCACCCTAACCCTAATCCTAACCCTAACCCTAAACCTCACCCTAAAACTAACCCTAACCCTCACCCTCACCCTCACTGTAACTCTAACCCTAACCCTAACAATAACCCTAATCGTAACCCTAACCCTAAACCTAAGCCTAACCCTAATCCTAACACTCACCCTCACCTAACCCTAATTCTAACCCTAACCCTCAACTTAACCCTAACCCTCACATCACTGTAACCCTAAATCTCATCCAAACCCTCACCCTAACCCTAACCCTAACCCTAAACCTCAAGCTAACACAAACCCTATCCCTCAGCCTCAACCTAGCCCTCACCCTAACTCTAATCCGAACCCTAATCCTCATCTTAACCCTCACCCTCACCCTAACCCTTACCCTAACCCTAATACTAACCCTAACCCTAATTGTCAACTTAAACCTAACCCTCACGCTCACCATAACCCTAACCCTAACCCTCACATTAACCCTAACCTTCACCCTCACCCTCACCCTAAGCCTAAACCTAGCCTAACCCTAACCCTAACCCTAACCCTCACACTCACCCTAACCCTTACCCTAACCCTATACTAACCCTAAGCCAAACCCTCACACTCACCCTAACCCTCACTCTAACCCTAAATCTAAAACTAACCTTAACCATAACACTACACCTCACCATAACACTAACCCTAAATCTAACCCTAAAACTCTCCCTCACCCTAACACTAACCCTGACCCTAAACCTAAACGTCACCCTAACCCTAACCCTAAACCTCACCCTCACACTAGCCCTCACCCTTACCCTAATCCTAACCCTCATCCTAACCCTCACACTAACACTAACCCTAACCCTCAAACTCACCCTCACCCTAACCCTAATCCTAACCCTAACCTAACCCTAACACTCACCCTCACCGTAACCCTTATGCTAAACCTAAACATAACCCGAACCAAAACCCTCAACATAACCCTAACCCTAACCCTCACCCTAAACCTAACCTTAAACCTCACCCTCACCCTAGCCCTCACCCTAACCCTATTCCTAAACCTAACCCTCATCCTAACAGTCCCTCTAACCCTTACACTAACCATTATCCTAACCCTAACCGTCACCCTCAACCTCACCCTCAGCCCTACCTTAAGCCTACCCCTAAACCTAACCCTAACACACATGCTCACCTTTACCCTAACCCTAATCCTAACCCTAACCTTCACCCTCACCCTCACCATCAGTGTAACCCTAAGCCTAAACCTAAACCTAACCCTAACCCTCATGCTCACACTAACCCTTACCCTAATCCTAATCCTAACCCTAACCCTAAAACTCACCCTTAGCTTCACCTTAACCCTAACTCTAACCTTAACCCTAAACCTCACCCTAAAACTAAACTTAAACCTCACCCTCACACTAGAACTCAACCTAACCCTAATCCTAACCCAACCATCATCCTAACGCTCCTCAGAACCCTAACCCTAACCCTCACCCTAACCCTAACCCTCACCGTCACAATCAGCCTAACCCTAAGCCTAACTCTAACCCTAACCCAAACTCTCACAGTCACCCTAAACCTAAACCTAACCCGAAGCGTAACCCTCACCCTAACCCTAACCCTAAACCTAAGCCTAACACTAACCCTAACACTAACGATAACCCTAATCCTCAACTTCAGCCTCACCCTAACCCTAACTCTAACCCTAAACCTCACCATCAAACTAACCCTAACCCTAAACCTAAACCTCACCCTAACCCTAACACTAAACCTCACCCTCACCCTAGCCCTTACCCTAACCCTAATCCCAACCCTAACCCTCATCCTAATCCTCCCCCTAAACCTAAACCTCCCCCTCAACCTATCCCTCAGCCTAACGCTAAGCCTAAACCTAAACCTAACCCTAACACTCACACTCACCCTCACCCTAACCCTAATCCTATCCCTAAGACTAACTCCAATCCTAATCCTCTCCCTATCTCTCACCTAACCCTAACCCTAACACTAATGCTAACCCTAACCCTCAACCTAACCCTCACCCTAACCATAACCCTAACACTAAACCTCACCCTCACTCTGACCCTAACTCTAACCCTAACCCAAAACGTGAACCTCACCCTAACCCTAAACCTAACAATCACCCTCACTCTCACTGCAACCATAACACTAAACCTAACCCTAACAATAACCCTAACCCAAATCCTAACCCTCACCCTAACCATAGCCCTGACCCTAAGACTAACCCTAACCCTAACACTAACCGTCACACTTACCCTAACCCTAACCCTAACCCTAAACCTCAACTTAACCCTCACACTCCACTTAACACTAACACAAACCCTAACCCTAACCCTCACCCTAACCCTCATCCTAACCCTATATCTAACCCTAAACCTCACCCTCACCCTAACCCTAACCCTAACCCTAACTCTAAACCCCACCCTAAACCTAACCCTCAACTGCACCCTCACTCTCATCTTAACCCTAACCCTAACCCTAACAATAACTCTAACCCTAATCCTAAACCTCACCCTAACCATAACCCTCACCCTAACCCAAACCCTCACCCTAACACTTACCCTCACCATTAGAGTAACCCTAACGCTAACACTAACCCTCATACTAAGCCTAACCCTAATCCTAACCCTAAACCTCAACCTAACCCTCACCCTCAACCTAACCCTAACACTAACCTTAACCCTAACCCTCACCCTAATCCTCACCTTAACCCTCACCCTAACCCTATATCTAACCCTAAAACTCACCCTCACCATAAACCTAACCCTAAACCCCACCCTAACCCTAACCGTCAACCACACCCTCACCCTCACCGTAACTATAACACTAACCCTAACAATAACACTAACCCTAACCCGAAACATCACCCTAACCCTAATCCTCATTCCCACCCTCACCCTGAGCCTAACCTTAAGCCTAAGCCTAACCCTCACACTAACCCTCACACTCACCCTAACCCTAACGCTAATCCTAAACCTAACCCTATCCCAAAACCTCAACCTAATCCTCACCCTCAACCTAACTCTAACACTAACCCTAAACCTGAACCTCATCCTAATCCACCCAGTAACCCTAATTCTAACCCTAAACCTCACCCTCACCCAACCCTAACTCTAACTCTAAACCCCACCCTAAACCTAACCTTCACCCTCACCCTCAACCTCACTGTAACTCTAACCCTAACTCTAACAATAACCCTAACCTGAACCCTAACCTTCACCCTAACCATAACCCACACCCTAACCCTAAACCTAATCCTCAATGTAACCCTCACCCTTACCCTAAACCTAACCCTACCCTAACCCTAATCCTAACCCTAACCTTCACCCTTATCTTAAACCTCACCCTCAGCCTAAACCTCCCCTTTACCCTTACCATCTTCCTAACCCTAACCCAAACCCTAACCCTAACCTCATCCTAACCCTCAACCTAACGGTAATCCTAAGCATCATGCTAACCCTAACCCACACACTCAACCTCATGATCAGCCTAACCCTAAGCCTAAGCCTAAGTCTTACCCTAAACCTCACCCTCTCCCCAGCCCTCACCCTAACCCTAATCCTAACCATCACCCTAACCCTAATCCTCAACTCCACCCTCAACCTCAGCCTAACCCAAAGCCTAGACCTAAGCCTAACCCTAACACTACCCCTCACCGTATCCCTAACCCTAACCCTAACCCTAATACTAACCCTAAACCTAAACACAACCCTAAAACTAACCCTAAACCTAACCCTAATCCTCAGCCTCAACCTCAGCCTAAACCAAAACCTAACCCTAACCCTCACCCTAACTATAAGCCTAACCATAACCCTAACCCTGACACTCACGCTTACCCTAACCCTAATCGTAACCCTAACCCTATCCCTAACACTAACCCTCACCCTAAACCTCACCCTAGCACTCACCCTAACGCTAATCCTAACCCTAAACCTCATCATAACCCTCACCCTAACCCTAACCCTAACCCTCACCCAATCCCGAACCCTAACCTTCACCCTCATGCTGGGCCTAAGCCTAAAACTAACCCTAATCCCAACCCTCACCCTAACTGTAACCCTAACCCTTACCGTAACCCTCACTCTCAGCCTAACCCTCACCTTTACTCTAACCGTCACCCCCACCCTAACCCGCACCCTAACCACAACCCTCACCCTAACCCTAACTCTACCCCTCAACCTCAACCTCACCCTAACCCTAACACTAAACCTCACCCTAACCCTAACCTTCACCCTCACCCTGACCATAACCATAACCCTAACCCTAACACTAACAATAATCCTAAACCGAACCCTAACCCTCACCCTAACCATAACCCTCACCCTAACCCTAAACCTAATCCTCAATATAACCCACAGGGTAAACCTAAACCTAAACCTACCCTAACCCTAAACCTAACCCTAACCCTCACCCTTATCTTAAACCTCACCTTCAGCCTAAAAGTCACCTTTACCGTTACCATCATCCTCACCCTAACCCACACCCTAACCCTAACCTCATCCTAACCCTCACCCTAACCATAAATTAATCATCATGCTAACACGAACCCTCACACTCAACCTCATGCTCAGCCTAACCCTTAGCCTAAGCCTAAGACTTACCCTAAACCTCACCCTCTCCCCAGCCCTCACCCTAACCCTAATCCTAACCATCACCCTAACCCTAATCCTCAAACCCACCCTCACCCTCAGCCTAACCCTAAGCATAAGCCTAACCGTAAACCTAACCCTCACCCTCACCCTCACCCTCACCCTAACCTTAACCCTAACACTAACCCTAACACTAAACCTAGACCTAACCCTCCCCCTAACCCTAAATCTAACCCTAAACCTCAATCTCAACCTAACCCTAATCTTAACACTAACCATAAACCTCACCCTAAACCTAACCCTAACCCTCAACCTCACCCTCACTGTAACTCTATCCCTAACCCTAACAATAATACTAATCTTAAACCTACACCTAACCCTAACCCTAAGCCTAACCCTAATCCTAATACTCACCCTCACCCTAACCCTAATTCTAACCCTAACCCTCAACCTAACCCTAACCCTCACATCAGCGTAACCCTAACTCTGATCCAAACCCTCACACTAACCCTAACCCTAAACCTCAACCTCAACATAAAACTAACCCTAAACATCACCCTCAACCTAGCCCACACCCTAACTCTAATCTGAACCCTAATCCTCATCTTAACCCTCACCCTCACCCTCACCCTAGCCCTCACCCTAACCCTAATCCTAACCCTAACCCTCATCCTACCCCTCCCTCTAACCCTTACCCTAACCCTCACCCTAAACCTAACCTTCACCCTCAACCTCACCCTCAGCCTAACCCTAAGCCTACCCCTAAACCTAACCCTAACACACATGCTCACCTTCACCCTAACCCTAATCCTAACCCTAAGCCTCACCCTCACCCTCACAATCAGTGTAACCCTAAGACTAACCCTAACCCTAACCCTAACCCTCATGCTCACCCTAAACCTTACCCTAATCCTAATCCTAACCCTAACTCTAACCCTCATCCTCAGCCTCACCTTAACCCTAACTCTAACCCTAAACCTAAACCTCACCCTAACCCTAACCCTAAACCTCACACTCACACTAGCCCTCACCCCAACCCTAATCCTAACCCAAACCATCATCCTAACCCTCCTCATAACACTAACCCTAACCCTCACTCTAACCCTAAACCTAACCCTCACACTCACCCTAACCCTAAGCCTAACCGTAAACCTAACACTCACCCTCACCCTCACCCTCAACCTAAACCTAAACCTAAACCTAACACTAACACTAACCCTAACGATAACCCTAAACCTCACCTTCAGCCTCACCCTAACCCTAATTCTAACCCTAAACCTCACCCTCACCCTAATCATAACCATAACCCTAAACCTCACCCTAACCCTAACACTAAACCTCACGCTCACCCTAACCATAACCCTAACCCTAAACCTCACCCTAACCCTAACACTAAACCTCACCTTCACCCTAGCCCTTACCCTAACCCTAATCCTAACCCTAACCCTCATCTTAACACTCCCCCTAACCCTAACCCTCAACCTCAACCTAACTCTCAGCCTAACCCTAAGCCTAAACCTAAACCTAACCCTAACACACACACTCACCCTCATCCTTACCCTAATCCTATCCCTAAAACTAACCCTAATCCTAATCCTCTCCCTAACACTCACCTAACCCTAACCCTAACACTAACCCTAACCCTAACCCACAACCTAACCCTCACCCTAACCCTAACCCTAACCCTAAACCTCACCTTCACTCTAACCCTAACTCTAACCCTAACCCAAAACCTAAACCTCACCCTAACCGTAACCCTCACCCTCACTGCAAACATACCCTTAAATCTAACCCTAAAAATAACCCTAACCGTAATCCTAACCCTCACCCTAACCATGACCCTCACCCTAACCCATACCCTCACACTAACATTAACCCTCACCCTAACCCATATCCTCACCATAACACTTACCCTCACCCTAAGACTAAACCTAACCCTAACACTAACCCTAACACTAACTCTAACCCTAACCCTAACCCTAAACCTCAACTTTACCCTCACCCTCAAACTAAGCCTAACCCTAACCCTCAACCTAACCCTCACCCTAACCCTATATCTAACCCTAAATTTCACCCTCACCCTCAATCTCACCGCAACCATAACCCTAAACCTAACCCTAACAATAACCCTAATCCTAAACCTCACCCTAAAGATAACCCTCACCCAAACCCATACCCTCACCCTAACACTTATCCTCACCCTAAGACTAACCCTAACCCTAAACCTAAACCTAAACCTCACCCTAACCCACCCCGTAACCCTAATTCTAACACTAATCCTCACCCTCACCCTCACCCTAACCCTAACTCTAAACCCCACCCTAAACCTAACTTTCACCCTCACCCTAAATCTCACTGTAACTCTCACCCTAACCCTAAAATAGCACTAACCCTAACCTTACCATAACCATAACCCTCACCCTCAGCCTCACCGTCACCTCAAACTTAACCCTAACCATAAGACTAAAAATAAACCTAACCCCAAGCCTAACCCTAACCATAACCCTAAACCTCACCCCCAAACTCACCCTCAGCCTAAGCCTAAGCCTAACCCTAACCCTAACACTAACTCTAACCCACAAATTAACCCTAACACTCACCCTAACCCAAAAACTAACCCTAACTCTAAACCTAACACAAAACCTAACCCTAATCCTCAGCCTCTCCGTCACCCTAACCCAAACCCTAGCCCTAACCATCACCCTAAATCTAAGCCTAACCCTGACCCTAACCTAACCCTCACACTCACGCTCACCCTTACCCTAATCCTAAACCTAACCTTAGCCCTAACTCTAACCCTCACTCTAACACTCATCATAGCCCTCACCCTAACCCTAATCCCAACCATAAAACTCATCCTAACCTTCACCCTAACCCTAACCCTAACCCTAAACCTCACCCTCATGCTCGGCCTAAGCCTAAGCCAAAGCCTAACAACAACCCAAACACTCACCCTAACCCTAAACCTAACCCTAACCCTCACCCTAACCCTAACCCTAACCCTAACCTTCACCCTAACACTTACTCCCACCCTAACACTCACCCTAACACTAACACTAACCCGCACACTAACACTAAGCCTCACCCTAATCCTAAACCTCACCCTAACCCTAACCCTAAACCTAACCCTCACCCTCACCCTAGCCCTCACCCTAACCCTAATTCTAACCCTCATCCTGATCCTAACCCTAACCCTCATCCTCACCTTAAACCTCACACTAACCCTAAACCTAATCCTCAATCTAACCCTCACTCTAACCCTAACCATAACACTTACCCTAACTCTAACCCTCACCCTAACCATCCCCCTAACCCTATATCTAACCCTAAAACTCACCCTCAACGTAACCCTAATATTAACCCTAATCCCCACCCTAACCCTAAACATAACACCCAACCCCAAACTCACCCTCACAGTAACTCTAACCCTAACCCTAACAATAACACTAAACCTAAACCGAACCATCACCCTAACCCTCCTCCTCACCCCCATCCTCATCCTCAACCGAACCCTAAGCCTAAGCCTAACACTCACCCACACCCTCACACTCACACTCACCCTAACCCTAATCCTAAACCTAACCCTATCCCTAAACCTCGACCTAACCCTCACCCTCACCCTAACCATAATACTAACCCTAACCCTAAACCTAAACCTAAACCTCCCCCTAACCCTAACTCTAAACCTAAACCTCACCCTCAACCTAACCCTAACACGAACCCTAACGCTAAACCTCACCCTAGCCCTAAACCTCACCTTCACCCTCAACATCACCATAGATCTAATCCTAACCCTAACAATAACACTAACCCTAACCCTAACCCTAAACATAACCCTCATCCTCAGCCACACCCTCACGGCAAACCTAACACTAACAATAAACCTAACCCTAACCCTAACCCTAATCCTCACTCCCACCTTCCTCTTCAGCCTAACCCTAAGCCTAATCCTAACCCTAACCCTAACCCTCACCTTAACCCTAACCCTAACCCTAACCCTAAACCTAAACCTAACCCTAATCCTCAGCCTCATGCCCACCCTAACCCAAAACCTAACCCTAAACCTCAGCCTAAACATAAGCCTAACCTTAACCCTAAACCTCACACTCACCCTCACCCTAACCCTAATCCTAACTCTAAACCTCATCCTAACCCACACCCTAACCCTAAGCCTAACCCTCACCCTAACCCTAACCCTAACCGTCACATTCATGCTCGGCCTAAGCCTCAGCCTAAGCCTGACCCTAAACCCAACCCTCACCCTAACCCTCACCCTAACACTAACCCTAACTCTAACCGTAAACGTCACTCTCACCCTAACTCTAACTCTAACCCTAACCCTAAATCTAAACCTCATCCTAACCCTAAACCTAACCCTCACCCTCAAACTCACTGTAACCCTAACCCTAATCCTAAACCTAACAATAACCCGAACCCTAACCCTAACCCTCAACCTAAACATAACCCTCACCCACACCCTAACCCTCACCCTGACACTTCCCCTCACCCTCACACTAACCCTAACCTTAACACTAACCCTCACACTAACCCTAACCATCACCTTAACCCTAACACTCACCTTCACCCTTCCCCAAACCCTAACCCTATCCCTCACTCCACTGTAACCCTCACCCTCAGCCTAAACCTCACGTTTAACATTAACATCACCCCCCTCCCTAAACCTTACCCTAACCCTCACCCTAACCCTCACCCTAACCCTAACTCTGCCTCTAAACCTCACCCTCACCCTAACCCTAACACTAACCCTAACCCTAACACTAAACCTCACCCTTACCCTAATCCTCACCCTAATCATAACCCCCACACTAACCCTAAACCTCTCCCTAACACTCATCCTTACCATAAACATCACACTAACCCTAACCCTAGTCCTTAATCTAACCCTCACCCTAACCCTAACCCTAACCCTTTCCCTAACCCTAAACCTGACCCTATCCCTCACCCTTATCTTAACCTTCACACTCAGCCTAAACCTCACCTTCAACCTTACCATCATCCTCACCCTAAAACTCACCCTAACCATAAACCTCATTCTAACCCTCATCCAACCCTTAAACCTAACCATCACCTTAATCCTAACCCTCACCCTCAACCTCATGCTCAGCCTAAACCTAATCCTAAGCCTAACCCTTACCCTAACCCTCACCTTCACCCTAGCCCTCACCCTAACACTAATCCTAACCCTAACCCTCATTCTAACCCTCACCCTCACCCTAACCCAAATCCTAACCCTAACCCTAAACCTAAACCTAACCCTCATCCTCACAGTAACCATTACCCAAACCCTCAAACTAACCCTAAACTTAACACGAACCCTAACTATCACCCTAAACCTAACCCAACCCTCACCCAAACCATAACCCTAACCCTCACCCTCACCCTCACCGTAACCGTAACCCTAACCCTAACAATAACCCAAAACCTAACCTTAACCCTCACCCTAACCGTAACCCTCACCCTAACCCTAAATCTCAAACTAACAGTTATCCTCACCCTAACACTAACCCTAACCCTAACACTAATCCTCACACTAACCCTAACCCTTACCCGAATCCTAAACCTCACCATAATGCTAACCCTAACCCTAACCCTCACAATCACCCTAGCCCTCACCCTAATCCTAATTCTAACCCTCACCTTCACCGTAACCCCAACCCTCATCCTCACCCTAACCTCACACTAAACCTAACATTAATCCTCAATGTAACCCTCAACCTGACCCTAACCCTAACCATTACCCTAACCCTAACCTAACCCTAACCCTCACCTTAACCCAAACCCTCACCCTAACACTTACCCTCACCCTAACACTAACCCTACCCTAACACTAACTCTCCCACTAACGCAAATCCTAACCCTAACCTTAACCCTCCTCCTAACCCTCCCCATAACCCTATATCTAACGGTAAACCTCACCCTAACCCAAACCCTAACCCTAACCTTAACCCTAAACCCCACCTTAACCTAAACAACCCTCACCCTCACCCTCAAACTCACTGTAACCCTAATCCTAGCCCTAACAATAACACGAACCTTATCCCTAACCCTAACCCTAAACATAACCCTCACACTCAGCCTCACCCTCACCGCAAATTTAACCCTAACCATAACACTAACAATAACCCTAACACTAACTCTAACCCTCACTCTAAACCTCACCCCCACCCTCAGCCTCAGCTTAACCCTAAGCCTAAACCTAACCCTAACCCTCACCGTAACCCTAAACTTAAACATAAACCTAACCCTAACCCTAAACCTAAAACTAACCCTAACCCTAAAGCTAAACCTAATCCTCAGGCTCAGCCTCACCCTAATCCTAACCCTCACCCTAAACCTAAACCTAATCCTAACCCTCCCACTTACCCTCACCCTAACCCTAATTGTAAACCTAAACCTATCCCTAACCCTAACCCTCACCCTAACCCTCACCCTAGCCCTAACCCTAACCCTAACCCTAACCCTAATCCTAACCCTAAACCTCATCCTATCCCTCACAATAACCCTAAGCCTAACCCTCACCCTAACCCTAACCCTAATCCTCACCCTTATGCTGGGACTAAAACTAAGCCTATCCCTCTCCCTAACCTTCACCCCCACCCTATCCAACACTCTATCCCTAATCCTCACCATCACCCTAAACCTAATCCTCACCCACACCTCACCCACACCCTAACCCTAAACCTAAGCCTAAACCTAACTGTAACCCTCACACTCACCCTCAACCTAACACTAATCCTAAACATAACCCGAACACTAACCTTAAACCTCACCCAAAATTTCACCCTAAACCTAACCCTCACCCTCAGCCTCAACCTCAAAGTAACTCTAACTCTAAACCTAACAATAACACTAACCCAAACCCTAACCCTAACCCTAACCATAACCCTCAACCTCAGCCTCAACCTCACACCAAACTTAACACTAACCAAAAAACTAACAATAACCCTAACCCTAATCTAACCCTAAATCTCACCATAAATCTAACCCTAAACCTAAACCTAACCCTAACCCTAAGCCTAAACCTAATCTTCAGCCTCACACTCAACCAAAACCCAATACCTAAACCTAACCCTCACCCTAACCCTAAGCCTAACCCTAACCCTAAACCTAACCCTCACACTCTCCCACACCCTAACCCTAATCCTAAACCTAATCCGATCCCTAGCCCTAACCCTCACCCTGTGCTTCACCCTAGCCCTCACCCTAACCTTAATCTAACCCTAGACCTCACCCTCACCCTAAGCCTAACCCTAACCCTAGCCCTAAACCTCACCCTAACCCTGACCCTCAACCTCACCCTCACCCTCACCCTCACCTTAACTCTAACACTAACACTAACAATAACACTAATCCTAATCCTAAACCTAACCCTAACCCTAACCCTAACCCTAATCCTAATACTCACCCTCACCCTAACACTAATTCTAACCCTAACCCCAAACCTAACCCTAACACTCATATCACCATAACCCTAACCCTCATCCTAACACTCACCCTAACCCTAACCCTAACCTAAACTTAACAGTAACCTAACAGTAACCCTAACCCGCAACCTCATACTAGCCTTCACACTAACCATAATCCTAACCCTAATCCTCATCCTAAACCTCACACTAACCTTAACACTAACCGTCACATTAATCCTAACCCTAATCCTAACCCTCAACCTAACCCTAAATCTCATGCTCGATGTAAGCCTAACCGTAACCCTCACCTTAACCCTAAACTTAATGCGAACACTAACTCTCCCCTTAATCCTCACCCTAACCCTAACCCTCACTCTCACCCTCACCCTCAGCCTAACCCTAAGCCTAATCCTAACCCTAACCCTAACCCTCACCCTCAGCTAACCCTTTCCCTAACCTTAAATCTAACACTCACCCTAACCCTAACCCTCCCCCTCAGCCTCACCATAACACTAACTCTATGCCTAATCCTAACCCTCACCCTAACCTTAACCCTAACCCTAAATCTCACCCTAACACTAACCCTAAACCTCACCCAAAACCTAGCCCTCTCCCTAACCCTAATCCTAAAACTACCCCTCACCCTAACACTCCCACTAACCCTAACCCTAACCCTCAGCATAACCCTAACCCTCATCCTCAACATCACCCTCAGCCTAAACCTAAGCCTAACCGTAAAGCTAACCTAAACACAAATATTCATCTTCACCCTAACCCTAATCCTAACCCTATCCCTAACCCTAACACTCCGCCTAACTCTCACCCTAACCCTAACCCTAACACTAACCCTAACCATAACCCTCAAACTAACCCTCACCCTAACCCTATCCCTAACCCTAAACCTCACCCTAAGCCTCACCCTAGCCTTCACCCTAAACCTAACCATAACCCTAAACTTAACCCAAACCCTCACCGTAACCCTACAACTAACCCTAACCCTAAACCTAACCCTAACCCTAAAAGTAACAGTAATCCTGAGCATCATCCTCATCCTAACCCAAAACCTAAACCTAACCCTAAACCTAACCCTAACCTTAACCCTCAACCTAACCCTCACACTAACCATAAACCTAACCATCACCCTAACCCTAACCCTCAACCTCCACCTCAATCTCAGCATATCCCTAAGCATAAGCCTAAGTCTATCCCTCACCCTCAAGCTCACCATCACTGTAACTCTAACCCTAACCCAAACAATAAACTAATCCTAAGCCTAAACATAACCCTAAGCCTAACCCTAACCTAATCCTAATACTCACCCTCACTCTAAGCCTAATCCGAACCCTAACCCTCACCCTAATGCAAACCCTCACAGTTACAGTAACCTTAACTCTCATCCTATCCCTGATCCTAACACTAAACCCTAAACCTAAACCTCACCCTAACACTAACCCTAACCCTCACACTCTCCCTAGCCCTCACCGTAACCCTAATCCTAACCCTAATCCTCATCCTAACCCTCACCCTAACACTAACACTAACCCACACCCTAACCATAACCCTAACATTAACCCTCATCCTAACCCTAACTCTCACCCTCACCCTAACCTTAACCCTCACACTCACCCTAACGTGTACCCTAAACCTAATCTTATCACTAAGCCTAATCCTCACACTCACCCTCACCCTCACTGTAACCCTAACTCTAACACTAACCCTAACCCTAACCCTCAACCTCAGCCTCACCCTAAACTTAACTCTAACCCTAAACCTGACCCTCACCCTAACCCTAACCCTAAACCTAACCCTGAACCTCACCCTAAACCTAACCCTAAACCTCACCCTCACCTTAGCCCTCACCCTAACCCTAATCCTAGCCCTAACCCTCATCCTAACCCTCACCCTAACACTAACCCTCACCCTCACCCTCACCTTCACCCTATCCCTAACCCTAACCCTAACCCTAACTCTCACCCTAACCCTAAACCTAACCCTCATCCTCACCGTAACCCTCATCTTCACCCTCACATTCAGCCTAACACTAAGCCTAACCCTAACCCTAACACTAACCCTCACACTCACCGTAACCCTAACCCTAATCTTAATCCTAACACAAACCATAACCCTCACACTAACCCTAAACATCACCCTAATCCTAAACCTCACCCAAACCCTAAACCTAACCCTAACCCTCACCCTCACCCTAACCCTGACCCTCATCCTCACCCTAAACCTCACCCTAAACCTAACCCTAAACCTCACCCTCATCTTAGCCCTCACCCTAACCCTAATCCTAACCCTAACCCTCATCCTAACCCTCACCCTAACACTAACCCTCACCCTCACCTTCACCTTCATCCTAACCCTAACCCTATCCCTAACCCTAACTCTCACCCTAACCCTAAAGCTAACCCTCACCCTCACCGTAACCCTCAACTTCACCCTCACATTCAGCCTAACACTAAGCCTAACCCTAACCCTAACACTAAACCTCACACTCACCCTAACCCTATCCCTAATCTTAATCCTAACACAAACCATAACCCTCACACTAACCCTAAATATCACCCTAATCCTAAACCTCACCCAAACCCTAAACCTAACCCTAACCCTCACCCTCACCCTAACCCTGACCCTCATCATCACCCTAAACCTCACACTAACCCTAACACTAAACCTCAATCTAACCCTTAACCTCACCCTAACCCTAACCCTAACCCTCATCCTAAACCTAACCCCCACCCTTACCATAACCCTCACCCTCAGCCTAACTCTCACCTTTACCCTTACCGTCACCCCCACCCTAGCCCTCACCCAAACCCCAATCCTCACGCTGACCCTAACCCTACTCCTAAACCTCACTCTCGTCCTAACCCTAACTCTAACACTAAACCTAACACTAAATCTCACCCTATCCTTAACCCTAACCCTCACCCTCAACCTCATGCTCAGCCTAACCCTAAGCCTGAGCATAACACTTATTCTAACCCTCACCATCACCCTAGCCCTCACCCTAACCCTAAGCCTACCCCTAACCCTCATCCTAGCCCTCACCTTAACCTGAATCCTAACATCACGCTAAGCCTAATCCTCACCCACTCCCTCACCCTCAGCCTAACCCTCAGCCTAAGCCTAAGCCTAACCCTAACTCTCACACTCACCTCACCATAACCCTAATCCTAACCCTAAACCTAACCCTAAACCTCATCCTAAACCTCACCCTAACCTTAACCCTAACACTAACCCTAACATTAACGCTCGACCTAACCCTCCAACTAAGTCTAAATCTAACCCTAAACTTCACACTCACCCTAACCCTAATCCTAACCCTAACCCTAAACCTCACCCTAACCCTAACCCTAACCCTCACCCTGACCCTCACCGTAACCCTAAACCTAAACCTAACAATAACACTAACCCTAACCCTAACCCTAACTCTAACCATAACCCTCACCCTCAGCCTCACCCTCGCTGCAAACTTAACCCGAACCATAACACTAGCAATAACCCTAAAATTAAGCCTAACCTAACCCTAACTCTAATCCTAACCATCACCCTCACCCTCAGCTTAACCCTAAGCGTAACCGTAACCCTAAACCTAACACTAATCCTCAGCCTCAGCCTCACCCTAACCCAAACTCTACCCCTAATCCTCACCCCAACTCTAAGCCTAACTCTAACCCTAACCCTAACCCTCACACTCACCCTCAACCTAACACTAATCCTAAACCTAACCCTATCCCTAACCCTAACCCTCACCCTAGCGCTCACCCTAACTCTAACCCTAACCCTCACCCTCAACCTAGCCCTCAACCTAAACCTAACACTCATCCTCACTGTAACCCTTACCCTAACCCTCACCCTAACCATACACTTAAAGTGTACCCTAACTCGCACACTAAACCTAACCCTAAATGTCACCCTAACCCTAACCCTCAACCTTACAGTAATGGTCACCCTCAGCCTAACCCTCATGTTTACCCTTAACTTCACCCCTACCCTAACCCTCACACTCACCATAACCCTCACCCTAAAACTAACTCTAGCCCTAAACCTCACCCTCACCCTAACCATAACTCTAACCATAACCCTAACACTAAACCTCATGCTAAACTTAACCCTACCCCTCAAACTAACAATAACCCTCACCCTCAAGCAAACCCTCAGCCTAAACCTAAGGCTAACACTAAACCTAACCATAACCTTCACACTCACCCTAATCCTAAACCTAATCCTAATCCTAACCCTAACCCTAACCCTCACCCTCACGTTCAGCCTCACCCTAACCCTAATTCTCACCCTAAACCTCACACTCACGCTAACCCTAATACTGAAACTCACCCTCACCGTAACCGAAACCCTAAACCTAACTCTAACATTAAGCCTAACCCTAACCCTAACTGTACTCCTAACTCTCGCCCTAACCCTAACCCTAACAGTAACCCTAACCCCAAACCTCACCCTAACCCTAACCCTAAACCTCACCTCACCCTCACTGAAACCAAAAGCCTAAACCTAACCCTAACAATAACCCTAACCCTAATCCTAACCCTCACCCTAACCATAACCCTCACCCTAACCCAAAACCTCACCCTAAAATTTACCCTCACCCTAACACTATCCCTAACCCTAACACTAACCCTCACACTAAACCTAACCATAACCATAACCCTAAACCTCAACCTAACCCTCACCCTCACCTTAACTCTAACACTAACCCTATCCCTAACCCTCACCCTAACCCTAATCATAACCCTAATTCTAACCCTAAACCTCACCCTCACACTAACCCAAACCCTAATCCGAAAGCCCACCCTAACCCTAAGCCTAACCTCACCCGCACCCTCACCCTCACCATAACTCTAACCCTAACCCTAACAATAACACTAACCCTAACCCAAACCATCACCTTAACCCTAATCCTCACCCCCACCCTCACCTTCAGCCTAACCCTAAGCCTATGCCTAACCCTCACCCTAACTGTCACACTCACCCTCACCCTACCCCTAATACTAAATCTACCCTATCCCTAAACCTCAACCTTACCCTCACCCTCCCCGTTAACCCTAACAATAATACTAACCATAAACCTCAACCTAACCATCCCCCTAACACTAACTCTAACCCTAAACCTCACCCTAACCCTAAGCCTAAACCTCACCCTAACCCTAACCCTCACCCTAACCCTCAATCTCACCGTAAATCTAACCCTAACCCTAAAAATAACACTAACCCTAACCCTAACCCTAACCATAAGCCTCAACTTCAGCCTCACCCTCACTGCAAACTTAACCCTAACCATAAAAATAACAATAACCCTAATCCTAACCCTTACCCTAATCCTCAACCCCAACCTCACACTCAGCCTAATCCTAAGACTAACCCTAACCCTAACCCTAACCCTAACTCTAAGCCTAAGCCTAAACCTAACATAAAACCTAATCCTAAACCTAACCCTAATCCTCAGCCTCACCCTCACCCTAACCAAAACCCTAACCCTAACTCTCACCCTAACCCTAAGCCTAACCATAACCCTGACTCTCACAATGACGCTCAACCCAACCCTAATTCTAAACCTAAACCTATCCCTAAACCTAACCCTCACCCTAGTAATCACCCTAACACTAATCCTAAACCTAAACCTCATATTAACCCTCACTTTAACCCTAACCCCAACCATCACCCTCATGCTTGGCCTAAGACTAAGCCTAAGCTTAACTCTAACCCAAACCCTCACCTTAACCCTAACCCTAATCATAACACTAAGCATAACACTAACCCTAACTCTATCCCTAAACCTCACTTTCACACTAACCCTAACTCTAACACTTACTCTAAACCTAAACCTCATCCTAATCCTAAACCTAACCCTCACCCTCACCCTCACCGTAATTGTAACACTAACCCTAACACTAACAATAACCCTAACCCTAACTCTACCCCTCAACCTAAACATAACCCTCAACCTAACCCTAACCCTCAACTTAAGACTTACCCTCACCCTAACACTAACACTAACCCTCACCCTCACCCTAACCCTAATCCTAACCCTAACCCTCAACCTAATCCTAAGCCTCACCCTCACCATAACCCTTACTCTAACACTCACCCTAACCCTAAACTTGACCCGAACCCTAACACTCACCCTAACACTAACCCTAACCCTCACCCTAACCCTAACCCTCAACCTTACCGTAACCATCACCCTCAAGCCTAACCCTCACATTTAACCTTACCGTCACCCCTAATCTAACCCTCACCCTGACCCTAACACTCACCCTAACCCTCATCCTAAAACTAACTGTACATCTAAATCTCACCCTCACCCTAAGCATAACTCTAACCCTAACCCTAACACTAAACCTCATCCTAACCCTAACCCTAACCCTCAAACTAAGCCTAACCCTCACCCTCAGCCAAACCCTCAGCCTAAACTTACGGCTAACCCTAACCCTAACCATAACCCTCACACTCAACCTAAACCTAACCCTAAACCTCATCCTAACCCTAACCCTAATCCTCACCCTCACCCTCAGCCTCACCCTATCCCTAAGTCTAACCCTAAACCTCACCCTCACCCTAACCCTAATCCTAACCCTCACACTCACGGAAACTGAAACCCTAAACCTAAACCTAACCCTAAACTTTACCCTAATCCTCCAACTAACTTTCACCCTAACCCTAACCATAACAGTAACCCAAACCCTAATCCTCAACCTAACCCTCACCCTAACCCTAAATCCAACGGTAAACCTCACCCTCATCCTAACCCTCACTCTAAACCTAACCCAAAACCTAAACCTCAACTTCACCATCACCGTAACCAAAACCCTAAACCTAACCCTAACAATAACCCTAACCTAATCCTATCCCTCACCCAAACCATAATGCTCACCCTAACCAAAACTCTCACCCTAAAACTTACACTCACCCTAACACTAACCCTAACCCTAACCCTAAACCTCACACTAACCCTAACCATAACCCTAAACCTCAACCTAACCTTCACCCTCACCCTAACCCGAATATTAACCCTATGCCTAACCCTAACCCTAACCTTCCCCTAACCCTAAATCTAAACCTAAAACTCACCCTCACACTAACCCTAACCCTAACCCTAAACCCCAACTTAACCCTAAGCCTAATCCTCACCCGCACCCTCACCCTCACCGTAACTCTAACCCTAACCCTAACAATAACACTAACCCTAAAACGAACCATCACCCAAACCCTAATCCTCACCTCCACCCTCACCCTCAGCCTAAACCTAAGCCTAAGCCTAAACCTCACCCTAACCCTCACACTCACCCTCACCCTCACCCTAAACCTAATACTAAACCTAACCCTATCCCTAAACCTCAACCTATACCTCACCCTCCCCTTAACACTAACCCTAACCATAAACGTCAGCCTGACGTTCCCCATAACACTAAATCTAACCCTAAAACTCACCCTCACCCTAACCCTAACCCTAAACCTCACCCTAAACCTCACCCTAACTCCAACCCTCACCCTCACCCTCAATCTCACCGTAACTCTAACCCTAACCCTAAAAATAACACTAACCCTAACCCTAACCATAACCATAAACCCTCACCCTCATCCTCACCCTCACTGCAAACTTAACCCTAACCATAACACTAACAATAATCGTAATCCTAACCCTAACTCTAAACCTCAACCACAACCTCACCCTCACCTAAGCCTAACCCTAGCCCTAACGCTAACCCTAATTGTAACCCAATCCATAACCCTAAACCTAACCCAAAACCTAACCCTAAACCTAACCCTAATCCTCAGCCTCACCCTCACCCTAACCAAACCCCTAACCCTAACCCTCACCCTAAACCTAAGCCTAACCCTAACCCTGACCTTCACACTCATCCTAAGCCTAACCCTAACCCTCCTAAACCTAACCGTCTCCCTAAAGCTAACCCTCACCCTAACCCTCACCCTAACACAAATCCTAACCCTAAACCTCATCCTAACCCTCACCCTAAACCGAACCCTAAACCTCACCCTAACCATAAGCCTAACCCTCACCCTGATGCTTGGCATAAACCTAAGCCTAAGCCTAACTGTAACACAAACAATCACCATAACCCTAACCCTAACATTAACCCTAACTCTAACCATAAACCTCACTCTCACCCTAACCCTAACTCTAACCCTAACCCTAAACCTAAACCTCATCCTAACCCTAACCCTGACCCTCACCCTCAACCTCACTATAACTGTAACCCTAACCCTAACAATAACCCTAACCCTAACCCTAACCCTCAACCTAACCACAACACTCACCCTAAACATAACACTCACCCTAACACTTACTCTCACCGTAACACTAACCCTAAGCCTAACACTAACCCTCAAACTAACCCTAATCATCACCCTAACCCGAAACCTCACCCTAAAGCTAAACCTAACCCTCATCTCACCCTAGCCATCACCCTATCACTAACCCTGATCCTCACCCTAAACCTCACACTAACCCTAACTCTAATTCTCAATCTAACCTTAACCCACACCCTTCCCCTAACCCTAACCCTCACCCTAACCCTAACCCTCATCCCACTGTAACCCTCACCCTCAGCCTAACCCTCACGTTTACCCTTACCATCACCCCCATGATAACCCTTAACCTAACCTTAACCTTCACCCTAACCCTCACCCTAACCCTCTTTCCAACAGAAAACCCCACCCTCACCCTAAACCTAAAAATAATCCTAACCCTAACACTTACCCTCATCCTCACCCTAAACCTTACACTAACCCTAACCCTAAACCTCAATTTAACCCTCACCCTAAGCCTAATCCTAGCCCTCACCCTAACCGTAAACCTAACCCTAACACTCACCATTATCTTAACCCTCACCCTCAGCCTAAACCTCACCTTTACCCTTACCATCATCCTCACCCTAAACCTCCCCCTAACCTACACCTCATCCTAACCCTTACCCTTACCATAAACCTAACCATCACCATAACCCTAACCCTCAACCTCTACCTCACGCTCAGCCTAACCCTAAGCCTAAGCCTAAACCTTAACCTAAACCTAAACCTCACCCTAACACACACACTCACCCGCATGCTAACCCTAATCCTAACCCTCACCCTAACCCTAACCCTAAACCTAGCCCTAATCTCACCCTAACCCTAACCTTAACCCTAACCCTCAACCTAACCCTTACCTTAACCCTAACTCTAACCCTAAACCTCACCCTCACCCTAAACCTCACCCTAACCCTAACCCTAAACCTCACCCTCACCTGCACCATAACAGTAACTTTAAACCGAAACCTAACAACAACCCTAACCCTAATGCTAAAATTCACCCTAACCATAACCGTCACCTTAACCCAAACCCTCACCCTAAGTCTTGCCCTCACTGTAACACTAACCCTAACACTAACACTAACCCTCACACTAACACTAACCCTAAATCTAACCCTAAACGTCAACCTCACCCGAACCCTAATCCTAACCCTAACGGTAAAACCCACCCTAACCCTAAACCTAACCCTCACCCGCATCCTCACCCTCACCGTAAATCTAACTCTAACCCTAACAATAATAATAACCCTAACACTAACCGTAACCCTAACCCTATCCATAAACATAACCCTCACCCTCAGCCTCACCCTCACCACAAACTTAACCCTAAACATAACACTAACAATAACCCTAACCCTAAGCCTAACCCTAACCCTAACTCTAATCATCACACCCACCCTCACCCTCAGCCTAACACTAAGTCTAACCCTAACCCTAATCCTATTCCTAACCCTTAACATAACCCTAACACTAACCCTAACCCTAACACTAACCCTAACCCTATTACTAACCCTAAACCTATTCCTCAGCCTCACCCTCAGGCTAAACCAAAACCTAACCCTAACCCTCACACTAACTATAAGCCTAACCCTAAACTTAACACTAACCCTCACACTCAACCTCACCCTAACCCTAATCCTAAACCTAAACCTATCTCTAAACCTAACCCTCAACCTAACCCTCAGCCTAGCCCTCAGCCTTATCCAAATCCTAACCATAAACCTCATCCTAACCCTCAACCTACCCCTAAACCTAACCCTAACCCTCACCCCAAACCGAACCCTAACCCTCACCCTCAACCTCACCATCAGCCTAACCCTAAGCCTAACCCTAAACCTGACCCTAAAACACACACTCACCTGCACCCTAACCCTAATCCTATCCTTCACCCTTACCCTAACCCTAAACCTCCCACTAACTCTCACGCTAACCCTACCCCTAACACTAACACTAACCCTAAACCTCAACCTAAACTTCACCCTAACCCTAAATCTAACCCTAAACATCACCCTCACCCTAAACCTCATCCTAACTCTAACCCTAACCCTCACCCTCACCTGCACCCTCAGCCTCACCCTCACCACAAACTTAACCCTAAACATAACACTAACAATATCCCTAACCCTAAGCCTAATCCTAACCCTAACTCTAATCCTCAAACCCACCCTCACCCTCAGCCTAACCCTAAACCTCACCCTCACCATAAACCTAACTGTAACCCTAAACCAAACCTCAAACCTCAACCTAAACCTAACCCTAAACCTCACCTTCAAACTAAACCTCACACTCAGCCTAAACCTAACCCTAACCCTACCCCTAAAACTAACACACACACTCATCCTCACCCTAACCCTAATCCTAACAATAACACTCACACTCATCCTAACCCTAACCCTAACCCTAAACCTTACACTCAACCTCAGCCTAACCCTAAGCCTATCCCTAACCCTAACCCTAACCTTCACACTCACCCTAACCGTAACCCTAATCCTACTCCTACCCCTAACTCTAACCCTCACCCTCAACTTAACCCTCACCTTAAGCCTATCCCTAACATTAATCCTAACCCTAACCCTCACCCTCAGCCTCACCCAAACCGTAACTCTAACACTAAACCTCAACCTGACCCTAACCCTAACCATAACCCTATCCCTAAAACTCATCCTAGCCCTAAATGTAATCCTCATACTCACCATAACCGAAACCCTAACCCTAAAAATAACAATAATCCTAACCCTAACCATAACCATCACCCTAACCATAAAACTCACCCTAACCCTAACCCTCACCCTAACACTTACCCTCACCCTAACACTAACCCTAACCTTAACACTAACCCTCACACTAACACTAAACATCATCCTAACCCTAAACCTCACCCTAACACTAACCCTAAACCTGACCCTCCGAAGCCCTCACCCTAACCCTAACCCTCATCCTCACCCTAAACTTCACACTAACCTTAACACTAATCCTCAATCTAACCCTCACCCTCACCTGAACCCTCACCCTAACCCTCAACCTAACCCTAGCCCTCACCCTTACTGTAACCCTCAACTTCAGCCTAACCTTCACCTTTATCCTTACCGTCAATGCCACCCTAACCCTCACTCTAATGCTAACCCTCACCCTAACCCTAACTCTACCCCTAAACCTCATCGTCACCCTAATCCTAACTGTAACCCTAACCCTAACACTATCCTTCACTATAACCCTAACCCTAAACATCACCCTAACCCTAATCCTCACCCCCACCCTCACCCTCAGCCTAACCCTAAGCATAAGCCTAACCCTAACCCTAAAACTCACACTCACCCTCACCCTAACCCTAATCCTAACCCTAAACCTAACCCTAACCCTAAACCTCAACCTAATCCTCACCCTAACCTTAACCCTAACACTAACCCTAACCCTCACCCTCACCATAACTCTAACCCTAACCCTAACAAGAACACTAATCCTAACCCTAACCCTAACCCTAACCTTAACCCTAATGCTAACACTCAACCTCACCCTAAACCTAATCCTAACCCTAACCCTCACCCTAACCCTAACCTTAACCCTAACCCTAACCCTAAACTTTACCCTAACCCTCACCCTCACATTAACACTCAACCTCAACATAAACATCACCCTTACCCTACCCATGATCCTCACCCTAACTCTCAACATAACCCTAAACTTCAGCCCAACCCTCACCCTAACCGTAAACCTAACCATCACCCTAACCCTAAACCTCACTCTCAACCTCATGCTCAGACTAACCCTAAGCCTAAGCCTAAACCTTACCCTAACCTTCACCCTAACCCTAGACCTCGCCCTAACCATAATAGTAATCCAAACCCTCATCTTAAAACTCATCCTAGCCCTAATACTAAACATCACCCTAAACCTAATCTTCACCTCCACCCTCACACTCAGCCTAACCTTAAGCCTAAGACTAACCCTAACCCTAACCCTCACACTCACCTTCACCCTCATCCTAATCCTAACCCTAACCTTAACCATAACCTTAAACCTCAACCTAACCTTCTCCCTAACCTTAACCCTAAAACTAACCCTAAACTTAACCCTCGACCTAACCCTCCTATAACCCTAAATCTAACCCTAAACCTCACCCTCACACTAACCCTAATCCTAAACCTAATCCTAAACCTCCCCCTAACCCTATCCGTAAGCCTCACCCTCACCCTCACCCTCACCACAACTCTAACCCTAACCCTAACAATAACACTAATCCTAACCCTAAACCTAATCGAAAACCTAACCCTAATCCTAACACTCACTCTCATGCTAACCCTAATCCTAACCCTAACCCTCACACTATCCATAATCCTCACTCTCACCGAAACCCTAACCCTCAACCTAACCCTCACCCTAACCGCAACCCTAACCCTAAACCTTAATCTAACTCTAACCCTAACCCTCACCCTCACCCTAGCCCTCACCCTAACCCTAATCCTAACCCTAATCCTCATCCTTACCCTCACCCTAACCCTAACTTAAACCCTCACCCTAGCCCTAACTCTAAGCCTAATCCTCAACGTAACCCTAAACCTCATGCTCACCTTAACCCTAATCCTAACACTCACCCTAACCCAAAACATAACGGTACACTGACTCTCACCCTAACCCTAACCCTAACCCTAAACCTTAATCTAACACTAACCCTAACCCTCATCCTCACCATCACCCTCAGCCTAATCCTAAGCGAAACCCTACCCTAGCCCTAATGCTCACACTTACCCTAACCCTTACCCTAACCTTAATCCTAAACTTACCCTAACCCTTACCCTCAACTTAACCCTCAGCCTAAATCTAAATCTAACACTAACACTAACCCTAAACCTAAACCTCACCCTAACCCTAACCCTAACCCTAAAACTCACCCTCACCCTAGCCCTCTCCCTAACACTAATCCTAACCCTAACCCTCATCCTAATTCTCACCCTAACACTAACCATAACCCTCATGATCACCCTAACCCTAATCCGAACCCTCACCCTCAACCTAACCGTAACCCCCACCCTCACCGTAACCCTTACCTTAACCCTCAACCCAACCCTAAACTTAACCCGAACACTAACTCTCACACTTACCATAATCCTAACCCTCAAGCTAACCCTAACCCTAAACCTCATTCTCACCCTAACCTCACCCAACCCTAATCCTAACCCTATCCCTTTTCCTAACCCTCCCCCTAAACCTTATCCTAACCCTCACCCTAAAACTAAACCTCAGCCTCAAGCTCACTTTCAGCCTAACTCTAAGCATAATCTTAAATGTAAGCCTAACACACATATTCACCCTCAACCTAAACCTAACCCTCATCCTAACCCTCCCCATAACACTAACACTAATCCTAACACTAAACCTCACCCTCAGCCTCAGCATAATCCTAAGCTTAAGCCTAACCCTAACCCTCACACTTACCCTAACCCTAACCCTAATCCTCACTCTAACCCTAACCCTCACCCTCAACCTCAGCCTAACACTAAGCCTTTCCCTACTCCTAACCCTAATCCTAACCCTCAACCTAAACCTCAGCTTAAGCATAACCCTAACATTAATCCTAACCCTAACCCTCACTGTCAGCCTCACCCTAACACTAACTCTAACACTAAACCTCACCCTGACCCTAAACCTAAACCTCACCCTCACTCTAGCCCTCACCATAACCTTAATCCTAACACTAAACCTCATCCTAACCCTCCCCCAACCCTTACCATAACCCTCACCCTAACCCTAACCCTTACCCTCAACCTCAACATCAGCCTAACCCTAAGCCTAACCCTAAACGTAACTCTAACACACACACTCACCTCACCATAACCCTAATCCTAACCCTAAACCTCACCCTCACCCTCATCCTCAGTGTAACCCTAAGCCTAACCCTAATCCTAAACCTAACCTCATACTCACCCTAACCCTTACCCTAATCCTAATCCTAAACCTAACCCTAACCCTCACCCTCAGCCTCAGCTTAACCCTAATTCTAAACCTAAACCTCACCCTCACCCTAACCCTAACGCTAACCCTAAACCTCACCCTCACCCTAGCCATCACCCTAACCCTAATCCTTACCCTAACCCTCAACCTAATCCTGCCCCTAACCCTAACCCTAACCCTCACCCTAACAATAACCCTCATCCTCACCCTCACCCTAACTCTAATTCTAACCCTAACCCTAAATCTCACCCTAACCCTAACCCTAAACCTCACCCTCACTCTCCCCCTCACCATAACTCAAAACCTAAACCTAACAATAACACTAATCCTAGTACTAACCTTAACTGTAATCCTAACACTCCCTCTCATGCTAACCCTAATCCTAACCCTAAATCTAACCCTATCCCTAACCCTAATACTAACACTCACCCTCAAACTAACCCTAATCCTAACCCTAACCTTCATCCTAACCCTAATCCTCACCCTCACTATAACCCTAACCCTCAACCTAATCCTCACCCTAACCCAAACCCTAAACCTAAACCTTAATCTAACACTAAACCTAACCCTCACCCTCAGCCTAGCCCTCACCCTAACCCTAATCCTAAACCTAATCCCCATCCTTACCCTCACCCTAACAGTAACCTTAACCCTCACCTTAGCCCTAACCCTAAGTCTAATCCTCAACGTAACCCTAAACCTCATGCTCACTGTAACCCTAACCCTAACCCTCACCCTAACCCTAAACATAACTGAACCCTAACTCTCACCCTAACCCTAACACTAACACTCACTCTAAACCTAACCCTCACCATCACCCTAACCCCAATCCATACCCTAACACTAACCCTAACCCTAATCCTAACACTCACCCTCAAGCTAACCCTAATCCTAAACCAAACCCTCAACCTAACCCTAATCATTACCCAGACCATAACAACTAACCCTCACCCTAACTCTAACCCTAACCCTAAACCTTAATCTAACACTAACCCTAAACCTGAACCTCACCCTAGCCCTCATCCTAACCCTAATCCTAACCCTAATCCTCATCCTTACCCTCACCCTAACCCTAACCTTAACCCTCACCCTAGCCCTAAACCTAACCCTAATACTCAATGTAACCCTAAACCTCATGCTCACTGTAACCCTAACCCTAACCCTAACCCTAATCCTAATACTCACCCTTACACTAACCATAATCCTAAACCTAACCCTCACCCTAACCCTATTCATCACCCTGACCGTAACCCTAACCCTCAACCTAACCCACACCCTAAACCTAACCCTAAACCAAAACCTTATTCTAACACTAACCCTAACCCTCACCCTCACCCTAGCCCTCACCCTAACCATAATCCTAACCCTAATCCTCATCCTTACCCTCACCCTAACCTTAACTTTCACCCTAGCCCTAACCCTAAGACTAATCCTCAACATAACCCTAAACCTCATGGTCACCATAACCCTAACTCTAACCCTTACCCTAACCCTAAACATAACCAAACCCTAACTCTCACCCTAACCCTAAACCTAACACTCACCCTAACCCTAACCCTCACCCTCACTCTAACCCTAATCCTAACCCTAACCCTAAACCTCACCCTAACCCTAACCCTTACTCTCACCCTCACCCTCACCCTCACCATAACTCTAACCCTAACCCTAACAATAATACTAATCCTAACCCTAAACCTAACCCTAACCCTAAACTTAACACTAATCCTAACACTCATCCTCAAGCTAAACCTAATCTTAAACCTAACCCTCACCCTAACCCTAATCATCACCCTGACTGGAACCCGAACCCTCAAACTTACCCTCACCCGAACCCTAACCCTAAAACTTAATCTAACACTAACCCTAACCCTCACCCTCACCCTAGCCCTCACCCTAACCCTAATCCTAACCCTAATCCTCATCCTTACCCTCATCATCACCCTAAAATTAACCCTCAACCTAGCCCTAACCCTAAAGGTAATCCTCAAAGTAACCATAAACCTCATGCTCACCTTAACCCTAACCCTAACCCTCACCCTAACCATAAACATAACCAAACCCTAACCCTCACCCTCACCCTCAGCCTAACCCTAAGCCAAACCCTAACCCTAGCAGTAATGCTCACACTCACCCTAACCCTTACCCTAAACCTAATCCTAACCCTAAGCCTAACCCTCACCCTGAACCTAACCCTCACATTAACCCTAAATCTAACACTAACCCTAACCCTAACGCTCAACCTCAGCCTCATCCTACCCCTAACTCTAACCTTAAACGTCACCCTCACCCTAACAGTAACCCTACCTCTAAACCTAAACCTCACCCTAACTCTAACCCTAACCCTAAACCTCACCCTCACCCAAGCCCTCACCCTAACACTAATCCTAACCCTAACCCTCATCCTAACCCTCACCCTAACACTAACCATAACCTCTCACGCTCACCCTAACCCTAATCCGAACCCTCACCTTCAGTCTAACCCTAACCCTCACCCTCACTGTAAACCTTACCTTAATCCTCAACCTAACCCTAAACTTAACCCCAACACTAACTCTCACCTTTAAAATAATCCTAACCCTCAAGCTAACCCTACCCCTAAAACTCATTCTCACCCTAGCCCCACCCAACCCTAATCCTAACCCTATCCCTCTTCCTTACCATCCCCCTAAACCTTACCCTAACTCTCAGCTTAACACTAACTCTCAGCCTCACCCTCACTCTCAGCATTACACTAAGCCTAAGCCTAAGCCTAACCCTAACACTAACCTCACCCTCAGCCTAACCCTAAGCCTAACCCTAAACCTAACCCTAACACACACACTCACCCTCACCCTAAACCTCACCCTAACCCTAACCCTCATCCTAACCCTCCCCATAACCCTAACCCTAACCCTAACACTAACCAACACCCTCACCCCCAGCATAAACCTAAGCCTAACCCTAACCCTAACCCTCACACTCACCCTAAACATAACCCTAAACCTCACCCTAAACCTAACCCTCACCCTCAACCTTAGCCTAACCCTAAGCCTATCCCTAACCCTAATCCTACTACTAACCCTAATCCTAAACCTCACCCTCAACCTAAACCTCAACTTAAGGCTAAGCCTAACATTAATCCTAACCCTAGCCCTCGCCTTCAGCCTCACGCTAACACTAACTATACCACTAAACCTCACCCTGAACCTAAACCTAAACCTCATCCTCACCCTAGCCCTCACCCTAACACTAACGCTAACCCTAAACCTCACCTTAAGCCTGACCCAAACAATAATTCTAACACGAACTCTCACCCTCAGCCTCACCCTAACCCTAACTCTAACGCTAAACCTCACCCTGACCCTAACCCTAAACCTAACCCTATCCCTAAACCTCATCCTATCCCTATCCCTAACCCTCACCCTCACCATAACTTTAACCCTAAACCTAACACTAACAATAACCCTAACCCTAACCCTAACCCTCACCCTAACTCTAACCATCACCATAACGCTTACCCTCACCCTAATACTAACCCTAACCCTAACACTAAACCTCACATTAACCCTAAACATTACCCTAACCATAAACTTCACCCTAACACTAACCCTAAACCTCACCGTCTTGCTAGACCTTGCCCTAACCCTAATCCTCATCCTCACCCTAAACTTCACACTATCCCTAACACTAATCCTCAATCTAACCATCACCCTCACCCTATCCCTAACCCTAACCCTCACCCTAACCCTAAAGGTCACCTTTCCCGTAACCCTCAACCTCAGCTTAACCCTCATCTTTACCGATACTGTCACCCACACCATAACCCTCACTCTAACCCTAACCCTCCCCCTACCCCTAACTCTACCACTAAACCTCACCCTCACCCTAACCCTAACTCTAACCCTGAGCCTAATACTAACCCTAACCCTAACCCTAACTGTAACCATCACCCTAACCCTAATCCTCACCCCCACCGTCACCCTCAGCCTAGCCCTAAGCCTAAGCCTAAACCTAAACCTAAACCTCACACTCACCCTCCCCTAACCTAATCCTAACCCTAAACCTAACCCTAAACCTCAACCTAACCCTCACCTAACTTTAACCCTAACACTTAACCTAACCCTAACCCTCGACATAACCTTCCAACTAAACCTAAATCTAACCCTAAACCTCAAGCTCAACCTAACGCTAATCCTAACCCTAACCCTAATCCTCACCCTAATCCTAACACTCACCCTCACCCTCACCCTCACCCTCACCATAACTCTAACCCTAACCCTAACAATAACAGTAATCCTAAACCTAAACATAACCTAAACCTAATGCTAACACTCACCCTCACCCTAACCCTAACCCTAACCCTAACCCTAAGACTAACCCTTACCCTAACTCTCACTGTAACACTAACCCTCATCCTAACACTCACCCTAAACCTAACCCTAAAGCTAAACCTTACCCTAACACTAACCCTAATCCTCAACTTCACCATAGCCCTCACCCAAAACCCTAGTTGTAAACCTAATCCTTATCCTAACCCTCACCCTAACTCTAAGCCTAACCCTAATCCTAACCCCAACCCTCACTGTAACCCTAACACTAACCCTAACACTAACCCTAACCCTAAACCTAACCTTAAATTTAACACTAAACCTAATCCTAATCCTCAGCCTCACCCTCACCCTAATAGAAACCGTAACCCTAACCCACATCCTAACTCTAAGATTAACCCTAACCCTAATCCTAACCCTCACACTCACCCTAACCCTAACGATAATCCTAAACCTAACCTTATAAGTAACCCTAAACCTCACCCTAACCCTCAGCCTAGCCCTCAACCTTACACTTATCCTAACCCTTACCCTCACTATAACCATAAACCTCACCCTAACCCTAACCCTCACCCTAACACTTACCCTCACACTATCACTAAGCCTACCCCTAACACTAACTCTCACACTAACCCTAAACGTCACCCTAACCCTAACCCTCACCCTAACACTAACCCTAACCCTCACCCTCACCCTAGCCTTCACCCTAATCCTAACCCTCACCCTCATCCTCAACCTCAGCCTAACCCTAACCCTAATCCTAATCCTAACCCTCACCCTCACCCTAACCCTCACCCTAAACCAAACCCTAAACCTAACAATAACCCTAACGCTAACCCTCCCCCTAACCCTAACACTAACCCTAAACCTCACCCTCACCCTAACTCTAACCCTAAGCCTAACATTAAACTTCACCCTCACACTCACCCTAGCCCTTACCCTAAACCTAACCCTCACCCTAACACTCCCCCTAACCCTAACCCTCACCCTCAACCTCACCCTTAGCCTAACCCTCATCCTAACCCTAAACCTAAACCTACCACACACACACTCACGCTCACTCTAACCATAATCCTGTCCCTAACCTAAGTCTAACCCTAACACTCCCCCTAACTCTGACCGCAACCCCAACCCTAAAACTAACCCTTACCCTAACCCTCAACCTAAACCTCACCCTAACCCTAACTCTAACCCTAAACCTCACCCTCACCCTAACCCTAACTCTAATCCTAACCCAAAACCTAAACCTCACCCTAACACTAACCCTAAACCTAACCCACACCTTCATCCTGAGCCTAACCCTAAACCTAACCCTCACACTCACCCAATCCCTAACCCTAAACCTCACCCTAACCCTAACCCTCACCCTCAACCTCAGCAAAACCTTAAGCCTATTCCTAAACCTAACCCTAACCCTCACACTCACACTTACACTAATCCTAATCCTACTCCTAAACCTAACCCTAAACCTCAACCTCATCTTAACCCAAACACTCACCCTCACCCTCACCCTCACCATAACTCTTACCCTAACCCTAACAATAACAGTAATCCTAACCCTAAACCAAACCTTAACCCTAACCCTAAACCTAATGCTAACACTCAACCTCACCCTAACCCTAATCCTAACCCTAACCCTAATCCTAAACCTAACCCTAATCCTAAACCTAACCATCACCCTCACCTTAACCCTAACCCTAAACCTTAGCCTAACACTTACCCTAAACCTCACCTTCACCCTAGCCCTCACCCTAACCCTAATTGTAACCTAATTCTCATCCTAACAATCACCCTAACTCTAAGCCTAACCCTAACCCTAACCCTAAGCCCAACCCTCACTGTAACACTAACACTAACCCTAACACTAACACTAACCCTAAACCTAAAACTAAACCTAACCCTAATCCTCAGACTCACCCTCACCTTAACTCAAACCCTAACCCTAACCCTCCTCTTAACTCTAAGCCTAAATCTAACCCTAATCCTAAACCTCACACTCACCCTCAACCTAAACCTAATCCTAAACTTAAGCCTATCCCTAACCCTAACACTCACCCTAACCCTCAGCCTAGCCCTCACCCTTACACTTATCCTAACCCTAACCCTCACACTAACCATAAACCTCACCCTAACACTAACCCTCACATTAACGCTTACCCTCAACCTAACACTAACACTAACCTTAACACTAACACTCACACTAACACTAAACATCACCCTAAACCTAAACCTCACCCTAACACTAAACCTAACCCTCACCCTCACCATAGCCTTCACACTAACCCTAATTCTCATCCTCACCATAAACCTCACACTAACCCTAACACTAATCCTCAATCTAACCGTCAACCTCACCCTAACACTAACACTAACCCTCACCCTAACCCTTACCCTCACCCTTACCGTAACCCTCACCCTCAGCCTAAACCTCAACTTTACCCTTACCGTCACCTCCACGATAACCCTCACTCTAACCCTAACATTCACCCTAACCCTAACTCTACCCCGAAACCTCACCCTCAGCCTAACCCTAATTCTAAACCTAACTCTAACACTAAACCTCAACCTAACCCTAAACCTAACCATCACCCTAACCCTAATCCTCACCCCCACACTCACCCTCAGCCTAACCCTAAGCCTTAGCCTAACCCTAACCCTAAACCTCACACTCACCCTCACCCTAACCCTAATCCTAACCCTAAACCATAAACCTTACCCTCACCCTAAGCCTAACCTAACCCTAAACCACAACCTACCCCTCAATCTAACCTTAACCTCAACACTTACCCTAACCCTAACTCTCGACTTAAACCTCCAAATAACCTAAATCTAGCCATAAACCTCACCCTCACCCTAACCCTAAACCTAACCCTAACCCTAAACCTCACCCTAACCCTAACACTCACCCTCACCCTCACCCTCACCATAACTATAACCCTAACCCTAACAATAACAGTAATCCTAACCCTAAACCTAACCCTAACCCTAACCATAAAGCTAACACTCAACCTCACCCTAACCCTAATCCTAACCCTAACCCTAACCCCAACCCTCACTGTAACGCTAACACTAACCCTAACACTAACACTAAACCTTAACCTAACCCTAATCCTCAGCCTCAGCCTCACCCTCACCAAAACCTTCACCCTAACCCTCATCCTAACTCTAAGCCTAATGCTAACCCGAATCCTAACTCTCACACTCACCCTCACCCTAAACGTAATCCTAAACCTCACCCTATCCCTAACCCTAACCCTCACCCTAACCATAACCCTCACCCTAACCCTAAAACTCACCCTAACACTTACCCTCAACCTAACACTAACCCTAATCCTAACATTAACCCTTACACTAACCCTAAACATCACCCTAACCCTAAACCTCACCCTAACACTAACCCTAACCCTCAACCTCACCCTAGCCTTCAGCCTAACCCTAACACTCATCCCCACCATAAACCTCCCACTAAACCTAACACTAATCCTCAATCTAACCCTCAAACTCAGCCTAACGCTAACACTAACCCTCACCCTAACCCTAACCCTCACCCTTACCGTAACCCTCAAAATCAGCCTAACCGTCAACTTTACCCTTACAGTCAACCCGACGCTAACCTGCACCCTAACCCTAACCCTCACCCTAACTAAAACTGTACCCCTAAACCTCACCCTCAACCTAACCCTTACTCTTACCCTAACCCTAACACTAAACCTCACTGTAACCCTAAACCTAATGCTCACCCTCACCGTAACCGTAACCCTAAACCTAAACCTAACAGTAACCCTAAAACTAACCCAAACCCTCACCCTAAACATAACACTCACCCTAAACCTAACCCTCACCCTAACACTTACCCTCACCCTAACACTAACCCTAACCCTAACACTAACCCTCAAACTAACCCTAATCCTCACACTAATCCTAAAAGTCACCCTAAACCTAACCCTAACCCTAATCCTCACCCTCATCCTAACCCTCACCCTTACCCTAATCCTAACCCTCATCCTCACCATATACCTCAGACTAACCCTAACCCTAATCCTCAATCTAACCCTCACACTAATCATAACCCTAACCTTTACCCTAACCCTATACCTAACCCTACCACTCACCCTTATCTTAACCCTCACCCTCAGCCAAAACCTCACCATTACCCTTACCATCATCCTCACCCTAACTCTCACCCTAACCTTAAACCTCATCCTAACCCTCACCCCAACCGTAAACCTAACCATCACCCTAACCCTAAACCTCACCCTCACCCTAGCCCTCAACCTAACCCTAATCCAAATCCTAAATCTCATCCTAAACTCAAACTAACCCTAACCCTAACCATCACCTTAAACGTAAACCTCACTCCCACCCACACCCTCAGCCTTACCCTAAACCTAAACCTAACCATAAACATAACCCTCAAACTCACCCTCACCCCTATCCTAACACTAATCCTAACCATAACCCTAAACCTCACCCTAACCCTCACCCTATCCTTAAACCTAAAACTAACCCTAACCCTAACCCTCGACCTAACCATCCAACTAACCTGAATCTAACCCTAATCCTCACCCACACCCTAACCCTAATCCTAACCCTAACTCTAAACCTCACCCTAATCCTAACCCTAACCCTCACCCTCACCCTCACCATAACTCTAACCATACCCCTAACAATAACACTAACCCTAACCGGAAACCTAACCCTAACCCTAACCCTAATCCTAACCCTAACCCTCACACTAACCCTAATCCTCACCCTCACTGTAACCCTAACCCTCAACCTAACCCTCACCCTAACACTAACCCTAACCCTAAACCTTAATCTAACACTAACCCTAACCCTCAGCCTCACCCTAGCCCTCACCCTAACTGTAATCCTAACCCTAATCATCATCCATACCCTCACCCTAACCCTAACCTTAAACCTCACCCAAACCCTAACCCTAACTCTAATTCTCAACCTAACCCTAAACCTCAAGCTCAGCCTAACACTAAGCCTAACCCTAATCATAACGCTCACACCAACCCTAACCCTTACCCTAAAACTAATCCTTACACTAAGCCTAAACCTCACCCTCAACTTAACCCTAAATCTAACACTAACCCTAAATCTAACACTAACCCTAACCCTAACCCTAACTCTAAACCTCACCCTCACAATAGCCCTAACCCTAACCCTAATCCTAACCCTAAAGCTCACCCTAACACTAAACCTAACCCACACCCTCACCCGCACCCTAACCCTAATCTGAACCCAAACCCTCAACCTAACCCTAAACTTAAACCGAACCCTAACTCTCACCCTTAACCTAACCCTAACCCTCACCCTAACCCTAACCCTAAACCTCACCCTCACCCTAGCCCTCATCCTCAACCTCTCCCTCAGCCTAAACCTAAGCCTAACCTTAAACATATCCATAACACACACACTCACCCTCACCCTAACCCTAATCCTAACGCGAACCTTCATCCTAACCCTCCCCATAACCCTAACCGTCACCCTAAACTTAAACCACACCCTCACCCTCAGCCTAATCCTAAGCATAACCCTAACCCTAAACCTCACACTCACCCTAACCCTAACCCTCAATCTCACCCTAACCCTAACCCTCATCATCAACCTCAGCCTAACACTAAGCCTATCCCTAACCCTAACAATAACTCGTACACTCACCCTAACACTAACCCTAATCCAATTCCTAACCCTTACCCTAACCCTCACCCTCAAACTAACCCTCACCTTAAGCCTAACCCTAACATTAATCCTAACCCTAACCCTCACCTTCAGCTTCACCCTAACCCTAACTCTAACACTAAACCTCACCCTGACCCTAACCCTAACCCTAACCCTATCCCTAAAAAATCATCCTAGCCCTAAACCTAAACCTCAACCTCACCCTCACTATAACCTTAACCCTAACACTAACGCTAACAATAACGCTAACCCTAACCCTAACCCTCACCCTAAACATAACCCTCACCCTAACCCTCACCCTAACCCTAACCCTCACCCTAACCCTAACCCTCACTCTCACCATAAACCTCACACTCAGCCTAATCCTCACATTTAACCTTACGGTCACCCCCACCCTAAACCTCACTCTAACCCTAACTCTCAACTTAACCCAAACTCTACGCCTAAACCTCACCCTCACACTAAACCTAACTCTAAACCTAACCCTAAAACTATCCCTCAACCTAACCCTAACCCAAACCATCACCGTAACCCTTATCCTCACCCCCACCCTCACTCTCAGCCTAAGCCTAATCCTAAGCCTAACCCTAACACTAAACCTCACACTCACCCTCACCCTAACCCTAATTATAACCCTAAACCTAACCATAAACCTCAACCTAACCCTCAATCTAACCTTAACCCTAACACTTACCCTAACCCTAACCCTCGACTTAACTTTCCAACTAAACCTAAATGTAACCATAAACCTCACCCTCACCCTAACCCTAATCCTAACCCTAACCGTAAACCTCACCCTCACCCTAGCCCTCACCCTAACCCTAATCCTAACCCTAACCCTCATCCTAACCCTCACCCTAACTCTAAGCCTAACCCTAATCCTCATCCTCACACTAGCCCTCACCCTAACCCTAATTCTAACCCTAACCCTCACCCTAACCCTCATCCTCAACCTAAGCCTCAAACTAACCCTAACCCTAATCCCCAATCTAACCCTCACGCTCACCCTAACCCTAACCCTAACACTTACCCTAACCCTAACCCTAACAGTAACCCTCACCCTTATCTTAACCCTCACCCTCAGCCTAAACCTAACCTTTACCCTTACCAACATCCTCACCCTAACACTCACCCTAACCCTAAACCTCATCCTAATCCTCACCCTAACTGTAAACCTAACCATCACCCTAACCCTAACATTCACCTCAACCTCATGCTCAGCCTAACCCTAAAACGAAGCCTAATCCTTACCATAACCCTGACCCTCAACCTAGCCCTCACCCTAACACTAATCCTAAACCTAACCCTCATCCTAACCCTCACCCTAGCCCCAACCCTAACAATCACCCTAAACCTAATCTTCAACCCCACTGTCACCCTCTGCCTAACCCTAAGCCTAAGCTTAAGCCTAACCCGCACACTCATCTTCACCTTCACCCTCACCCTACTCTTAACCCTAACCCTAACCATAACCCTAAACCTCAACCTAACTCTCACCCTAACCTTAACCCTTAAACTAACCCTAACCCTAACCCTCAACCTCACCCTGCAACTAACCCTAAATCTAACCTAAACTTCACCCTCACCCTAACCCTAATCCTAATCCTAACCTAAACCTCACCCTAACCCTAAGCCTAACCCTCACCCTCACCCTCACCCTCATCATAACTCTAAGGCTAACCCTAACAATAACACTAATCCTAACCCTAAACCTAACCCTAACCCTAACCCTAACTGTAATGCTAACACTCACGCTCATGCTAACCCTAATCCTAAACTTAACCCTCACCCTACCCCTAATCCTCACCCTCACCATAACCCTAACCCTCAACCTAACCCTCACCCTAACCCTAACCCTAACACTAAACCTTAATCTAACACTAAACCTAACACTCACCCTCAAACTTGCCCTGATCTTAACCCTAATCCTTACCCTAATCCTTATGCTTACCCTCACCCTATCCCTAACCTTAACCCTCACCCTAACCCTACCCCTAAACCTAACCCTCAACCTAACCCTAATCCTCACGCTCACTGTAACCCTAACCCTCACCCTCACCCTCACACTCAGCCTAACCCTAAGCCTAACTGTAACCCTCAAACTCACCCTAAACCTTACCCTAATCCTAATCCTAACCCTAACCCTAACCCTCACCCTCAGCTTCACCCTAACCTTAACTCTAACCCTAATCCTCACAAGCCTAACCCTAACCCTCTCACTCACCCTAACCCTAACCCTAAAACTCACCCTAACCCTAAACCTAACCCTCAACCTTAGCCTAACCCTAAGCCTATCCCTAACCCTAACCCTAACCCTCACACTCACCCTAACCCTAACCCTAATCCTACTCCTCACCCTAACCCTAACCCTCACCATCAACCTAACCCTCACCTTAAGCCTAACCCTAACATTAATCCTAACCCTAACCCTCACCCTCAGCCTCACCCTACCCCTAATTCTAACATTAAACTTTACCCTGACCCTAACCCTAACTAGAACCCTATCCCTAAACTTCTTCCTAGCCCTAAACCTAACCTTCACCCTCAGCCTCACCATAATCTTAACCCTAACCCTAATGCTATCAATAATCCTAACCCTAACCCTAACCCTCACCCTAAGCATAACCCTCACCCTAACCCTAACCCTCACCCTAACATTTACCTTCACCCTAACGCTAAACCTCACCCTTACACTAACCATAACCCTAACACTATCCCTAACCATCAACCTAACCCTAAACCTCACTCTAACCTGAACCCTAAACCTCACCCTCTCCCTAGCCCTCACCCTCATACTCACCCTAAACTTCACACTAACCCTAACAGTAATCCTCAATCTAACCCTCACCCTCACCCTTACTGTACCCCTCACCCTCAGCCTAACACTCACCTTTACCCTTACCGTCACCCCAACCCTAACCCTCACTCTAACGCTAACCCTCACCCTAACCCTAACTCTACCCCTAAACCTCACCCACACCCTAAAACTAACTCTAATCCTAACCCTAACACTAACCCTCAACATAACCCTAACCCTAACCATAACCATAACCATAATCCTCACCCCAACCCTCACCCTCAGCCTAACCATAAGCCTAAGCCTAACCCTAACCCTAAACCTCACACTCAACCTCACCCTAACCCTAATACTAACCCTAAACCTAACCCTAACCCTAAACCTCAACCTAACCCTGACCCTAACTTTAAACCTAACACTAACCCTAACCCTAACCCTCGACCTAACCTTCCAACTGAACCTAAATCTAACCAAAACCTCACCCTCACCCTCACCTAATCCTAACCCTAACCCTAAACCTCACCCTAACCCTAACCCTAACCCTCACCCCAACCCTCACCCTCACCATAACTCTAACCCTAACCCTAACAATAACAATAATCCTAACCCTAAACTTAACCCTATCCCTAACCGTAACCCTAATGCTAACACTCAACCTCACACTAAACCTAATCCTAACCCTAACACTCACCCTAACCCTAACTCTAAACCTAACCCTAACACTAACCATCACCCTAACCCTAATCCTCACCCCCACCCTCACCATAAGCCTAACCCTAAGCCTAAGCCTAAGCCTAACGCTAAACCTCACCCTCACCCTCACCCTTACTCTAATTCTAAACCTAATTATAACCCTAACCCTAAACCTCAACCTAATCCCTCAACCTAAACTTAACCCTAACACTTACCATAACACTAACTCTCCACCTAAGCCTCCAACTGAACCTAAATCTAATCATAAACCTCACCCTCACCCTAACCCTAATCCTAACCCTAACCCTAAACCTCACCCTAACCTTAACACTCACCCTCACCCTCACCCTTACCATAACTCTAACCCTATCCCTAACAATAACAGTAATCCTAACCCTAAACCTAACCCTAACCATAACCCTAACCCTAATGCTAACACTCAACCTCACCCTAACCCTAAACCTAACCCTAATCCTCACCCTCACCCTAACCCTCATACTCACTGTAGCCCTAACGCTCATCCTAACACTCACCCTAACTCTAACACTAACCCTAAATCTTACCCTAACACTAACCCTAATCCTCACCTTCACCCTAGCCCTGACCCTAACCCTAATCATAAGCCTAATCTTCATTCTAACCTTCACCCTATCTCTAAGCCAAAACCTAATCCTAACCCTAATCTCAACCCTCACTGGATCCCTAACACTAACCCTAACACTAACACTGACGCTAAACCTAACCCAAACCTAACCCTAAACCTAAACCTAATCCTCAGCCTCACCCTCACCCTAACCCAAACCCTAACCCTAAACCTCATCCTAACTCTAAGCCTAACCATAACCCTAGTCCTAACCCTCACCCTAACCCTACTCCTAAACCTATCCCTATCCCTAACCCTAACCATCAGCCTAACCCTTAGCCTAGTCCTCACCCTTAAACTTATACTAACCCTAACCCTCACCCTAACCATAAAACTCACCCTAACCCTAAACCTCACCCTAACACTTACCCTCACCCTAACACTAACTCTCACACTAACCCTAAATATCACCGTAAACCTAAACCTCACCCTAACACTAAACCTAACCCTCACACTCACACTAGACTTCAGGGTAACCCCAACCCTCATCCTCTCCATAAATCTCACACTAACCCTAACACTAATCATCAATCGAAATCCCAATCTCACCCTAACGCTAGCACTGACCCTCACCCTAACCCTAACACTCACCATTACCGTAACCCTCAGCATCAGCCTAACCCTCACCTTTACCTTTACCGTCACCCCCACGTTAACCGGCACCCAAACCCTAACCCTAACCCTAACCCTAAATGTACCCCTATACCTCACCCTCTCCCTAACCCTAACATTTACCCTAACCCTAACACTAAACCTCACTCTAATCCTAACCCTAACCCTCACCCTCACCCTAACCATAACCCTCACCCTAATCCTAACACTCAACGTAACATTTAACCTCACTCTAACACTAATCATAACCCTAACACTAGCCCTCACCCTAGCCCTCACCCTAACCCTAATCCTAAACCTCACCCTAACCCTAACCCTAACCCTCATCCTCACCCTAAACCTCACACTAACCCTAATCCTCAATCTAAACCTCACCCTAACTCTAACCGTAACCCTAACCCTTACCCTAACCCTAAACCTAACCCTAACCCTAACCTTCACCCTTATCTTAACCTCAACCTCAGCCTAAACCTCATCTTTACCCTTACCATCATCATCACCCTAACCCTCACCCTAACGCTAAACCTCATCCTAACACTCACCCTAACCGTAAACTTAAACATCACCCTAACCCTAACCCTCACCCTCACCCTCACCCTCACCATATCTTTAACCATAACCCTAACAATAACACTACTCCTAACCCTCAACCTAACCCTAACCCTAACCATAACTGTAATCCTAACACTCACCCTCATGTTTACCCTAATCCTAACACAAACCCTCACCCTAACCCTAATCCTCACCCTCACTGTAACCCTAACCCTCAACCTAACCCTCACCCTAACCCTAACCCTACCCCTAAACCTTAACCTAACACTAACCCTAACCCTCACCCTCAACCTAGCCCTCACCCTATCCATAATGCTTAACCTTCTCCTCATCCTTACGCTCACCCTAACCCTAACCTTAAGCCTCACCCTAACCCTAATCCTAACCCTGACCCTCAACCAAACCCTAAACCTCACGCAAACCGTAACTCTAACCCTCACCCTAACCCTAAACATAAACGAACCCAAACTCTCACCCTAACCCTAAACCTAACCCTCCCTTAACCCTAAGTCTCACCCTCACCCTCACCCTCAGCCTGACCCTAAGTGTAACCGTAACCCTCACACTCACCCTAACCCTTACCCTAAACCTAATCCTAACCCTAACTCTAACCCTCACCCTCAGCCTCACTGTAACCCTAACTCTAACCTAAACCTCACCCTCACCCTAACCCTAACCCTAACCATAACCTTAAACCTCACCCTCACACTCACCCTAGACCTTACCCTAACCCTATTCCTAACGCTAACCCTCATCCTAACCCTCCCCCTAACCCTAACCCTCACCCTCAACCTCATCATCAGCCTAACTCTAAGCCTATCCCTAAACCTAAACCTAACACACACACTCCCCCTCACTCTAATCTTAATCCTATACCTAACCTTAACAATATTCCTAAGCCTTCCCCTAACTCTCACCCTAACCCTAACCCTAAAACTAACCCTTACCATAACCCTCAACCTAAACCTCACCCTAACCCTAACTCTAACCCTAAAACTCACCCTCACCCTAACCCTAACTCTAAACCTAATCCAAACCGTAAACCTCACCATAACACTAAGCCTAACCCTAATCCACACCCTAACACTAAGCCTAATCCTAAGCCTAACCCTAACCCTAATCCTCACACTCAACCTAATCCTAACCCTAAACCTCACCCTAACCCTAACCCTCACCCTCAACCTCAGCTTGACCCTAAGCCTGTCCCTAAGCCTAACCCTAACCCTAACCCTAACCGTCACCCTAACACTAAACCTAATCCTACTCCTAATCCTAATCCTAATCCTCATTCTCAACCTAACCCTCACCTTAAGCCTAACCCTAACATTAATCCTAACCCTAACCCTCACCCGCAGCCTCACCCTAACACTAACACTAACAATAAACCTCACCCTAACCCTAAGCTTAACCAAAACCCTATCCTTAAACCTCATCCTAGACCTAAACCTAACCCTCATCCTCACCCTCACCATAACCTTAACCCTAACCCTAACACTAACAATAACCCTAACACTAACCCTAACCTTCACCCTAAACATAACCCTCACCCGAACCGTAACACTCACCCTCACCTTCACCCTCACCATAACTCTCATCCTAAACCTAACAATAACAGTAATCCTACCCTCAACCTAACCCTAACCATAACCCTAACACTAATGCTAACACTCAACCTCACCCTAACTCTAATCCTAACCCTAATCCTCACCCTAACCCTAATCCTCAAACTCATCTTAAACCTAACCTTCATCCTAACCCTCACCCTCACCCTAACCCTAACCCTAAAGCTCACCCAAACACTAACCCTAACCATCACCCTCACCCTAGCCCTCACCCTAACCCTAATTCTAACCCTAATCCTCAACCTAACCCTCACCCTAACCCTAAATCTAACCCTCATGGTAATCCTAACCCTAACCCTCACCATAACCCTAACCCTCAGCCTCACCCTCATCCTAACCCTAAGCCTAACCCACACCCTAACCCGAACCCTCACACTCACCCTAAATCTAACCCTAATCCTCATCCTCACACTCACGTTCACCCTAACAACTAATCCTACTCCTAAATCTAATCCTAACCCTCACCCTCAGCCGAACCCACATCTTTACCCTTACCGTCATCCCCACGTTAACCCGCACCCTAACCCTAACCCTCACCCTAACCCTAAATGTACCCCTAAACCTCACCCTCTCCCTAACCCTAACTCTAACCCTAACCCTAACACTAAACCTCACTCTAACCCTAATCCTAACCCTTACCCTCACCCTAACCATAACCCTCACCCTAACCCTAACCATCACCCTAACACTTACCCTCACCCTAACACTAACCCTAACCCTAACACTAACCCTCACACTAACCCTAACCCTCACCCTAATCCTAAAACTCACCCTAACCCTAACCCTAACCCTCATCCTCTCCCTAAACCTCACACTAACCCTAACACTAATCCTCAATCTAACCCTCACCCTAATCCTAACCTAACACTAATCCTTACCCTAACACTAAACCTAACCCTAAACCTCACCCTTATCTTAACCCTCAACCTCAGCCTAAACCTCATCTTTACCCTTACCACCATAATCACCCTAACCCTCACCCTAACGCTAAACCTCATCCTAACACTCACCCTAACTGTAAACCTAACCATCACCCTAACCCTAACCCTCACCCTCAACCTCATGCTGAGCCTAACCCTAAGCCTAAGCCTAAGCCTAAACCTAACCCTCAACCTCACCTTCACCCTCACCCTAATCCTAACCCTAACCCTAACCATAACCCTAAAACTCAACCTAAACCTCACTCTAACCTTAACCCTAAAACTAACCCTAACCCTCGACCTAACCCTACAACTAACCCTAAATCTAACCCTAAACCTCACCCTCACCCTAACCCTAATCCTAACCCTAACAATAAAACTCACCCTAACCCTAAACCTCACCCTCACCCTCATCCTCACCCTCACCATAACTCTAAACCTAACCCTAACAATAACTCTAATCCTAACCCTCAACCTAACCCTAACCCTAACTGTAATTCTAACACTCACCCTCTTGCTAACCCTAATCCTAACCCTAACCCTCACCCTAACCCTAATCCTCACCCTCACTGTAACCCTAACCCTCAACCTAACCCTCACCCCAACCTAACCCTAACCCTAAAACGTAACCTAACACTAACCCTAACCCTCACCCTCATCCTAGCCCTCACCGTAACCCTAATGCTAAACCTAATCCTCATCCTTCCCCTCACCTTAACCCTAAACTTAACCCTCACCCTAACCCTAACCATAACGCTAAACCTCATGTTCCCCTTAACTCTAAGCCTCACCCTAACCCTAAACATAAACGAACCCTAACACTCACCCTAACCATAAACCTAACCCTCCCCCTCCCCCTCCCCCTCACCCTCAGCCTGACCCTAAGCGTAACCGTAACCCTCACACAAACCCTAACCCTTACCCTAAACCTAATCCTAACCCTCACTCTAAACCTCACCCTCAGGCTCACCGAAACCCTAACTCTAACCTAAACCTCACTCTCACCCTAACCCTAACCCTAACCATAACGTTAAACCTCACTCTCACACTCACCCTAGACCTTAGCCTAATCCTAATCCTAACCCTAACCCTCATCTTAACCCTCCCCCTAACCCTAACCCTCACCCTCAACCTCACCCTCAGCCTAACCTAAGCCTATCCCTAAACCTAAACATAACACACACACTCCCCCTCCCTCTAAACTTAATCCTATACCTAACCCTAACCCTAAACCTAACCCTTCCCCTAACTCTCACCCTAACCCTAAAACTATCTCTTACCATAACCCTCAACCTAAAACTCACCCTAACCCTAACTCTAAACCTAAACCTCACCCTCGCCCTAACCCTAACTCTAACCCTAATTCAAACCCTAAACCTCACCCTAACACTAAGCCTAACCCTAATCCACACCTTAACACTAAGCCTAATCCTAAGCCTAACCCTAACCCTAACTCTCACACTCACCCTAAATCTAACCCTAAAAGTCTCCCTAACCCTAACCCTCACCCTCAACCTCAGCTTCACCCTAAGCCTGTCCCTAACCCTAACCCTAACCCTAACCCTAAACCTCACCCTAACACTAACCCTAATCCTACTCCTAATCCTAACCCTAACCCTCACTCTCAACCTAACCCTCACCTTAAGCCTAACCCTAACATTAATCCTAACCCTAACCCTCACCCTCAGCCTCAACCTAACCCTAACACTAACACTAAAACTCACACTAACCCTAACCCTATCACTAAACCTCATCCTAGACCTAAACCTAACCCTCATCCTCACCCTCACCATAACCTTAACCCTAACCCTAACACTAATAATAACCCTAACACTAACCCTAAACTTCACCCTAAATATAACCCTCACCCTAACCTTAACCCTCACCCTAACCCTTACACTCACTCTAACACTAACCCTAACCCTAACACTAAACCTCACACTAAACCTAACCATCACCCTCACCATAAAACTCACCCTAAATCTAACCCTAACCCTCAATCTCTCACTAGACCTCGCCCTAACCCTAACCCTCATCCTCACCCTTACTGTAACACTTAAACTCAGCCTAATCCTGACCTTTACCCTTATCATCACCCCCACCCTAACCCTCACTCTAACCCTAAAACTCACCCTAACCCTAACTCTACCCCTAAACCTCACCCTCAATCTAACCCTAACTCTAGCCCTAACCCTAACACTAACCCTCACCATAACCCTAACCCTATCCATCACCCTAACCCTAATCCTCACCCCCAACGTCACCCTCAGCCTAACCCTAAGCATAAGCCTAACCCTACCCCTAAAACTCACATTCACCCTCACCCTCACCCTAATCCTAAACCTAACGCTAACCCTAACCCTAAACCTCAACCTAACCCTCAACCTAACCTTAATCCTAACACTTACCCTAACCCTAACCCTCGACTTAACCCTCCATCTAAACCTAAATCTAACCATAAACCTCACCCTCACACTAACCCTAATCCTAACCCTGACCCTAAACCTCAACCTAACCGTAACACTCACCCTCACCCTCACCCTCACCCTAACTCTAACCCTAAACCTAACAATAACAGTAATCCTAACCCTCAACCTAACCCTAACCATAACCCTTACACTAATGCTAACACTCAACCTCACCCTAACGGTAATCCTAACCCTAACCCTCACCCTAACCCTAATCCTCACCCTCACCCTAACCCTAACCTTCATCCTAACTCTCACCCTCACCCTAACCCTAACCCTAAAGCTCACCCAAAAACTAACCCTAACCGTCACCCTCACCCTAGCCCTCACCCTAACCCTAATTCTAACCCTAATCCTCAACCTAACCCTCACCGTAATCCTAAACCTAAGCCTCATGGTAACGGTAACCCTAACCCTCACCTTAACACTAACCCTCACCCTCACCCTCAACCGAACCCTAAGCCTAAACCACACCCTAACCTAAACCCTCACACTCATCCTAAATCTAACCCTAATCCTCATCCTCACACTCACGTTCACCCTAACCCTAATCCTACTCCTAACCCTAATCCTAACCATCACCCTCAGCCTAAACCTCACCTTTACCCTTACCATCACCCCCACGCTAACCCGCACCCTAACCCTAACCCTCACCCTAACCCTAAATGTACCCCTAAACCTCACCCTGTCCCTAACCCTAACTCTAACCCTAACCCTAACACTAAACCTCACTCTAACCCTAATCCTAACCCTTACCCTCACCCTAACCATAACCCTCACCCTAATCCTAACCATCACCCTAACACTTACCCTCACCCTAACACTAACCCTAACCCTAACACTAACCCTCGCACTACCCTAACCCTCACCCTAATCCTAAACCTCAACCTAACCCTAACCCTAACAGTAACCCTCATCCTCATACTAAACCTCACACTAACCCTAACCCTAATCCTCAATCTAACCCTCATCCTAACCCTAACCTAACCCTAATCCTTACCCTAAACCTAAACCTAACCCTAATCCTCACCCTTATCTTAACCCTCAACCTCAGCCTAAACCTCATCTTTACCCTTACCATTATCATCACCCTAACTCTCACCCTAACGCTAAACCTCATCCTAACCCTCACCCTAACTGTAAACTTAACCATCACCCTAACACTAACCTTCACCCTCAACATCATGCTCAGCCTAACCCTTAGCCTAAGCCTAAGCCTAACCCTAACCCTCAACCGCACCCTGATCCTAACCCTAATCCTAACCCTAACCCTAAACCTCAACCTAACCCTCATTCTAACCTTAAGCCTAAAACTAACCATAACCATAACCCTCGACTTAACCCTCCAACTAACACTAAATCTAACCCTAAACCTCAATCTCACCCTAACCCTAATCCTAACCCTAACCCTAAACCTCACCCTAACCCTAACCCTAACCCTCACCCTCACCCTCAATCTCACCCTCACCATAACTCTAACCCTAACCCTAACAATAACACTAATCCTAAACCTAAACCTAACCCTAACACTAACTCTAACTGTAATCCTAACACTCACCCACTTGCTAACCCTAATTCTAACCCTAACCCTCACCCTACCCCTAACAATATCCCTCAACCAAACCCTAAACCTCACGCTCCCTGTAACTCTAACCCTCACCCTATCCCTAAACATAAACGAACCCTAACTCTCACTCTAACCCTAACCCTAAACCTCACCATCACCCTCACCCTCAGCCTGACCCAAAGCATAACCGTAACCCTCACATTCACCCTAACCCTTACCCTAAACCTAATCCTAACCCTAACTCTAACCCTCACCCTCAGCCTCAATCTAACCCTAAATCTAACCCTAAACCTCACCCTCACCCTCACCCTAACCCTAACCATAACCTTAAACTTCACCCTCACACTCACGCTAGACCTTACCCTAACCCTAATCCTAACCCTAACCCTCATCCTAACCCTCCCCCTAACCCTAACCCTCACACTCAACCTCACCCTCAGCCTAACACTAAGCCTATCCCTAAACCAAAACCTAACACACAACTCCCCCTCACTCTAACCCTAATCCTATCCCTAACCCTAACCCTAACCCTAACTCTTCCCTTAACTCTCACCCTAACCCTAACCCTAAAACTAACCCTTACCATAACCCTCAACCTAAACTTCACCCTAACCCTAACTCTAACCCTCACACTCACCCTAACCCTAACCCTAAACCTCACCCTAACCCTAAACCTGACCCTCAACCTCAGCTTAACCCTAAGCCTGTCCCTAAACCTAACACTCAGGCTTACCCTAACATTAACCCTAATCCTACTCCTGAGCCTAACCCTAACCCTCACCCTCAACCTAACCCTCACCTTAAGCCTAACCCTATCATTAATCCTAACCCTAACCCTCACCCTCAGCCTCACCCGAACACTAACTCTAACACTGAACCTCACCCTGACCCTAACCCTAACCCTATCCCTAAACCTCATCCTAGACCTAAACCTAACCCTCAACCTCACCCTCACCATAACCTTAACCCTAACCCTAACACTAACAATAACCCTAACACTAACCCTAAACTGCACCCTAAACATAACCCTCACCCTCACCCTAACCCTCACCCTAACCCTTACCATCACCCTAACACTAACCCTAACACTAATACTAAACCTCACACTAACCCTAACCATCACCCTAACCATAAATCTCACCCTAATACTAACCCTAAACCTCAAACTCTCCCTAGACCTCGCCCTAAACTCCAAAGCTTATCCTCACCCTAAACTTCACACTAAACCTAACACTAATCCTCAATCTAATCGTCACGCTCGCCCTAACCCTAACCCTAACCCTCACCCTAACCTAACCCTCACCCTTACTATAACACTCACCCTCAGCCTAAACCTGACATTTACCCTTACCGTCCCTCCAACCCTAACCCTCACTCTAACCCTAACCCTCACCCTAATCCTAACTTTACCCCGAAACCTCACCCTCACCCTAAGCCTAACTCTAACCATAACCCTAACACTAACACACACCATAACCCTAAACCTAACAATCACCCTAACCCTAATCCTCACCCCAACCCTCACCCTCAGCCTAACCCTAAACCTAAGCCTAACCCTAACCCTAAACCTCACACTCACCCTCACCCTAATGCTAACCCTAACCCTAAACCTTAACCTAACCCTCAACCTAACCTTAATCCTAACACTTACCCTAACCCTAACCCTCGACCTAATCCTCCAACTAAACCTAAATCTAACCATAAACCTCACCCTCACACTAACCCTAATCCTAACCCTGACCCTAAACCTCACCCTAACGGTAACACTCAACCTCACCCTCAACCTCATCATAACTCTAACCCTGAACCTAACAATAACAGTAATCCTAACCCTCAACCTAACCCTAACCATAACCCTAACACTAATGCTAATACTCAACCTCACCCTAACCCTAACCCTAACACTAACCCTCACGGTAAACCTAATCCTCACCCTCACTGTAACTCTAACCCTCATCCTAACCCTCACCCTCACCCTAACACTAACCCTAAACCTCACCCAAACACTAACCCTAACCGTCACCCTCACCCTAGCTCTCACCCTAACCCTAATTCTAACCCTAATCCTCATCCTAACCCTCACCCTAACCCTAACCCTAACCCTCACACTAACTCTAACCCTAACCCTCACCTTAAACCTAGCCCTCACCCTCACCCTCATCCTAAACCTAAGCCTAACCCATTCCCTAACCCGAACCCTCACACTCAACCTAAATCTAACCCTAATCCTCATCCTAACACTCACCCTCACACTAACCCTAATCCTACTCCTAATCCTAATCCTAACCCTCACCCTCAAACTAACCCTCATCTTAAGCCAAAGCCTAACATTAATCCTAACCCTAACCCTCAGACTCAGCCTCACCCTAACTTTAACTCTAACACTAAACCTCACCCTGAAACCTAATCCTAAACCTCGCCCTCAAACTAGCCCTCACCCTAACCAGAATCCTAACCCTAACCCTCACCCTAAACCTAACCATAACCCTCACCCTCAACCTAACCCTAACCCTCACCCTCAACCTCACCCTCAGCTTAACCCTAAGCCTAACCCTAAACCTAATTCTAACACACACATTCACCCTCACCCTAACCCTAAGAATAACCCTAACCCTCACCGTCACCGTCACCCTCAGTGTAACCCTAAGCCTAAACCTAACCCTATCCCTAACACTCACACTCACCCGAAACCTTACCCTAATCCTAATCCTAACCCTAACCCTAACCCTCAATCTCAGCCTCACCTTAACCCTAACTATAACCCTAAAACTCACCCTCACCCTAACCCTATAGTAACCCTAACCATAAACCTCACTCTAACCCTAACCCTAAGCCTCACCCTCACCCGAGCCCGAGCCCTAACCCTAATCCTAACCCTAACCCTCATCCTAACCTTCCGCCTAACCCTAAACCTAACCCTCACCCTTGACCTAAACCTCACCCTAACCCTAACCCTCACCCTCACCCTCACCCTCAGCCTAACACTAAGCCTAACCCTAACCCTAACCTTCACACTCAGCCTAACCCTACCCCTAATACTAATCCTAACCCTAACCTTCACCCTCATGTTAACGCAAATCCTAACCCTAACCTAAATCCTAACCCTCCCTCTAACTCTCACCCTAACCCTAACACTAACACTAACCCTAACCCTAAACCTCAACCTAACCCTCACCCTAAACCTACCTCTAACCCTAAAACTCACCCTCACCCTAAACCTCACCCTAACCCTATGCCTAACCCTCACCCTCACCGTAACCTTAACCTTAAACTGAAACCTAAAAATAACCCTTACCCTAATCCTAACCCTCAACCTAACCATAACCCTCATCCTAACCAAAACCCTCATCCTAAGACTTACCTCACCCTAACACTAACCCTAACACTAACACTAACACTCACCCTAACACTAACCCTAAATCTAACCCTAAGCATCTCCCTCACACTCACCGTAACTCTAAAACTAACCCTAAAAATAACACTATCCCTAAACCAAACCATCACTCTAACCCTAATCCTCACACCCACCCTCACCCTCAGCCTAATCCTAAGCCTAAGCCTAACCCTCACCCTAACACTCATACTCACCCTCACTCTAACTCTAATCCTAAACGTAACCCTATCCCTAAATCTCTACCTAAGCCTCACCCTCACCCTAACCCTAACACTAACCCTAACCTGAAACCTCACCCTAACCCTTCCCCTAATCCTAACTCTAACCCTAAACCTCACCCTCACCCTAACCCTAACCCTAACCCTAAACCTCACAGTAAACCTCACCCTAAACCTAAACTTCACCCTTACCCTCAACCTCACTGTATCTCTAACCCTTACAATAACAATAACGCTAACCCTATCCCTAACCTTAATCTTAACCCTAACCATAACCCTCACCCTCAGCCATACCCTCACTGCAAACTTAACCCTAACCCTAACCCTAACCCTAACCCGAATCCGCACCCCCACCCTTATCCTCAGCCTAACACTAAGCCTAACCCTAAATCTATCCCTAACCCTCACTGTAACCCTAACCCTAACCCTAAACCTAAACCTAACACTAACCCTAACCCTAAAGCTAACACTAATCCTCTGCCTCACCCTGACCCAAACCAAGCCCTAACCCTAACCCTCACCCTAACCCTAAGTCTAACGCCAACCCTAAAACTTACTCTCACTCTCACATTAACCCTAATCCTGAACCTAACCCTAAACCTAACCCTCACCATAACCCTCACCCTAGTCCTCACCCTAACCCTAATCCTAACACTAAAACTAATCCTAACACTCACCCTAACGCTAAACCTAACCCTCACCTAACCCTAACCCTAACCCTCACCCTCATGCTCGGCCTAAGCCTAAGCCTAAGCCTAACCTAACCCTCACTCTCACCCTAACCCTAACACTAACCCTAAATCTAACCATAAACCTCACTCTCAACCTGACCCTAACTCTAACCCTAACCCTAAACCTAAACCTCATCCTAACCCTAAACCTAACCCTCAACCTAACCATAACCCTCACCCTAACCTTAACCCTCACCCTAACATTTACCCTCACCCTAACACTAACCCTAAGCCTAACACTAACCCTCAACCTCACCCTCACCCTCACCATAACCGTAAACGTAAACCTAACTAACCCTAACAATAATCCTAAACCTAACCCTAACCCTCAACCTAACCATAACCCTAACCCTAACCCTCACCCTAACATTTACCCTCACCCTAACACTAACCCTCACACTAACCCTAACCATCACCCTAACCCTAAACCTCACCCTAAACCTAAACCTAACCCTCACCCTCACCCTAACCCTCACACTAACCATAACCCTCATTCTCACCCTAAACCCCAAACTAACCCTAAAACTAATCCTCAATCTAAACCTCAGCCACACCCTTCCCCTAACCCTAACCTCACCCTAACCTTAACTCTCACCCCACCATAACCCTCACCTTCAGCCTAACCCTCACGTTTACACTTATAATCACCCCCACCCTAAAAACGTCACCCTAACCCTAAAGCTCACCCTAACACTAATGCTAACCCTCACCATAACCATCACCCTCACCCTAACCCTAACCCTCACCCTAACCCTCATCCTCACTCTAAACCTCACACTAACCCTAACCCTAATCCTCAATCTAACACTAACCCTAACCCTAACCCTAACCCTTAACCTAACGCTAAACCTAAAGCTAAGTCTCACACTTATCTTAAACATCACCCTAAGCCTAAACCTCACCATTACCCTTACAATCATCCTCACCATAAACCTCCCTCTAAACGTAAACATCATCCTAACCCAAACCGTAATCCTAACCATCACCCTAACCCTAACCCTTACCCTCAACCTCACACTCAGCCTAAACCTAAGACTAAGCCTAACCCTTACTCTAACCTTCACTCTCACCTTAGCCCTCACCCTAACCCTAAACCTAATCCTCACACTCACACTCACCCTAATCCTAATCCTAACCCTAAATCTCAACCTAACCCTAAACCTCACCCTCACCATAACCCTTACCCTAACCCTCACCCTAAACCTAAACCTAACCCGAACCCTAACTCTCACCCTAAATCTAACCCTAACCTTCACCCTAACCCTAACCCTTACCCTCACCCTCACTCTAACCCTCACCCTAACCCTAATCCTAAACTTAACCCTCACCCTAAGCCTAACCCTAAACCTAACCCTCACACTAAAACTAACCCTCACCCTAAACCTCACCCTCAGCCCAACCCTAAGCCTAAACCTAAACCTAAACATAACACACACACTCACCTTCACCCTCACCCTAACCCTAACCCTAACCTTAACGCTAACCCTCCCCCTAACTATCACCCTAACCCTAACCCAAACCCTAACCCTCAACCTAACCATCACCCTAAACCTAACACTAACCCTAAACCTCACACTCACCCTAAACCTCACCCTAAACCTAACTCTCATCCTCACCCTCACAGTAAACTTAACCTTAAACCGAACCCTAACAATAACCCTCAACTTCATCCTAACCCTCACCCTAACCATAACCCTCACCCTAACCCAAACCCTCACCCTAACTCTTTACCTAACCCTAACACTAACTCTAACCCTAACACTAACCCCCACCTAACACAAACCTTAAATCTAACCCTAAACCTCTCCCTCAAACTAACCCTAATCCTAACACTAACTGTAAACCCCACACTAACCCTAACCCTATCACAAACCCAAATTCTAACCCTAAACATCACTATCAACCTAACCCTAATTCTAACCATAAACCTAAACCTAAACCTCATCCTAAACCTAACCCTAAACTTCACCCTCATCCTCACTAAAACCTAAACCCTAACCCTAATCCTAACCATAAAACAAACCCTAACCCTCACCCTAACACTTACCCTAACCCTAACACTAACCCTAACCCTAACACTAAACCTCACACTAACCCTAACCATCACCCTAAACCCAAACCTCACGCTAACCGTATCCCTAAACCTCACCCTCACCCTAGCCTTCACCCTCACCCTAACCCTCATCCTCACCCTAACCCTCACTCTCACCCTCACCCTCACCCTCAGCCTAACCTTAACCCTAATCCTAATCCTAAGCATAATCCTCACCCTAACCTTAACCCTCACCCTAACCGTAACCCTTAACGTAACACTAACCCTAAACCTGACCCTCACCCTAACCCTAACCATAAACCTAACACTAACCCTAACAATAACCCTCAAGCTCAGCCTCACCCTAACCCTAAATCTAACCCTAAACTTCACTCTCACCCTAACCGTAACCATAAACCTCACCCTAACCCTCACCCTAAAACTCACCCTCAACCTAGCCCTTGCCCTAACCCTAATGCTAACCCTATCCCTCATCCTAACCCTAAACCTCACCCTAACCCTAAACCTCACCCTCAACTTCACCCTCTGCCTAACCCTAAGCCTAACCCTAGACCTAACCCTAACACACACACTCAACTTCACACTAAACCTAATCCTATCCCTAAACCTAATCATAACCATAACCCTCCAACTAACTCTCAAACTAACACTAACCCTATCCCTCACCCTAACCCTAACTCTAACCCTAAACCTCACCCTCAGCCTAACCCTAACTCTAACCCTAACCCAAACCCTAAACCTCAACCTAACCCTAAGACTAACCCTCAACCTCACCCTTACCGTAACCGTAACTCTAAACCAAAACCTATCAATAACCCTATTCCTAACCCAAACCCTCACCCTAAACATAACTCCCACCCTAACCCATAACCGCACCCTAACACTTACTCTCACCCTAACACTAACCCTAACCCTAACACTAACCCTCACACTAACCCTAACACTAACCCTATACCTCAACATAACCCTCACCCTCAACCTAACCCTAACACTACCCCTAAACCTAACCGTCACTCTAACCCTCCAACTAACCCTATATCTAAACCTCACCCTCACCCTACCCCTAACCCTCATCCTAACCCTAAACTCACCCTAAACCTAACCCTCACCCTAAAACTTACCCTAACCCTAACACTAACCCTAACCCTAACACTAACACTCACACTAACCCTAATCATCACCCTAACGCCAAACCTCAAGCTAACCCTATCCCTAACCCTCAACCTCACCCTAGCCCTCACTCTAACCCTAACCCTCATCCTCACCCTAACCCTCACCCTCACTCTCACCCTCAGCCTAACCCTAACCCTAATCCTAGTCCTAACCCCAACCCTCACCCTAATCGTAACTCTCACCCTAACCCTAACCCTAACACTAACACTAACCCTAACCCTAAACCTAACCATAATCCTCAGCCTCAGCCTCACCATATACCAAACCCTAACCCTAACCCTCACCCTAACTCTAAGCCTAAACCTAAGCCTAACCCTAACCCTCACACTCACCCACACCATAACCCTAATCCTAAAACTAACCCTATCCATAACCCTAGCCCTCTCCCTAACCCTCACCCTAGCCCTCACCCTTACCCTAATCCTAACCCGAAAACTCATCCAAACCCTCACCCTAACCCTAATTCTAACACTAACCCTAACTCTAACCCTCAACGTCAGCCTAACCCTAACCCTAAATCTAACCCTAAACCTCACCCTCACCCTAACCCTAACCCTAACCCTAAACCTCACACTAATCCTAACCCTAAACCTCACCCTCACCCTAGCCCTCACCTTAACCCTAATCCTAACCCTAAACCTCTTCCTAGCCCTCACCCTAACACTAATCCTAAACCTCACTATCACCCTAACCATAATCCTAACCCTAACCATCAACCTAAACCTAACCGTCACCCTCACCGTAACCCTTACTCTAACCCTCACCCTAACCCTAAACTTAACCCGAACCTTAACTCTAACCCTAACCCTAACATTAACCCACACCTTAACCCTAACCTTCAACCTTACCGTAACCCTCACCTTCAGCCAAACCCTCACTTTTACCCTTATCGTCACCCCTACCCTAACCCTCACCCTAACCCAAACACTCACCCTAACCCTCACCCTAAAACTAACTCTACGCCTAAACCTCACCCTCACCCAAACCATAACTCTAACCCTAACCCTAACACTAAGCCTCACCTTAACCCTAACTCTAACGCTCAAACTAACCCTAAACTTCACCCTCAACCAAACCCTCAGCCTAAACCTAATGCTAACCCTAACCCTAAACTTAACCCTCACACTCACCCTAACCCTAACCCTAATCCTAATCCTAACCCTAACCCTAACCCTCACCCTCACCTTCAGCCTCACCCTAACCCTAATTCTAACCCTAAACCTCATCTTCACCCTAACCCTAATCCTAACCCTCACCCTCACCCTCACCGAAAACCTAAACCTAACCCTAACTCTAACCTCCCCCTAACTCTCAACCTAACACTAACACTAACCCTAACCCTAAACCTCACGGTAACCCTAACTCTAAAACTAACCCTCATCCTAACCCTCACCCTAACCCTAACTCCACCCTAAACCTCACCCTCACCCTAACCCTAACTCTAACCCTAACCCTAATACTGAACCTCACCCTAACCCTAACCCTAACCCTCAACCAACAATAACTCTCACCCTAACCCTAACCCTCACCCTAACCCTCATCCTCACTCTAAACCTCACACTAACCCTAACCCTAATCCTCAATCTAACCCTCACCCTAACCCTAACTCTAGCCCTTAATCTAACCCTAAACCTAACCCTAACGCTCACCCTTATCTTAACCCTCACCCTCAGCCTAAACTTCACCATTACCCTTACCATCATCCTCACCCTAAAAATCCCCCTAACCCTAAACCTCATACTAACTCTACCACTACTTGTAAACCTAACCATAACCCTAACCCTAACATTCACCCTCAACCTCACACTCACCCTAACACTAAGACTAAGCCTTACACTTACCCTAACCCTCACCCTAGACCTCCCCCAAACCCTAATCTTAACCCTAACCCTCATCCAAACCCTCACCCTAACCCTAACACTAACCCTCACCCACAACCTCACACTAACCCTAATCCTAACCCTAACCCTCAACTTAACCCTAAATCTCACCCTCACTGTAACCCTTACCCTAACGCTCACCCTAACACTAAAATTAACCCGAACCCTAACGCTCACCCTAAACAAAACCCTAACCCTCACCCTAACCCTAACCCTAAACCTTACCCTCACCATAGCCCTCACCCTAAACCTAATCCTAAACTTAACCCTCATACTAACCCTCCCCCTAACCCTAATCCTAACATTAACCCTCACACTCAACCTCACCCTCAGCCTAACCCTAAGCCTAACCCTATACCAAACCCTAACACACACACTCACCCTCATCCTAACCCTAATCTTAAACTTAACCCTAACCCTAACCCTCCCCCTAACTCTCACCCTAACCCTAACACTAACACTAACCCTCATCCTAACCCTCACCCTAACCCTAACTCCACCTTAAACCTCAACCTCACCTTAACCCTAACTCTAACCCTAACCCTAACACTGAACCTCACCCTCACCCTAACCCTAACCCTCAACCTAGCAATAACTCTCACCCTAACCCTCACCCTCACCCTAACCCTCATCCTCACTCTAAACCTCACACTAACCCTAACCCTAATCCTCAATCTAACCCTCACCCTAACCCTAACTCTAGCCCTTAATCTAACCCTAAACCTAACCCTAACGCTCACCCTTATCTTAACCCTCACCCTCAGCCTAAACCTCACCATTACCCTTACCATCATCATCACCCTAAAAATCCTCCAAACACTAAACCTCATACTAACTCTAACACTAACTGTAAACATAACCATCACCCTAACCCTAACCCTCACCCTCAACCTCACACTCAGCCTAACACTAAGAGTAAGCCTTACACTACCCTAACCCTCACCCTCAATCTAGCCCTAACCCTAACCCTAATCTTAACCCTAAACCTCATCCTAACCATCACCCTAAACCTAACCCTAACCCTTATCCACACCCTCACACTAACCCTTATCCTAAACCTAACCCTCAACCTAATCCTAAACCTCACCCTCAGTGTAACTCTTACCGTAACGCTCACCCTAACCCTATACTTAAGCCAAACCTTAACGCTCACCCTAAACAAAACCCTAACCCTCACACTTACCCTAACCCTAAACCTTACCCTCACCTTAGCCCTCACCCTAACCCTAATCCTAACCTTAACCCTCATCCTAACCCTCCCCCTAAACCTAATCCTAACGCTAACCCTAACCCTAACCCTCACCCTCAACCTCACCCTCAGCCTAACCCTAAGCCTAACCCTAAACCAAACACTAACACACACACTCACCCTCATCCTAAACCTAATCTTAAACTTAACCCTAACCCTAAACCTCCCCCTAACTCTCACCCTAACCCTAACACTAACACTAACCCTAACCCAAACCCTCAACCTAACCCTCACACTGATTCTAACCCTAAACCTCACCCTCACACTAAACCTCACCCTAAGCCTAAACCTAACCCTCATCCTCACCCTCACTATAACCGTAAAATTAAACCGAACCCTAACAATAACTCTAAACCAATTCCTAAACCTCAGCTTAACCATAACCCTCACCCTAACCCAAACCCTCACCATAACCCTTAGCCTCACCCTAAAACTAAACCTAACGCTAACACTAACCCTCAACCTAACACTAACCCTAAATCTAACCCTAAACCTCACCCTCAACCTAACACTAACCCTAACCCTAACCGTAAACCCCACCCTAACCCTAACCCTAACCCTCACCTGCACCCTCAACCTCACTGTAACTCTAAACCTAACCCTAACAATAACACTAATCCTAACCAGAACCATCACCCTAACCCTAAACCTCACCCTCATGCTCGGCCTAAGCCTAAGCCTAAGCCTAACCCTAACCCTAAACCTCACCCTAACCCTAACCCTATCACAATCCCTAACTCTAATCCTAAAACTCACTGTCCCCCTAACCCTAATTTTAAGCCTAACCCTAAACCTTAACCTCAACATAACCATAACCGTAACCCTCACCCTCACCCTCACCTTATCCCTAAGCCTAACCCTAACCCTAACAATAACCTTAACCATAACCCTAACCCTCAACCTAACCATAACCCTCAACCTAACCCTAACTCTCACCCGAACACTTTGCCTAACCCTAAAAATAACCTTCACTTAACATTAATCCTCACCCTAACCGAAATCCTAACCCTAAACCTCACCCTAACCCTAACGCTAACCCTAATCCTAAACCTCACACTCACCCTCACCCTAACCCTAATCCTAAACCTAACCCTATCTCTAACCCTAACCCTCACCCTAAACCTCAGCCTAGCCCTCACCCTTAAACTTATCCTAACCCTAAACCTCAACCTAATTCTCAACCTAACCCTAAACCTAACCCTAACCCTCACCCGAACCCGAACCTGAACCTTCAACCTCATGCTCGGCCAAAGCCTAAGCCTAAGCCTAAGCCTAAGCCTAACCCTCACCCTAACCCTGACTCTAAACCTAAACCTAAACCTAAACCTCATCCTAACCCTAACCCTAATCCTCACCCTCACCCTCACAGCAACCGTAACCCTACCCCGAAACCTAACAATAAACCTAACCCTAACCCTAACCCTCACCCTAAGCATAACCCTCACCCTAACCTTAACCCTCACCCTAACACTTATCCTCACCCTAAACCTAACCCTAACCTTCACACTCACCCTAGCCTTCACCCTAACCCTAACCCTCATCCTCACCCTAAATCTCACACTAACCCTAACACTAATCCTCAATCTAACCCTCACCCTAACCTTAACCTTCACCCTTACCGGAACCCTCACCCTCAGCCTAACCCTCACCTTTACCCTTACCGTCACCCCTAGGCTAACCTGCACCCTAACCCTAACCCTCATCCTAACCCTAACTGTACCCCTGAACCTCATCCTCACCATAACCCTAAGTCTAACCCTAACCCTAACTCTAAACCTCAACCTAACCCTCACCCTAACCCTAAACCTCATCCTAACCCTCACCCTAACTGTAAACCTAACCATCACCCTAACCTTAACACTCACCCTCAATCTCACGCTCAGCCTAATCCTAAGCCTAAGCCTAACCCTTACCCTCACCCTCACCTTCACCCTAGCCCTCACCCTAACCCTAATTCTAACCTTCACCCTCACCCTAACCCTAACCCTCATCCTCACTCTAAACCTCACACTAACCCTAACCCTAATCCTCAATCTAACAATCCCCCTGACCCTAATACTACCCCTTACTCTAAACCTAAGCCTAAACCTAACCCTCACCCTTATCTTAACCCTCACCCTCACCCTAAACCTCACCTTTACCCTTACCATCATCCTCACCCTAACCCTCACCCTAACCCTAAACCTAAACCTAACCCTAAACCGAACCCTAATCCTAACACTCACTCTCACCCTAACCCTAATCCTAACCCTAACCCTCACCCTAACATTAACCCTCACACTCACTGTAACCCTAACCTCAACCTAACCCTCAACCTAAAGCTATCCCTAACCCTAAACCTTAATCTAACACTAACCCTAACCCTCACCCTCATACTAGCCCTCACCATAACCCTAATCCTAACCCTAATCCTCATCCTTACCCTCACCCTAACCCTAAACTTAACCCTCACCCTAACCCTAATCCTAACCCTAACCCTCAACCTAACCCTAACCCTCAACCTAACCCTAACCCTCAAACTAACCCTCACCCTCAGCCTAAACCTAATCCTAATGCTAAGCGTAACCCTCACCCACAACCTAACCCTTGTTCTAACCCTAACTCTAACACTAATCCTAACACTAAACCTCACCCTAACCCTAACCCTCAACCTCAGCCTCACCCTAACCCTAACTCTAACCCTAAACTCAACTTCCCCCTAACCTTAACCCTAACCTAACCGTAAACCTCACCCTAACCCTCACCGTAAACCTCACCTTCCACTAGCCCACACCCTAACCCTAATCCTAACCCTCACCCTCACCTTAACCCTCACCCTCATCTTAACCCTTACCCTCAGCGTAAACCTCACCTTTACCCTTACCATCATCCTCACCCTAACCTCACCCGAACCCTAAACCTCATCCTAACCCTCACCCTAACAATAAACCTAGCCATCACGATAACCCTAACCCTCACCCTCAAACTCACCCTCAGCCTAACTGGAAGCTTAAGCCTAAGCCTTACCCTAACCCTTACCCTCACCCGAGCCCTCACCCTTACCCTAATCCAAACGATCACACTAACCCTAATCCTCACCTCCATCCTCACACTCAGCCTAACCATAAGCCCAAGCCTAGCCCTAACCTTAATCCTCACCCCCACCCTCACTCTTAGCCTAACCATAAGCCTAAGCCTAATCCTCACCCTAAACCTCACACTCAGTCTCACCCTAACCCTAATCCTAAACCTAACCCTATCCCTAAACCTCAACCTAACCCTCACCCTCACTCTTACCCTAACACTAACCCTAACCCTAAACCTCCCCCTATCCCTCCCCCTAACCCTAACCCTACCCATAACCCTCACCTTTAGCCTCATGCTCACCGCAAACTTAACCCTAATCATAACAATAACAATAAACCTAACACTAAGCCTAACCCAAACCCTAACTCTAATCCTCAACCTCACCCTCACCCTCATCCTAAGCCTAAGCCTAACCATAACTCTAACCCTAAACCTAACCCTAAAACTAACCCTAATCCTCACCTCAACCTCACACTAACCCAAACCCTAACAGTAACCCTCACCCTAATTCTAAGCCTAACCCTAACCATAAACTTCACACTCACCCTCACCCTAACCCTAATACTAAACCTAACCCTATCCCTAACCCTAGCCCTCACCCTTACCCTAATCCTAACCCTATACCTCAATTTAAACTTCACACTAACCCGAACCCTAAACCGAACCCTAACCCTCACCCTCATGCTCGGCCTAAGCCAATGCCTAAGCCTAAGCCTAAGCCTAAACCTAACCTTAACCCTCACCCTAACACTAACACTAACACTAAAGCTAACTCTATCCCTAAATCTCACCTTCATCCTAAGCTTAACTCTAATCCTAAGACTAAAACTAAACCTCATCCTAACCCTAACCCTAACACTAACACTAACACTAACCATAACCCTAAACCTAACCCTAACAATAACCCTAACCCTAACCCTCACACTCACCCTAACCATAACTCTAACCCTAAACCTAACCCTCACCCAAACACTTACCTTCACCTTAACATAAACCCTAACGCTAACACTAACGCTCACACTAACCCTAAGCATCACCCTAACAGTAAACCTCATCCTAACACTAACCCTAACCCTCAAGCTCACCCTAAAACTCACACAAACCCTAACACTAATCCTCAATCTAACCCTCATCCTCATCCTAACCCTAACACTAACCCTCACCCTAACCCTAACCCTCACCATTACTGTAACCCTCACCCTCAGCCAAACCCTCAAATTTACCCTTACCCTCAACCCCACCCTAACCCGCACCCTAACCATAACCTTTACCCTAACCCTCACCCTAAACCTAACTCTACTCCTAAACCTCACCCTCACCTTAACCCTAACCCTAACCCAACACTAACACTAAACATCATCCTAAACCTAACCCTAACTCTCACCCTCACACTCACCGTAAACGTATCTCTAAACCTAACCCTAAAAATAACCCTAACCCTAACCCTCACCCAACCATAACCCTCACTCAAAACCTAACACTCACCCTAACACTTACCCTCACCCTAACACTGACCCTAAGCCGAACACTAGCCCTCACACTAACCCTAACCCTCAACCTAATCCTAAACCTCACCATAACCCTATCCCGAACCCTAACACTCACCCTCAACCTAGCCCTCACCATAACCCTAATTTTAACCCTCACCTTCACCCTAACCCTCATCCTCACCCTAAAACCTAAGCCTAATCCTCAATCTAACACTAACCCTGAACCTAACCTTAACCCTTACCCTAACCCTAAACCTAACCCTAACCCTCACCCTAACACTCAAACTCAGCCTAAACCTCACCTTTACCCTTACCATCAACCTCACCCTAACCCTCACCCTAACCCTAACCCTCACCCTCACCATAAACCTAACCCTGAACCTAACCCTCACCCTAAGCCTAACTCTAACCTTAAACCTTAATCTAACACTAACACTAAGCCTCACCCTCAACCTAGCCCTCACCCTATCCCTAATCTTCATTCTTAACTTTACCCTAACCCTAACCTTAACCCTTACCCTAACCATAATCCTAACCCTAAGCCTCAAATTTACCCTAAAACTCAAGCTCACCATAAAGCTAACCCTAAACCTCACCATAACCCTAAATTTACCCGAACCCTAACTCTCACCGTAAACCTAACCCTAACCCTCACTCTCAACCTCACCCTCAGCCTAACCCTAAGCCTAACCCTAACCCTAACCCTCACACTCACCCTAACCCTTATGCTAATCCTAATCCTAACCTTTAGCCTAACCCTCAGCCTCAACCTAACCCTCAACCTAACACTAACTCTAACACTAACCCTAACCCTAACCCTCAATTTCAGCCTCACCCTAACCATAACTCTAACCGTAAACCTCAACCTCATCCTAACCCGAACCCTAACCCTAACCCTAAACCTCACCCTAATGCTAACCCTAAACCTCAACCTCAAACTAGCCCTCACCCTAACCCTAATCCTATCCCTAACCCTCATCCTAACCCTCACCCTAACACTAACCTTAAACATGATCTCACATTAACCCTAATCCTAACACTAACCCTGAACCTAACCCTAACCCTCACCGTCACCGTAACCATTACCCTAACCCCCAACCTAACCCTAAATTGAACCCGAACCCTAACTCTCACCCCAACCCTAAACCTAACCCTCACCCTAAGCCAACCCTAAACCTAACCCTCTCCCTTACCGTAACCCTCACGCTCAGGCTAACCCTCACCTTTAACCTTACCGACACCCTCACCCTAACCCTAATCCTAAACCTAAACCTATCCCTAACCCTAAACCTCACCCTAACCGTAACCCTAAAACTCAATCTAACCTTCACCCTTACGCGAACCCTAAGCAGAACCCTACCCTAAACCAAATCCTAACCCTAACCCTCAGCTTAACCCTAAGCCTAACCTTAACCCTAACTCTCACACTCACCCTCACCTCAACCAAACCCTCACCCTCACCCTAACCATAACCCTCACCCTAACCCTAATCCTCACCCTACCACTTATCGTCACCATAACACTAAACCTAACCCTAACACGAACCCTCACACTAACCCTAATCCTCACCCTCACCTTAGCCCTCACCCTAACCCTAATTCTAAACCTCACCCTAACCCTAATCCTCACCCCCACCCTCACCCTCAGCCTAACCCTAAGCCTAAGTTGAAACCTAACCCTAACCCTCACCCTAATCCTAACACTAACCATAACCCTAACCCTAAACCTCAACCTAACCCTCACCCTAACCTTAACCCTAACACTAACCCTAACCCTAAACCTCGACCTAACACTCCCCCTAACCCTAAATCTAACCCTAAACCTCACCCTCACCCTAGCCCTAATCCTAACCCTAACCATAAACCTCACCCTAACCCTCACCCTAACCCACACCCTCACCCTCATCCTCACCCTCACTGTTACTCTAACCATAAACCTAAAAATAACACTAATCCTAACCCTAAACCTAACCCCAACCCTAACCCTAACCTTAATCCTAAAACTCACCATCAACCTAACCCTAACACTAACCCTAAACCTCAACCTAACCCTAACACTCACATCACGGTACCCCTAACTCTCATCCTAACCCTCACCCTAACCCTAACCCTAAACCTAAACCCCATCCTAACACTAATCCTCACCCTCACCCTCACCCTAGCCCTCACCCTAACCCTAATCCTAACCCTAATCCTCATCCTAACCCTCACACTAAGCCAAACCTTAACCATCACCCTAACCCTATTATTAACCCTAATCCTCACCCTAACCCTCAACTTAACCCGAACCCTAAGTCTCACCCTAAGACTAAACCTAACCCTCTCGCTAACCCTAACCCTCACCCTCACCCTCACCCTCAGTCTAAAACTATCCTAACCCTAATCCTAAACCTAACCTTCACACTCACCAGAACCCTTACTCTAATCCTAATCCTAACCCTAACCCTCACCCTCAGCCTCACCCTAACCCTAATTCTAACCCTAAACCTAAACCTAAACCTCACCCTAACCCTAACCCTAAACCTCACCCTCACTATAGCCCTCACCATAACCTAATCCTAACCCTAACAATCATTCTAACCCTCACTCTTAACCTAACGCTAAACCTCACCCTCACCATCACCCTAATTCTAACCCTAACCCTCAAATTAACCCTAACCCTCAACTTCACCATAACCCTTACCCTAACCATCACCCTATCCCTAAACTGAACCCAAACCCTACCCCTCACCCTAAACCTAACCCTCAACCTCAACTTCACCCTCAGCCTAACCATAAGCCTAAACGTAAACCTAACCCTAACACACACAGGAACCCTCACCCTAAAATTAATCCTAAACCTAAACCTAACCCAAACCCTAACCCTCCACCTAACTCTCACTGTAACCCTTACCCTAGCACTAAACCTAACCCTCAACCTAACCGTGACTCTAACCCTAACCCTAATCCTAACCCTAAACCTTCCGCTCACCCTAAACCTAACTCTAACCCTAACCCAAACCCTAAACCTCACCGTAAACCTAACGCTAATCCTAACCCTCACCCTAACCCTAAACCTAAACCTAACCCTCACAATAAACCTAACCCTAACCCTTACCCTCACCCTCACCCTCAGCCTAAACCTAAGCCTAATTCTAACTCTTACCCTACCCCTAACCCTAACCCTCACCGTAACCCTAACCCTAACCCTAACGCTAACACTAACCCAAAACCTAAACATAACCCTAAACGTAACCCTAAACCTAACCCTAATCCTCAGCCTCACCCTCACCCTAACCCTAACCCTAACCCTCACCCTAACTCTAAGCCTAATCCTAAACCTAACCCTCTCACACTCACACTCACCCTAACCCTATTCCTAAACCTAACCCTACCCCTATACCTAGCCTCACCAAAACCCTCACTCTAGCCCTCACCCTTACCCTAATCCAAACCCTAAATCTCATCCTAAACCTCACCCTAAACCTAACTCCAACCCTCACCATAACCCGAAGCCTAACCCTTACCCTCATGCTCGGCCTAAGCCTAAGCCTAAGCCTAACCCTAACATTAACCCTCAACCTAAACCTAACCCTAAAACTAACCGTAACTCTAACCCTAAATCTCACCCTCATCCAAAACCTAACTCTAAACCTAACCCTAAAACTAAACCTCATTCTAACCATAACCCTAACCCTCACCCTCAATGTAACTGTAACCCTAATCCGAACCCTAACCCTCACCCTAACCCTAAGCATAACCCTGATTTTTAACGTAACCCTAATCCTCACTGTAACCCTAACCCTAACCCTAACCCTAAACCTAACACTAATCCTCAGCCGCACCCTCACCCTAACCGAAATACTAACCCTAACCCTCACCCTCACCCTAAGCCTAACCCTAACCCAAAACCTAACGCTCAAACTCACCCTCACCCTAAACCTATTCCTAAACCTAACCCTATCCCTAACCCTAACCCTCACCCTCAGCCTCACCCTAGCCCTCACCCCATCCCAAAATCTAAACCTAAACCTCATCCTAACCCTAACCCTAACCCTCACCCTAACCCTAAACTTAACCGAACCCTAACTCTCACCCTAATCCTAACATAAACCCTCACACTTAACCTAACCCTCACCCTCACCCTTACCATCAGCCTAAATCTAAGCCTAACCCTAACCCTAACCCTAACACTCACACTCACAATAACCTTTACCGTAATCCTAATCCTAACCCTAAGCCTAACCCTCACCCTCTACCTAACCCTCACCCTAACCCTAACTCTAATACTAACCCAAACACTAACGCTCAACCTCAGTCTCAACCTAAACCTAAATCTAACCTTAAAGGTCACACTCATCCTAACCCTAACCCTAACCCTAACCCTAAACCTCACCCTAACTCTAAACCTAAACCTCACCCTCACCCTAGGCCTCATCCTAACCCTTACCATAACCCTCAACCTAACCGTAAACTTAACCCGAACCCTAAATCTCACCCTAACCATAACCCTAACCCTAACCCTAACCCTCACCCTTAGCCTAACCCTCACGTTTACCCTTATCGTCACCCCCACCCTAAACCTCACCCTAACCCTAACACTCAACATAACACTCATCCTAACCCTAACTCTACCCCTAAACCTCACCTTCAACCTAATCCTAACTCTAACACTAACCCTAACACGAAACCACACCCTAACCCTAACACTAACCCTCAAACTAACCCTAACACTCACCCTCAACCTCACCCTCAGCCTAAACCTAAGGCTAACTCTAACCCTCACACTCCCCCTCTCCCTAACACTAATCCTAAACCTAACCGTAACCCTAACACACACCCTCATCCTAAACGTCACCCTAACCCTAACTATAACACTAACACTAAGCCAAACCCTCACCCTAACACTCACCCTAAACCAATCTCTAACCCTAAACCTCAAACTCACACTGACCCTAACCCTAACCCTTAACCTCACCCTAACGCTTGCCCTAAACCTCAACTTCACCCTAGCCCTCACCCTAAACCTAATCCTAAACCTAAACTTCATCCTAACCCTCACACTAACTCTAACCGTAACCCTCACCCGACACCTAACCCTCCCCCTCAACCTAACCCTCAGCCTAACCCTAAGCCCAAACCTAAACCTAACCCTAACCCACACACTCACACTCACCCTAACCCTAATCCTAACCATAACCGTAACACTTAACCTCAAACTAACCCTAAACCTAAAACTAACCCTAACCCTAACCCTCATCCTAATCCTCACCTGAACCCTAACTCTAACCCTAAACCTCACACTCACCCTAACCCTAACTATAACCCTAACCCTAACCGTAAACCTCCCCTAACTCTAACCCTCATCCTCACCCTCACCCTACCCCTAACCCTAAGCCTCACAATAACCCTAAAACTAACCCTAAACCTCACCCTAACCATAACGCTCAACCTAACACTAACCCTCACGCTAACACTTACCCTCACCCTAACACTAACCCTAACTCTAACACTAACGCTCACAGTAACCCTAACTCTCACCCTAACCCTAAACCTCACCCTCACCCTAACCCTAACCATCGGCTACACCCTAGCCCCCACCCTAAACTTAAATCTAACCCTAACACTCACCCAAACCCTAACCCTCATCCTCACCCTAATCCTCACACTAACCCTAAACGTAATCCACAATCTATCCCTCACCCTCACCCTAACACTCACCCTAACCCTAACCCTCATCCAAACACTCACCCTAATCCTAAACCTATCCATCACCCTAACCCTAACCTCACCCTCACCCTCACCCTCAGCCTAAACCTAAGCCTAAGCCTAACACTAACCCTAACACTCAACCTCACTCTAGCCCTCACCCTAAACCTACTCCTAACCCTAACTCTCATCATAACACTCACCTTAACCCTAATCATAACCATCAGCGAAAACCTATTCCTCATTCCCAAGATCACCCTAAGCCTAACCCTAACCCAAAGCCTAATGCTCACATTCAACCTCACCCTAACCCTAATCCGAAAACTAACCCTATCCCTAACACTAACCCTCACCCTAACCAGAAGTCCTCACCCTAACCCTAAGCCTAAACCTAAACCTCATCCTAACCCTAACCCTAACCCTCACCCTCATGCTAAGCCTAAGCCTAAGTTAAGCCTAAGCGTAAACCTAACCCTAACCCTAACCGTCAACCTAATCCTAACCCTAACTCTCACCCTAACCCTGACCCTAACACTAACCCTAACTCTAACCCTAATCCTCACCCTCACCCTAACCCAAACTCTAAAACTAATCCTAAACCTAAACCTCATCCTAACTCCAACCCTAACCCCCACCCTTACCCTCACGGTAAACATAACCCTAACACTAACACTAACAATAACCCTAACCCTAACCCTAACCCTCACCCTAACCATAACCATAACCATAACCCTCACCGTAAACCTAACCCTCAACCTAACACTAAGCCTAACCCTAAACCTAACCGTCACACTAACCCTAACCATAACCCTAACCCTAAACCTCACCCTAACAATAACCCTACACCTCACTCTCACCCTAGCCCTCACCCTAACTCTACCTCTCATCCTCACACTAAACCTCACACTAACCTTAACACTAAACCTCAATCTAACCCTCACCTTCACCTTAACCCTAACCCTAACCCTCACCCTCAGCTAAACCCTCACCCTAACCCTAACCCTAACACTCACCCTAACCCTAATCCTCACCCTCAGCCTCATGCTAACCCTCACTATAACCCTAAACCTCACCCTCACCCTAACCCTAACCCTAACCCTAAACCTCAACCTAACTCTAACCCTAAAACTCACCCTCATCCTAGCCCTTACCCTAACCCTAATTCTAACCCTAACCCTCAACATAAACTGCCCCCTAACCCTAACTCTAACCCTAAACCTCACACTCACCCTAAACTTAACCCTAACCCTAACCCTAAACTTCACCCTAAACCTCACCCTAACGAAAATCCTCATCCTCACCCTCAAACTCACCGTAACGCTAACCATAACCCTAACAATAACACTAACCCTAACCCTAACCATAACCATAACCCTCACCCTCAGCCTCTCCCTCACCACAAATTTAACCCTATCCACAACATTAACAATAACCCGAAATCTAACCGTAACACTAATCTTCACCCCCACCCTCACCCTTAACCTAAGCCTAAGCCTAATCCTAAGCCTGACCCTCTCAATGAAAGCCTAACCTAACCCTAACCCTAAAATTTATCCTAATCCTCATCCTCACCCTCACCCTAACCGAAACCCTAAACTTAACCCTCACCCTAAACCTAAGCCTAATCCTTAACCTAACACTAACCCTCACCCTCACCCTCACCTTAAACCTATTCCTAACCCTAACCCTATCTCTAACCCTAAACCTCACCCTAACCTTCACCCTAACCCTAACCCTAACCCTAACCCTAACCTTAACCCTCAACTTCATGCTCGGCCTAAGCCTTAGCCTAAGCCTAATCATACCCCTAACCCTCACCGTAACCCTAACTGTAACACTAAGGCTAACTCTAACCCTAAACCTCATTCTCACCCTAACCTTAACTCTAACCCTAACCCTAAACCTAAACCTCATCCTAACCCAAAACATAACCCTCACTCTGACCCTCACTATAACTGTAACTCTAACCCTAACCCTAACAATAACCCTAACCCTAACCCTAACCCTCACCCGAACCAAAACCCTCACCCTAAACCAAACCCTCACCCTAACAAATACCCTCAACCTAACACTAACCCTAACCCTAACAATAACCCTCACACTAAACCTAATCCTAACCCTAAACCTCAACCTATCCCTCACCCTCACACTAACTCTAACACTAACCCTAAACTTAACCCTCACCCTAACCCTCCCACTAAAATTCTATCTAAACCTAAACCTCACCCTCACCTTAACCCTAACCCTAAACCTAACCCTAAACCACATCATAACAATAACCCAAACCTTCACCAGTACCGTCACCCTCACCATAACCCTAAACCTAACCCCAACAATAACACTACCCCTAACCCTAAACCTAACCCTAACGGAAAGCCTAACCCTAATTCTAACACTCACCCTCACCCTAACCCTAATCCTAACCCTAAACCTCAAGCTAACACTAACCCTAACCCTAACCCAAACCCTAGCACTCACCCTAACCCTAATCCTAACCCTAATCCTCCTTCTAAACCTCACCCTAACCCTAACCCTAACCCTCACCTCCAGTCTCACCCTCACCGTAACTCTAACCCTAACCCTAACAATAACACTAACCCAAACCCGAAACATCACCCTAATCCTAATCCTCACCCCCAACCTCACCCTCAGCCTAACCCTAAGCCTAAGCATAACCCTCACAATAACCCTAATCCTAAACCTAATCCTATCCATAAATCTCAACCTAACCCTCACCCTCCCCCTAACCCTAACAAAAAACCTAACCCTAACACTCACTCTAACCCTGCCCCTCACCCTAACTCTAACCCTAAACCTCACCCTCACCCTAACACTAACCCTAACCCTAAAACTCACTCTAAACCTCACCCTAACCAAAACCCTCACCCTCACCCTCAACCTCACCATAACTCTAACCCTAACCCTAACAATAACACTAACCTTAACCCTAACCCTAACCCTGACCCTAACCATAACCCTCACCCTAAGCCTCACCGTCACCGCAAACTTAACCCTAATCATAACACTAACAATAAACCTAACCCTAACCCTAATGCTAAACCTAATCCGCACCCCCACCCTCACCCTCACCCTCAGCCTAACCCTAAGCCTAAGCCTAAACCTAACCCTGACCCTCACCATAATCCCAACCTTAACCCTAAACCTAAACCTAACCCTAACCCTAAACCTGACCCTAATCCTCAGCCTCAACCACACCCTAACCCAAACACTAACCCTAATCCTCACCCTAACCCTAAGCCTAACCCTAACCCTCACCCTCACCCTAACAATTACCCTCACCCTAACACTACCCCTAACTCTCACACTAACACTCACATTAACCCTAACTCTCACCCTAACCCTAAACCTCACCCTAACCCTAACCCTAACCCTCAGCGTCACCCTAGCCCCCACCCTAACCTTAGTTCTAACCCTAACACGCACCCTAACCCTAACCCTCATCCTCACCCTAAACCTCACACTAAGCCTAACTCTAATCCTCAATCTATCCCTCACCCTCACACTAAACCTCACCCTAACCCTTACCCTAACAATGACCCTAATCCTAACCCTCACCCTTAGGGGAACATTCACCCTCAGCCTAACCTTCCCCTTAACTCTTACTGTCACGCTCCCCTTATCAGTCACCCTAAACCTAACCCTCATTCTCACACTCACCCTAACCCTAAACCTATCCATCACGCTAACCCTAAACCTCAGCTTCACCCTTACCCTCAGCCTAAACCTAAGTCTAAGCTTAACCCTAACCCTATCACTCATTCTCACACTAGCCCTCACCCTAAACCTAATCCTAACCCTAACCCCAACCTAACCCTAACTCTCACCCTCACCCTAACCCTTACCCTAATCCTCACCCTAACCCTAAACTTAACCCGAACCCTAAATCTCACCCTAACCCTAACCCTAACCCTCACCCTTAGCCTAACCCTCACGTTTACCCTTACCGTCACCCCCACCCTAAACCTCACCCTAACCCTAACACTCAACCTAAAACTCACCCAAACCCTAACTCTAACACTAACCCTAACAATAAACCACACCCAAACCTAACCCTCAAACTAACATTAACACTCACCCTCACCCTCAACCTCAGCCTAAACATAAGGCTAATTCTAACCCTCACACTCCCCTTCTCCCTAACCCTAATCCTAATCCTAACCCTGACCCTAACACACACCATCACCGTAACCCTCACCCTAACCATAACTATAACACTAACACTAAGAAAAACACTCACCCTAACACTCACCCTAACCCTATCTCTAACCCTAAACTTCAAACTCACACTGACCCTAACCCTAACCTTAAACCTCACCCTAACCCTAACCTTAAACCTCACCTTCACCGTAGCCCTCACCCTAACCCTAATCCTAAACCTAACCTTCATCCTAACCCTCACACTAACCTTAACCCTAACCCTCACTCGAACCCTAACCCTCCCCCTCAACCTAACCCTCAGCCTAACCCTAAGCCTAAACTAAACCTAACCCTAACCCACACACTCACCCTCACCCTAACCCTACTCCTAACCATAACCCTAACACTTAACCTCACCCTAACCCTAAATCTAAAACTAACACTAACCTTAACCCTCATCCTAACCCTCACCTGAACCCTAACTCTAACCCTAAACCTCACACTCACCCTAACCCTAACTCTAACCCTAACCCTAAACCTCCCCTAACTCTAACCCTCATCCTCACCCTCACCATACCCCTAACCCTAAACCTCACAATAACCCTAAAACTAACCGTAAAACTCACCCTAACATTTACCCTCACCCTAACACTAACCCTAACTCTAAAACTAACCCTCACAGTAACCCTAACTCTCACCCTAAACCTAAACCTCACCCTCACCCTAACCCTAACCCTCAGCCTCACCCTAGCCCACACCCTAAACTTAATTCTAAACCTAACACTCACCCTAACCCTAACCCTACCCCTCATCTTCACCCTAATCCTCACACTAACCCTAACCCTAATCCTCAAACTATCCCTCACCCTCACCCTAACCCTCACCCTAACCCTAACCCTCATCCAAACACTCACCCTACCCCTAACCCTATCCATCACCCTAACCCTAAACCTCACCCTCACCTTCACCCTCAGCCTAAACCCAAGCCTAAGCCTAACCCTAACCCTAATATTTACCCTCACCCTAGCCCTCACCCTAAACCTAATTCTAACCCTAACCCTCATCATAACCCTCACCCTAACCATAATCCTAAATATCACACAAAACCTATTCCTCACACCCAAGATCACCCTCAGCCTAACCCTAAGCCTAAGCCTAACCCTAGCCATAACCCTCACCCTCAACCTCACCCTCACTGCAAACTTAAAGCAAACCATAACACTAACAATAACCCTAATTTAAACCCTAACCCTAACCCTAATCCTCACACCCACCCTCACTCTCAGCCTAACACTAAGCATAACCCTAGGCCTAACCCTAACCCTCACTGTAACCATAGCCCTAAACCTAACCCTAAACCTAAACCTAGTCCTCAGCCTCACCTTCACCCTAATCCAAACCCCAACCCTAACCCTCACCCTAACCCTAAGCCTAAACCTAAACCTAACCCTAACGTTCAAACTCAACCCCACCCTAACTCTAATCTGAAACCTAAACCTATCCCTAACCCTAACCCTCAACCTAACCCTCACCGTAGCCCTCACCCTAACACTAAGTCTAAACCTAAACCTCATATTAACCCTAACCCTAACCCTCACCCTAACCCTAACCCTAACCCTCACCCTCATGCTAAGCCTAAGCCTAAGCTTAAGCCTAAGCCTAAGCCTAACCCTAACCCTCACACTAATCCGAACACTAACCCTCACCCTAACCCTAACCCTAACACAAACCCTAATTCTAACCCTAAACCTCACCCTCACCCTAACCCAAACTCTAAACCTAATCCTAAACCTAAACCTCATTCTAACCCCAACCCTAACCCACACCCTTACCCTCACGGTAAATATAACACTATAACCCTAACACTAAAAATAACCCTAACCCTAACCCTAACCCTCACCCTAACCATAACCATAACCATAACCCTCACCCTAAACCTAACCCTCAACCTAACACTAACCCTAACCCTAACCCTAACACTCACACTAACCCTAACCATCACCCTAACCCTAAACCTCACCCTAACACTAACCCTAACCCTCACCTTCACCCTAGCCCTCACCCTAACCTTAACTCTCATCCTCACCCTAAACCTCACACTAACCTTAACACTAATCCTCAATCTAACCCTCACCTTCACCTTAACCCTAAACCTAACCCTCATCCTAAACTTTACCCTCACACTTACCATAACCCTCACACTCAGCATAACCTTCATTTTTAGCCTTACCGTCACCCCAACCCTAACCCTCAGGCTAACCATAACCCTCACCCTAACACCCCTCCCTAAACCTAACTCTACCCCTAAACCTCACCCTCACCCTAAGCCTAACTCTAAACCTAACCCTAACACTAAACATCACCCTAACCCTAAACCTCACAATCACCCTCATCATAACCGTAATCCTAGCCCTAATCATAACCCTCACTCTAACCATAACCGTAAACAAAATACTATCCCTAACCCTCACACTCACTGAAACCCTAACCCTAATCCTTATCCTAAATCTAACCCTAACCCTCACCCTCAGCTAAACCCTCAACGTAACCCTAACCCTAACACTCACCCTAACCCTAATCCTCACACTCAGCCTCATGCTAACCCTAACCCTAACCCTAACCTAAACCTCAACCTAACCCTAACCCTAAAACTCACCCTCACCCTAGCCCTTACCCTAACCCTAATCCTAACCCTAACCCTCATCCTAAACCTCCCCCTAACCCTAAATCTAACCCTAAACCTCTCCCTCACCCTCACCCTAACCCTAACCCTAACCATCACCCTAACCCTAACCTTAACCCTCAACTTCATGCTCGGCCTAAGCCTAAGCCTAAGCCTAATCTTAACCCTAACCCTCACCGTAACCCTAACTGTAACACTAAGGCTAATTCTAACCCTAAACCTCACTCTCACTCTAACCCTAACGCTAACCCTAACCCTAAACCTAAACCTCATCCTAACCCAAAATATAACACTCACTCTCACCATCAACGTAACTGAAACACTAAACCTAACCCTAACAATAACCCTAACCCTAACCCTAACCCTCACCTGAACCATAACCCTCACCCTAACCCAAACCCTCACCCTAACAAATACCCTCAACCTAACACTAACCCTAGCCCTAACACTAAGCCTCACACTAACCCTAATCCCAACCCTAAACCTCAACCTAACTCTCACCCTCACACTAAACCTTACACTAACCCTAAACTTAACCCTCACCCTAACCCTCCCACTAAAACTGGATCTAAACCTAAACCTCACCCTCACCTTAACCCTAACCCTAACCGTAACCCTATACCCCACCATAACCCTAACCAAATTCCTCACCCGTACCCTCACTATCACCATAATTCTAACCCTAACCCTAACAATAACACTAATCCTAACCCTAAACCTAACCCTAACCCTAAGCCCAACACTAATAGTAACACTCACCCTCACCCTAACCCTAATCCTAACCGTAAACTTCACCCTAACACTAACCCTAACCCTCACCCAAACCCTAGCACTCACCCTAACTCTAATCCTAACCCTAATCATCATCCTAACCCTCACCCTAACCCTAACCCTAACCCTCACCCGCACCCACACCCTCACCGTAACTCTAAACCTAACCCTAACAATAACACTAAACCTAACCTGAACAATCACCCTAACCCTAATCCTCACCCCCAGCCTAACCCTAAGCCTAAGCCTAACCCTCACACTAACCCTCATACTCACCCTCACCCTAACCCTAAAGCTAAACCTAACCCTATCCCTAAACCTCAACCTAACCCTCCTCCCTCCCCTAACCCTAAAACTAAACCTAAACCTAACCCTCACCCTAACCCTCCCCCTCACCTAACTCTAACCCTAAACTTCACCCTGACCCTAAACAAAACCCTCACTCTCACCCTCAACCTCACCGTAACTCTAACCCTAACCCTAACAATAAAACTAACCCTAACCCTAACCCTAACCCTGACCCTAACCATAACCATAACCCTCACCCTCACACTCACACTCACCGCAAACTTAACCTGAACCATAACACTAACAATAAACCTAAACCTAACCATAACCCTAAACCTAATCCGCAACCCCACCCTCACCCTCAACTTCAGTCTAACCCTTAGCCTAAGCCTAACCCTCACCATAATCCTAACCTTAACCCTAAACCTAACCCTAACCCTAACCCTAAACCTAACCCTAATCCTCAGCCTCAACCACACCCTAACCCAAACCCTAACCCTAACCCTCACCCTAAACCTAAGCCTTAACCTAACCTTAACCCTCACCCTAACACTTACCCTCACCCTAACACTAACCCTAACTCTCACACTAACCCTCACAGTAACCCTAACTGTCACCCTAACCCTAAACCTCACCCTAACCCTAACCCTAACCCTCAGCGTCAACCTAGCCCCCACCCTAATCTTAATTCTAACCCTAACCCTCACCCTAACACTAACCCTCATCCTCACCCTAAACCTCACACTAACCCTAACCCTAATCCTCAATCTATCCTTCACCCTAACCCTAATCCTTACCCTAACAATGACCCTAATCCTAACCCTCACCCTTAGGGCAATATTCAACCTCAGCCTAACCCTCATCTTTACTCTGACCTTCACGCTCACCCTAACAGTCACCCTAACCCTAACCCTCATTCTAACACTCACCCTAACCCTAACCCTATCCATCACCCTAACCCTATCACTCACCCTCACCCTCACCCTCAGCCTAAACCTAAGTTTAAGCCTAACCCTAACCCTAACACTCAACCTCACCCTAGCCCTCACTCTAAACCTAATCCTAACCCTATCCCTCATCCTAACCCTCACCCTAATCCGCACCCTAACCATCACCCAAAACCTATTCCTCACCCCCAATCTCACCCTCAGCCTAACCCTAAGCCTAAGCCTAAACTTAAACGTAACCCTCACCCTCAGCCTCACCCTCACCGCAAACATAACCAAAACCATAACACTGACAATAACACTAATTTTAACCCGAAACCTAACCCTAATCCTAACCCCCACCCTCACCCTCAGCCTAACCCTAAGCCTAACCCTAGGCGTAACACTAATCCTGATTGTGACCCTAAACATAACATTAACCCTAACCCTAAACCTAACACTAATCATCAGACGCACCCTCACCCTAACCCACACCCTAACCCTAAGCCTAAGCCTAACCCTAACCCTAACGCTCACACTCACCCTCACCCTAAACCTAATCTTAAAACTAACCCTATCCCTAACCCTAACCCTCACCCTATCCCTCATCCTAATCCAACCCCTAACACTAACACTAACACAAACCCTCACCCTAACCCTCAACCTAACCCTAATTTTAATCCTAACCCTCACCTTCGCCTTAACCGTAACCCTAACCATAACCCTAAACCTCACCCTAACACTAACCCTAAACCTTACCCTAACCCTAACCCTAAACCTCACTCTCACCCTAGCCCTCACCCTAACCCTAACCTTAACCCTAACCCTCACCCTAACCATAACCCTCACCATAACTCTGACTTTCACACTAAACCTAACCCTAACCCTCACCCTCATCATCACCCTAACCCTTACCTAATCCTCACCCTCACCCTAAACCAAACGCTAACCCTAACACTGACTCGAACCCTAAGCCTAACTCTAACCCTAACCCTCACACTCACCCTCAATCTAAACCTAATCCTAAAACTATCCCTATCCCTAAGCCTAACCCTCACATGAACCATCACCCTAGTGCTCACCCTAACCCTAATCCTAACACTTCACCTCATCCTAACACTCACCCTAACCCAAACCTAACCCTCACACTAACCCTCACCCTAACCCTAACAGTAACACTAACGCTAACTCTAACCCTAAACCTCACCCTCACCCTAACCCTAATTCTAACCCTAACCCTTAATATAAACCTCACCCTAAACCGAAACCTAACCCTCACCCTCATAGTAACCGTAAGCCTAACCCTAACCCTAACAATAACACTAAAAGTGAACCTAACCCTCATTGTAACCATAACCGTCACCATAACCCTAACCCTCACCCTAACACTTACCCTCACCCTAACACTAACCCCAACCCTAACACTAATCCTCACACTAACCCTCACCATCACCCTAACCTAAACCTCACCCTAACCCTAAACCTCACCGTCACCCTAGCCCTCACCCTAACCCTAACCCTCACCATAAACCTAGACCTAATCCTAACCCTCTACCTTAACCTAACCCTCACGTTCATCATAACCTTAACCCTAACCCTAAGAATAACCATAACCCTAAACCTAAACTTAAATTTCACCTTCACCGTAACTCTAACCCTAACCCAAACCCTCACCCTAACCCTAACCCTGACGCTAACCCTAACGATAAACCTCACCATAAACCTAACACTAACCCTAATCTTCACCCTAGGACATACCCTAACCCTAATCCAACCCTAACCCTCATCCTAACCCTTACTCTAACCCTAAACCAAACCCTCACCCTAAATCTAACCCTCACCCTCACCCTTAGCCTCAGCCTAACCCTAAGCAAAACACTAACCCTAACAACAACTGTCACACTCACAGTTACCGTAACCCTAATCCTAACCCTAACACCAACCCTAACCCTAACACTAAACCTAAACCTAACCCTCACCCTAACCCTCACTCTAAAGCTAACCCTAAACCTATTGCTCATCCTAGCACATAACCTAACGCTAATCCTATCCCTAACACTCAACATAAACCTCAACCTTACCCTCGCTCTAAACCTTAACCTAAAGTTAACCCTCACCCTCACCCTAACCCTAATGCTAACCCTAACCCTAACACAAACACTAACCTCACACTCACCCTCACCTTATCCCTAATCCTAATCCTAAACCTTACCCTAACCCTCACCCTCACCCTAACTCTCAGCCTAACCCTACCCCTACCCCTAACACTAACACTAATCCTCACCCTAACCCTCACCCCAACCCTAGCTCTAATCCTATCCCTCACCCTCGCCTTAACTGTAACCCTAACCCTAACCCTAAACCTCACCCTAACCCTAACCCTAAACCTCACTCTCACCCTAAACCTCACCCTAACCCTAACCCTAAACCTCACTCTCACCCTAGCCCTCACCCTAACCCTAACCCTAACCCTCAATCTCAGCCTAAGCCTAAACCTAAACCTAAGCTTAATCCTAACCCTAACCCTCAAACTAACCCTCACAATAACCCTCACCCTAACACTAACAGTAACACTAACGCTAACTCTAACCCTAAACTTCACTCTCACCCAAACCCTAATTCTAACCGTAACCCTTAATATAAACCTCACCCTAAACCGAACCCTAACCCTCACCCTCACAGTAACCGTAACCCTAACCATAACTCTAACAATAACTCTAAACCTAACCCTAACCTTCATTGTAACCCTAAGCATCACCATAAACCTAAACCTCACTCTAACACTTCCCCTCACGGTAACACTAACTCTAACCCTAACACTAATTCTCACCCTAACCCTAAACATCACCCTAACCATAAACCTCACCCTAAACCTAGACCTAATCATAACCCTCAACCTTACCCTAAACCTCACTCTCATCATAATCTTAACCCTAATCCCCACCCTATGCCTAAACCTAATCCTAACCCTAAACCTCACCCGAACTGTAACCCTAAACCTCATCCTCATGATAGCCCACACCCTAACCATAAACCTAAACCTAACCCTCATCCTAACACTCACCCTAACCCTAAACCTAAACCTCACCCTAAACCTAAACCTCACCCTCACCCTCAGCCTAACCCTAAGCCTAAACATAACCCTAACCATAACCCTCACACTCAACCTCACCCAAAACCTAATCCTAAACCTAAACCTATCCCTAACACTAACCCTCACCCTAACCCTCACCCTAACCCTAACCCTGACACTAAACCTAACACTAACACTCACAGTAAATCTCAACACTAACTCTAACCCTAAACCTGACCCTATCCCTCACTCTAACCCTAACTCTAACCCTAAACCTCACCCTCACCCTCATCCTAAACCTAATCCTAAACATCACCCTCATCCTAACCCTCACCCTAACACTAACCCTAACACTAATCCTAAACCTAATCCTCATCCTAACTCTCACCCTAACCCTAACCCTAACTCTCACTCAAACGCTAACCCTAACACAAACCCTAACCCTAACCCTCAACCTCACCCTCACCCTCAGCTTAACCCTAAGCCTAACCTTAACCTAAGCCTAACCGAAACACTCACCCTAACACTAACCTTTATCCTAATCCTAACCCTAACCCAAACCCTCACCTAAGACCCTCACCCTCATCCTAACCCTCACACAAACCCAAACACTAACTCTAACCCTAATCCTAAACCTTACCCTAACCCTCACCTTAACCCTAAAACGAACACTAAACCTCACCCTCACCCTCACCCTAAATCTAACCCTAACCCTAAACCTCACCCTAACCATAACCCTCACAGTCACCCTCACCTTCGCAGTAAATCTAACCCTAAACCTAACAATAACACTAACCCTCACCCTAACCCTAACACTAACCCTCACCGTAACCCTAACCCTAACCCTAAACCTCACCCTCACCCTAAACCTCACCCTAACACTAACCCTAAACCTCACTCTCACCCTAGCCCTCCCCTAACCCTACCCTAACCCTAACCCTCACCCTAACCATAACCCTCACCATAACCCTAAATTTCACACTAACCCTAATCCTAACCCTCATCCTCAACCTAACCCTAACCCTAACCCTCACCCTCACCCTAAACCAAACCCTAACCCTAACACTGACTCTAAACCTAAGCCTAACCCTAACCCTAACCCTCACACTTACCCTCAATCTAAACCTAATCCTAAATGTAACCCTATCCCTAACCCTAACCCTCACATTAACCATCACCCTAGCACTCACCCTAACCCTAATTCTAACCCTACACCTCATCCTAACACTCAGCCTAATGCTAACCCTAACCCTTGCTCTAACCCTAACCCTAACCCTCACCCTCACTCTCGGCCTAAGCCTAAGCCTAACCCTAAGCTTAAGCCTAACCCTAACCCTCACACTAACCCTCACTCTAACTCTAACACTAACACTAAAGCTAACTCTAGCCCTAAACCTCACCCTAACCCTAACTCTAACCCTAACCCTTAATATAAACCTCACCCTAAACAGAACCCTAACCCTCACTCTCACAGTAACCGTAACCCTAACCCTAACCCTAACAATAACACTAAACCTAAACCTAACCCTCATTGTAATCATAACCGTCACCATAACCCTAACCCTCACCCTAACACTTACCCTCACCCTAACACTAACCCTAACCCTAACACTAATCCTCACACTAACCCTAACCATCACCCTAACCCTAAACCTCACCCTAACCCTAAACCTCACCCTCACCCTAGCCCTCAACCTAACCCTCACCCTAAACCTAGACCTAATCCTAACCCTCAAACTTACCCTAACCCTCACCCTCACCATAACCTTAACGCTAACACCCATCCTATGCCTAAAAATAATCCTAACCCTAAACCTCAACCTAAACCTAACCCTAAACCTCACCCTCATGCTAGCCCTCACCCTAATCCTAATGCTAAACCTAACCCTCATCCTAACCCTCACCGTAACCCTAAACCTAAACCTCACACTAAACCTAAAGCTCACCCTCACCCTCAGCCTAACCGTAAACATAAACATAACACTAAATATAACCCTCACACTCAACCTCACCCAAAACCTCATCCTAAACCTAATCCTATCCCTAACCCTAACCCTCACCTTAACCCTCACCCTAACCCTAACCCTAACACTAAACCGAACACTAACCCTCACAGTAAATCTCAACTTAACACTAACTCTAACCCTAAAACTCACCCTCACCCTAACTCTAACCCTCACCCTCACCCTCACCCTCAGCCTATCCCTAAGCCTAAACCTAACCCTAACCCTAAACCTCATACTCACCCTCACACTAACCCTAATCCTAATCCTAACCCTAAACCTAACCCTCACCCTAACACTAACCCTCACCATAACCCTAACCCTATCACTAACCCTAACCCTAAACCTCACCCTATCCCTCACCCTAACCCTAACTCTAATCCTAAACCTCACCCTCACTCTCACCCTAACCCTAACCCTAAACATCACCCTCATCCTAACCCTCACACTAAACCTAACCCTAACACTAATCCTAACCCTAATCCTCATCCTAACTCTCACCCTAACCCTAACACTAACTCTCACCCAAACACTAACCCTAACCTAATCCTCACCCTCACCCTCACCCTCACCCTCAGCTTAATGCTAAGCCTAACCCTAACCCTAAGCCTAATCCAAACACTCACCCTAATGCTAACCCTAATCCTAATCCTAGACCTAGCACTAAACCTCACCCTAATCCTCACCCTCATCCTAACCCTCACCCTAACCCTAAACCTAACACTAACCCTAACCCTAAACCTCACCCTAAACCTCACCTTAACCCTACATCTAACCCTAAACCTCAACCCCACCCTCACGCTAAACCTAACACTAACCCTAATCCTCAACCTAGGACATACCCTAACCCTAATCTAACCCTAACCCTCACACTAACCCTCACTCTAACCCTAAACAAAACCCTCACCCTAAATCTAACCCTCACCCTCACCCTCAGCCTCAGCTTAACCCTAAGCCTAACACTAACCCTAACCCTAACTGTCACACTCACAGTCACCGTAACCCTACTCCTAAACCTAACACCAACCCTAACCCTAAACCTTAATATAAACCTCACCCTAAACAGAACCCTAAACCTCACCCTCACAGTAACCGCAACCCTAACCCTAACCCTAACAATAACACTAAAACTAAATCTAACCCTCATTGTAACCATAACCGTCACCATAAACCTAACCCTCACCCTAACACTTACCCTCACATTAACACTAATCCTAACCCTAACACTAATCCTCACTCTAACACTAATCATCATCCTAACCCTAAACCTCACCCTCACCCTAGCCCTCAACTTAACCCTAACCCTCACCCTAAACCTAGACCTAATCCTAACCATCAAACTTACCCTAAACCTCACCCTCATCATAACCGTAACCATAACCCCCACCCTATGCTTAAACTTAATCCTAACCCTAAACCTCACCCTAAACCTAACCCTAACCCTCAACCTCATGTTAGCCCTCACCCTAATCCTAATCCAAAACCTATTCCTCATCCTAACCCTCACCCTAACAATAAACCTAACACTCACCCAAACCCTAAACCTCACCCTCACCCTCAGCCTAACCCTAAGTCTAATCATAATCCTAACCATAACCCTCACACTCAACCTCACCCAAAACCTAATCCTAAACCTAACCCTATCCCTAACACTAACCCTAACACTAACCCTCACACAAAACCTCAACTTAACACTAACTCTAACCCTAAATCTCACCGTCACCCTAACCCTAAACCTCACCCTCAACCTCACCCTCAGCCTATACCTAAGCCTAAACCTAACCCTAACCATAACCCTCATACTCACACTCACACTAACCCTAATCCTAATCCTAACCCTAAACCTAACCCTCACTCTAACACTAATCCTCACCCTAACCCTAACCCTAACACTAACCCTAACCCTAAACCTCACCCTATCCCTTACTCTAACCATAAATCTAACCCTAGAACTCACCCTCAACCTCACCCTAATCCTAATCCTAAACATCAACATCATCCTAACCCTCACCCTAACCCTAACCCTAACACTTATCCTAACCCTAATCCTCATCCTAACTCTCACCCTAACCCTAACCCTAACTCTCACCCAAACGCTAACCCTAACCCAAACCCAAATCCTAATCCTCACCCTCACCCTAACCCTCAGCTTAATGCTAAGCCAAACCCTAACCCTAAGTCTAACACAAACACTCACCCTAATGCTAACCCTAATCCTAGCCCTAACTCTAAACCTCAACCTAACCCTCACCCTCATCCTAACCCTCACCCTAACACTAACCCTCATCCTAACACAAACCCTAAATCTCAATCTAAACCTCACCCTAAGCCTAAATCTAACCCTAAACCTCACCCTCACCCTCACCCTAAACCTAACCCTAACCCTAAACCTCACCCTAACCCTAACCCTCACACTCACCCTCACCTTCACCGTAACTCACCCTAACCCTAACAATAACACTAACCCTCACCCTAAACCTAACACTCACCCTCACCGTAATCATAAAACTAAACCAAAACCTCACCCTAACCCTTACCCTAACCCTAACCTAAACCTCACCCTAACCCTAAACCTAACCCTCACCCTCAGCCTCACCCTCACTGTAAACTTAAACCTCACCATAACAATAACAATAACAATAACCGTAACCCTAAACTTACCCTCAACCTCACACTAACCCTAACCCTCACCCTAAACCTATCACTCACCCTCACTGTAACCCTCACCATAACACTCACCCTAACCCTAAACCTAACCCTGAAACTCACCCTAACTCTAACCCTAACCCTCACCCTCAACCTAGCACTCAACCTAGCCCTAGTCTTAAACCTAAACCTCACCCTAAACCTCACCCTAACCCTAAAGCTAACCCGCACCCTAACCCTAAAACCCTAAAAATCAACCTAAACCTAACCCTCACCTTCACCCTCAAGCTCGGCCTAAGCATAAGCCTAAGCCTAAGGCTAAGCCTAACACTGACACTCACCCTCACCCTCACCGTAACCGTAACACTAACCCTACCCCTAACCCTCACACTAGCACCCTAACGCTAACCCTAACCCTAAACCTCACCCTCAGCCTTAACCTAACCCTCATCCTCACCCTCAGCTTAACACTAAGCCTAAGCCTAAGCCTAACACTAACCCTTACACTCACACTAGCCGAAACCATAACCCTAACCATAACACTAAACCTAACCCTAACACTCACACTAGCCCTAACCCTAACCCTAAAAATAAACCTAAACCTCACCCTCACCCTAAAACTAACCCTAACTCTAAACCTCATCCTAACCCTAACCCTAACCCTCAACATTACCCTCACCCTCACCCTTACCTTAACCTTAAACTTAACCCTAACCCTAAGAATAACCATAACCCGAAACCTAAACTTAAAACTCACCCTCACCGTAACTCTAACGCTAATCCAAACCGTCACCCTAACCCTAACCCTGACCCTAAACCTAATGCTTAACCTCACCCTAAACCTAAAACTAATCCTAATCCTCACCCTAGGACATACCCTAACCCTAATCCAACCCTAACCCTCACCCTAACCCTCACTCTAACCCTAAACCAAACACTCACCCTAAATCTAACCCTCACCCTCACCCTCAGCCTCAGCCTAACCCTAAGCCTAACACTAACCCTAACCTTAACTGTCACACTCACAGTCACCGTAACCCTAATCCTAATCCTAACACTAACACTAACCCTAAATCTAAAACTCACCCCAACCCTCACTCTAACCCTAACCCTAACAGTGTTGCTGGTTCTAGCACATACCCTAACGCTAATCCTATCCCTAACCCTCACCATAACCTTCACCCTAACCCTCACTCTAAACCTAACCCTAAAGCTAAACCTCACCCTCACCCTAAACCTAATGCTAACCCTAACACTAACACTAACACTAACCCTCACACTCACCCTCACTTTAACCCTAATCCTAAACCTAGGCCTTACCATAACCCTCACCCTCACACTAACCCTCATCCTAACTCTACCCCTAACACTAACACTAACACTAACCCTCACCCTAAACTTCACACTAAACCTAACTCTAATCCTAACCCTCAACCTCGCCTTAACCGTAACCCTAACCATAACCCTAAACCTCACCCTAACCCTAACCCTAAACCTCACCCTCAACCTAAACCTCACCCTAACCCTAACCCTAAACCTCACTCTCACCCTAGCCCTCACCCTAAACCTAAACCTAACCCTAACCCTCACCATAACCCTAAATTTCACACTAAACCTAACCCTAACCCTCACCCTCACCCTCACCTAACCCTAACCCTAACCCTCACCATAACCCTAACTTTCACACTAAACCTAACCCTAACCCTCACCCTCACCCTCACCCTAACCCTAACCCTAACCCTCACCCTCACCCTAAACCAAACCCTAACCCTAACACTCACTCTAACCCTAAGCCTGAGCCTAACCCTCACCCTAACCCTCACACTCACCCTCAATCTAAACCTAATCCTACACCTAACCCTATCCCTAACCCTAACCCTCAAATTAACCATCACCCTAGCGCTCACCCTAACCCTAATCCTAACACTACACCACATCCTAACACTCACTCTAACCCTAACCCTAACCCTCAACCTAACCCTAACCCTAACCCTCACCCTCAGTCTTGGGCTAAGCCTAAGCCTAACCCTAAGATTAAGCCTAACCCTAAACCTCACTCTAACCCTCACCTTAACTCTAACACTAACACTAACGCTAACTCTAACCTTAAACCACACCATCACCCTAACCCTAACTCTAACCCTCACCCTTAATATAAACCTCAACCTAAACCGAACCCTAACCCTCACCCTAACAATAACTGAAAACCTAACCCTAACCCTAACAATAACCCTAAATCTAGCTCTAACCCTCATTGTAACCATAAATGTCAACATAACCCTAAATCTCACCATAACACTTACCCTCACCCTAACACTAACCCCAACCCTAACACTAATCCTCACACTAACCCTATCCATCATTCTAACCCTAAACCTCACCCTAACCCTAAACCTCACCCTCACCCTAGCCCTCACCCTAACCCTAACACTCACCCTAAACCTAGACCTAATCCTAACCCTCAACCTTACCCTAACCCTCACCTTCATCATAACCTTAACCCTAACCCTCACCCTATGCCTAAACTTAATCCTAACCCTAAACCTCTCCCTAACCTTAACCCTAAACCTCACCCTCATTCTAGCCCTTACCCTAATCCTAATCCTAAATCTAACACTCATAATAACCCTCACCCTAACCCTAACCCTCAACCTCACCCTCAGCCTAACCCTAAGCATATTCATAACCCTAATCATAACCCTCACACTCAACCTCACCCAAAACCTAATCGTAAACCTAACGCTATCCCTAACCCTAACCCTCACCGTAACCCTAACACTCACCCTAACCCTAACCCTAACACTAACCCTAACACTAACCCTCACAATAAACCTCAAAATAACACTAACTCTAACCCTAAACCTCACCCTCACCCTAACGCTAACCCTCACCCTCACCCTCACCCTCAGCCTATCCCTAAGCCTAAACCTAACCCTAACCCTAACCCTCATACTCACCCTCACACTAACCCTAATCCTAATCCTAACCCTAAACCTAACCCTCACCCTAACACTAACCCTCACCCTAACCCTAACCCTAACACTAACCCTAACCCTAAACCTCACCCTATCCCTTACCCTAACCCTAACTCTAACCGTAAAACTCACCCTCACCCTCACCCTAACCCTAATCCTAAACATTACCCCCATCCTAAACTTCAACCTAAACCTAACCCTAACACTAATCCTAACCCTAATCCTCATCCTAACCCTAACACTAACTCTCACCCAAACGCTAACCCTAACCCAAACCCTAACCCTAATCCTCACCCTCACCCTCACCCTCAGCTTAACGCTAAGCCTAACCCTAACCCTGAGCCTAACACAAACACTCACCCTAACACTAACCCTAATTCTAATCCTAACCCTAACTCTAAAGCTCACCCTAACTCTCACCCTCATCCTAACCCTCACCCTAATACTAACCATAACCCTAAACCTCACCCTAACCATCAATCTAACCCTAAATATAACCCTAAAACTCACCCTCACCCTCACCCTAAACCTAACCCTAACCCTAAACCTCACCCTAACCCTAACCCTCACCCTCACCCTCACCTTCACCGTAACTCTAACCCTAACCCTAACAATAACACTAACCCTCACCCCAAACCTAACACTCACCCTCACCATAATCATAAACCTGACCCAAACCCTCACCCTAACCCTTACCCTAACCCTAACCTAAACCTAACCCTAACCCTAAATCTAACCCTCACCCTCAGCCTCACCCTCACTGTAAAATTAAACCTAACCATAACACTAACAATAACAATAACCCTACCCTAATCTTACCCTCAACCTCACACTAACCTAACCCTCACCCTAACCCTAACCCTCACCCTCAATGTAACACTCACCCTAACACTCACCCTAACCCTAAACCTAACCCTATCCCTAAACCGCACCCTAACTCCAACCCTAACCCTCACCCTCACCCTAGCACTCACCCTAGCCCTAATCTTTTTTTTTTGGTTTTTCTTTTTCTTTTTTTAATTTAATTTTATTTTATTTGAGAAGATACTGTACAGAGGGGCTACAATTACATGGGCAGGATAATGCATACATTTCTTACCAAGCATTGCAGCCTCCTCCTTTGTTTACCCTTCACCTCCCTTCCCAGCCTCCCACCCAATTATACCCCCTTCCCCCCCCTACACCGTCATTGTAAAGCTGGTTTTGACATGCCCTAATCTTAAACCTAAACCTCACCATAAGCCTCACCCTAACCCTCACCCTAACCCTCACCCTAACCCTAAAACTCTAACAATCACCCTAACCCTAACCCTCACCTTCACCCTCAAGCTCAGCCTAAGCATAAGCCTAGGCCTAAGGTTAACCCTAACCCTCACCCGCACCCTCAGCTTAACACTAAGCCTAAACCTAACCCTAACCCTAACCCTCACCCTAACACTCACCCTCATCCTAACCCTCACCCTAACCCTAACCCTAACACTAACCCTAACCCTAAACCTAACCCTAAACCTCCCCCTCACCCTAAATCTAACCGTAAACCTCACCCTCACCCTCAACCTAAACCCAACCCTAACCCTAAACCTCACCCTAACCCTAACCCTCACACTCACCCTCACCTTCGCCGTAACTCTAACCCTAACACTAACAATAACACTATCACCTTAACCCTAACACTCACCCTCACCTTAATCCTAACCCTAACCCAAACCCTCACCCTAACCTTTACCCTAACCTTAATCTAAACCTCACCCTAACCCTAAACCTAACCCTCACCTCAGCCTCACCCTCACTGTGAACTGAAAACTGACCATAACACTAACAATAACACTAACTATAACCCTAATCTAACCCTCACCATCACCCTCACCCTAACCCTAACCCTCACCCTAACCCTAACACTCACGCTCACCGTAATCCTCACCCTAACACTCACCCTAACCCTAACCCTAAACCTCACCCTAACTCTAACCCTAACCCTCAACCTCAACCTAGCACTGACCCTAGCCCTAATCTTAAACCTAAACCTCACCCTAAACCTAACCGTAACCCTCACCCTAACCCTAAAACTCTAACAATCACCCTAACCCTTACCCTCACCTTCACCCTCAAGCTCGGCCTAAGCATAAACCTAAGCCTAAGGCTACGCTTAACCATCACAGTCACCGTCACCCTCACTGTAACCGTAACACTAACCCTAACCCTACCCCTCACACTAACCCGCTCCCTAACGCTAACCCTAACCCTAAACCTCACCCTCACCCTAAACCTATCCTTCACCCTCACCCTCAGCCTAACCCTAAGCCTAAGCCTAACCCTAACCCTCACCCCACCCTCAGCTTAACACTAAGCCTAAGCCTAAGCCTAACCCTAATTCTCACCCTCACACTAGCCCTCACCATAACCCAAACCATAACATTAAACCTAACCCTAACACTCACACTAACCCTAACCCTAACCCTAACAATAACCCTAAACCTCACCCTCACCCTAACACTAACCCTAACTCTAAACCTCATTCTAACCCTAACCCTAACCCTCAACCTCACCCTCACCCTCACCTGTACCTTAAACTTAACCCTAACCCTAAGAAGAACAATAATCCTAAACCTAAACTTAAAACTAACCCTCACCGTAACTCTAACCCTAACCCAAACCCTCACCCTAAACCTAGCCCTCACCCTAACCCTAGTGCTAAACCTAACCCTCAATTTTAACCTTACTGTCACCCTCAACCTATCCCTAACCCTAACCCTAACCCTCATCCTAACCCTCAGCCTAACCATAACCGAACCATCACGCTAACCCTAACCCTCAACCTCACCCTCAGCATCAGCCCTAACCTAAGCCTAGGCCTAGACCTAACCCTAACCCTCACCCTCACCTTAGCCCTCACCCTCACCCTAATCCTAACCCTAACCCTCATCCTAACCCTAAACCTAACACAAACAATAACCCTAACCCTAACCCTCATTCTAACCATAATCCTCACCCTAACCTTAACCCTCACCCTAACATTTACCCTCACCATAACACTAACGCTAACCCTAACACTAACCCTCACACTAAACCTAACCATCACCCTAACCCTAACACTCACCCTAACACTAGCCCTAACCCTAAGCCTAAACCTAACCCTCACCCTAACACTTACCCTCACCCTAACACTAACGCTTACCCTGACCCCAAGCCTAACCCTAACCCTAATCCTCACCCTCACCCTAGCCCTCACCCTAAACCTAATCCTAACCCTAACCTTAATCTTAACCCTAAACCTAACCGTAACCCTAACCATCAACCTAAACCTAATCCTCATCCCCACACTCACCCTCAGCCTAACCCTAAGCCTAATCCTAAGCCTAACTCTAACCCTCACCCTCACCCTCACCAAAACCCTAGTCCTAAACCTAACCCCAACCCTAAACCACAACCTAACCCTCACCCTAACCATAAGCCTAACACTAACTCTAACCCTAACCCTCACCCTAACCCTCCCCTGAACCTAACTCTAACCCTAAACCTCACCCTCACCCTAAACCTAAACCTCACCCTCACCCTCACACTCACCGTAACTCTAACCCTAACCCTAACAATAACACTAACCCTAACCCTAACCCTAACGCTCACCCTTACCGTAACCCTAACCTAAACCCAAGCCCTCACCCTAACCCTAAACCTAAACCTAACCCTAAACCACACCCTAACCCTAAACCTATACCTCACCCTCAGCCTCACCCTCACTGTGAACTTAACCTTAACCTTAACACTAAAAATAACCCTAACCCTAATTCTATCCCTTACCCTCACACTAACCCTAACCCTAATCCTCACAGTAACCATAACCCTGTCCCTCACCCTAACCATAAACCTAATCCTAATCCTTAACTTCACCATTATGCTAACTCTAAACCTCACCCTCACCCTTGCCCTCATCCTAACCCTAATCCTAACTCTAAACCTCATCCTAACCCTCACCCAAAACCTAACCCTAACCCTCACCTTAACCCTAACCCTCACGCTCACCCTCACCCTCTGCCTAACCCTATGCCTAACCCTAAGCCTAACCCTAACCCTCATACTCGCCCTCATCCTAACACTAATCCCAACACTAACCCTAACTATAACACTAACCCTCACCCTAACCCTCCCCTAACCCTAAATCTAAACCTAAACCTCACCCTGAACCTAACCCTAACTCTAACCATAACCCTAAAACTAAACCTCACGCTAACCCTAACCCTAACCCTCCCCCTCTCCCTAAACCTAAAAATAACACTAACCCAAATACTAATCCTAATCCTAACTATAACTCTCACCCTAACCCTAACCGTCACCCTAACACTTACCCTCAACCTAAAACTTACCCTAATCCTAACGCTAACCCTCCCACTAACCCTAACCATCACCTTAACCCTAAACCTCAACCTAACCCTATCCCTAACCCTCAACCTCACCCTAGGCCTCATCCTAACCCTACCCCTCATCCTCACCCTAAACCTCACACTAACCCTAATACTAATACTCAGTCTAACCCTCACCCTCACCTTAACCCTAACCCTAATCCTCACCCTAACCCTAACCCTCACATTTACCCTTACTGTCACCCTCAACCAAACCCTCACCCTAACCCAAAACCTCATCCTAACCCTCAGCCTAACCGTAACCCTAACCATCACGCTAACCCTAACCCTCAACCTCATCCTAAACCTAAGCCTAAGCCTAACTCTAACACTCACCCTCACCCTAGCCCTCACACTAACCCTAATCCTAACCCTAACCCTCATCCTATCCCTAAACCCAACCCTAACAATAACCCTAAAACTAAACCTAACCCTCATTCTAACCATAAACCTAACCGTAACCCTAACCCTCACCCTAAAACTTACCCAAACCCTAACACTAACCCTAACCCTAACACTAACCCTCACACTAACCCTAACACTCACCCTAACCCTAACACTCACCCTAACCCTAAACCTAACCCTCACCCTCACCCTAGCCCTCACGCAACCTTAACTATCATCCTCACCCTAAACCTCACACTAACCCTAAAACTAATCCTCAATCTAAACCACACCCTCACCCTAACCCTAACTCTAACCCTCACTCTAACCCTTACCCTCACATTTACCGTAATCCTCATTCTCAGCCTAGCCCTCAACTTTACACTTACTATCACACTCATGCTAACCCTCACACTAACCCTAACCCTCATCCTAACCCTCACCCTGACCATAACCTTAAGCATCACCCTAACTCTAACCCTCACACACACCCTCACCATAACACTAACCCTCACAGTAACACTAACTCTAACCATAAACATCACCCTCAGCCTAACCCTAACCCTAATCCTAATCCTAAACATAACCATAACCATAACCCTTACCCTAACACTCACCCTAACCCTAACCCTCACCCTAACACTAATTCTAACACTAAACCTCACCTTCACCCTAATCCTAACCCTAAAGCTCACCCTAACCCTAACCCTATACCTCACTCTCACGCTAGAGCCCAACCTCACACTAATACTAACCCTAACCCTCATCCTAACCCTCAACCTAAACCTAATCCTAACTCTCACCCTAACCTTAAATCTCACCCTCAACCTCACCCTCATCCTAACACTAAGCCTAACCCTAAATCTAACCCTAACCCACACGCTCACCCTCAACCTTACCCTAATCCTAACCCTAAACCTAACTGTAACCCTAACACTCACACTAACCCTCACCCTAACACTAACTCTAAACCGAACCCTAACTGTAACCTTCACCTTAAGCCTAAATCTAACCATAAACCTCACCCTCACCCTAACTCTAACTCTAACCCTAATCTTAACCCTGAACTTCACCCTAAACCTAACCCTAACCCGCACCGTAACTATAAATCTCACCCTAACCCTAACCCTCACCCTAAAACTAACCCTAACCCTAACACTAACCCTCACACTAACCCTAAACCTCACCCTAAGCCTAAACCTCTCCCTAACCCTAACACTAACCCTAACCCTCACCCTCACCCTCGCTCTCACTCTAACCCTAATTCTAACCCTTACCTTCACATAACACTAACACTCATCCTCAACCTAAAGCTCACACTAACCCTAGTCCTAATCCAAAATCTAACCCTCAGCCTCACCCTAATCCCTAACCCAAACCCTTGCCATAACCCTCACCCTAACTGTAACACTCTCCCTTATTTTAACCCTCACCCTCAGCCTAACCCTCAACTTTAACCTTACCATCACCCTCACCCTAACCCTCACCCTATCCCTAAACCTCATCCTAACTTTCAAGCTAACCGTAACCCTAACCATCACCCTAAACCTAACCCTCACCCTCACCCTCACACTAGCCCTCACCCTAATCCTAATCCTAACGTTAACCATCATCCTAAACCTCACTCTAACCCTAACCCTAACCATCACCCTAAAACTAACCCTCACCCTCAACCTCACCATCAGACTAAAACTATTCATAAACCTAATCCTAACCCTAAACCTGAACCTTAAACTAACCCTTACCCTAATCCTAACCCTAAGACTAACCCTAATCTTAAACCTAAACCTAACCCTCCCCCTATCCCTAACACTAACCTTAACCCTAACCCTAAACCTAACACCAACACTCACACGTATTCTAACCCTAAACTTCATCTTAACCCTAACCCTAACTCTCACCCTCACCCTCACCCTAACCCTCACCCTAATCCTAACCCTAAGCCTAAGCCAAACCGTAACCCTAAACCTCACATTCACAGTCACACTAACCCTAATCCTAACCCTAACTCTATCCCTAAACCTCAACCTAACCCTCACCCTCACCCTAAGGCTAAAACTAACCCTAAACCTAATGCTCACCCTAAACCTAAACCTCACCCTAACCCTAATCGTAACCCTAATCCTCATCCCTACACTCACCCTCAGCCTAACCCTCAGCCTAAACCTAAGCCTAACCCTAACACTAACCCTAACTCTAACCCTAAATCTCACCCTCACCCTAACCCTATCTCTAACCCTAACCCTAAACCTCACCCTAACCCTAACCCTAACCCTCACCCGCACCCTCACCCTCACCTTAACTCTAACCCTAACCCTAACAATAACACTAACCCTAACCCTAACCATCACCCTAACCCTAATCCTCACACTCACCGTCACCCAAAGGTTACCCAGAGCCTAAGCGTAACCCTTACCCGAACCCTCACCCTCACCCTAACCCTAATCCTAACTCTAACCCTATCCATAAACCTCAACCTAACACTTTCCCTCACCCTCAATCTCGGCAGAAGCCTAAGCCTAAGCCTTACCGAACTCTAACACTCACCCTAACCCTCACCCTAACCCTAACCATAACACTAACTCTAACTCTAACCCTAAACCTCACCCTCACACTAAGCCTAACTCTAACCCTAACTTTAAACCTAAACCTCACCTTAACCCTAAGCCTAACCCTCACCCTCACCCTCACCGTAACCGTAACCCTAAACATAACCGTGACAATAACCCTAACCCTAAACCTAAACCTCACCCTAACCATAACCCTCAACATAAACCTAACCCTCAATCTAACCCTCACACTCACCCTAACCCTAACCCTAACCCTCACCCTAACCCTCACCCTAACTCTAATCCTCACCCTTACCATAAACATCACCCTAACATTAACCCTCACCTTTACCCTTACCGTCACCCTCACCCTAACCCTAACCCTCATGCTAACCCTCAACCTAAACGTAACCCTAACCATCACCCTAACCCTAAACCTCACCCTCAACCTCCACCTCAGCCTAACCCTAATCCTAACCCTAAACCACATCCTAACCCTCAAGGTAACTATAACACTATCTCTTTAAACCTAATCTTCATCTCCACCCTCATCATCAGCCTAAACCTAAGCCTAAGCCTAAACCTAACCCTAACCCTAACCATCACTTTAACCCTAACCCTAACACTGACACTAACCCTAAACCTAAACCTCACCCTCACCCTAAACCAAACCCTAACCCTAAACCTAAGCCTAGCCCTAACCTTAACCCTCACACTCACTCTCAAGCTAAACCTAATCCTAAACCTAACCCTATCCCTAAACCTAACCCTCACACTAACCCTCAACCTAAGCCTAACTGTAACCCTAAACCTCACCCTCACCTTCAGACTAAACGTAAACCTAAACCTAACAATAACAATAACCCTAACACTAACCCTAACCCTCACCCGAACACTTAACCTCACCCTAACCCTAAACCTAACCCTCACTCTCATCCTAGCCCTCACCCTAAACCTTAATTCTAACCCTTTCCCTCACCCTAACCCTAACCCTCATAAACAATCTAACCCTCACCCTCACCCTAACACCTAACCCTCACCCTTACCCTAACCCTCACCCTAACCCTAACCCTCAACCTTAACTTAACTCTCACACTTAGCCTAACCCTCAACTTTACCCTTACCATCATCCTCACCCTAACCATCACCCTATCCCTAAACCTCAGGCTAACCTTCAACCTAACCGTCACCCTAAACATCACCCAAACCCTAACCCTCACCCTCAACCTCACCCTCATCCTAACCCTCACCCAAATAATAACCCTAACCATCACCTGAACCCTTATCCTCACCCCCACCATCATCCTCAGCCTAACCCTGAACCTAAGCCTAAGCCTAAACCTAACCTTCACACTCACCCTCACCCTAACCCTAATCCTAAACTTAACCCTAACCCTAACCCTAAACCTCAACCTAACACTCACCCTAACCCTAATCCTCCCCCTAACCCTCCCTCTAACCCTAACTTTAACCCTAAACCTCACCCTCACACTAACCCTAATACTCACCCTAACCCTAAACCTAATCCTAACCCTCACACTTACCCTCATCCTAACCCTAATCCTAACCCTAAGCTTTCCCTAAACCTCAACTTAACCCTCACCCTCACCATAAGACTAGCACTAACCCTAACACTAACCCTAACCCTAACCCTCGCCCTAACCCTCCCAATAACCGTAACTCTAACCCTAAACATCTGCCTCATCCTAAGCATAACCCTAACCCTTACCCTCACCCTCACCCTCTTGCTCGGCCTAAGCCTAAGCTTAAGCCTAAGACTAATCCTGACCCTCACACTCACCCTCACCCTAACCCTAACCGTAATACTAACCCTAACCCTAACTCTCACACTAACCCTCACCCTAATGCTAACTCTAATCCTAAACCTCATCCTCACCCTAACCCTAACCCTCCCCCTCCCCCTCCCCCTCTGACTAACATTAAGCCTAACCCTAACACCAACCCTAAACCTAACACTAACCCAAAATCTCACCATAACCCTAACCCTAACCCTCACCTTCACCCAAGCCAATACCCAAACCCTAAGCCTAAGCCTAACCCTCACCCTAACCTTCACTCTAACCCTAACATCAACACTCACCCTAACTGTAAACCTCACAGTAACCCTCACCTTAACCCTAAGCCTAATCCTAACCCTAACACTAAGCCTCACCCCCACACTAAACCTCACACTAACCCTAACCCTAACAGTAACCCTAACCCTAACCCTCAACTTCACCCTAGCCCTCACCCAAACCCTAACCCTCATCCTAATCCTAAACCTCACACTAAACCAAACACTAACCCTCAATCTAACACTCACCCTCACCCTAACACTAATCCGAACCCTCACCCTTAACATAACCCTCACCCTCAGCCTAACCCTCACCTTTACTCTTATTGTCACACTCATTCTAAACCTCACCCTAATCCTAACCCACATCCTAACCCTCACCCTAACCATAATCCTAACCATCACCCTAACCCTAATGCTCACCCTCATCTTCAGCCTCCACCTAACCCTAAGCCTAAACCTAACCCTAAACTTCACACTCATCCTAGCCCTCAAGCCTAAACCTAATCCTAACCCAAAGCTTCATGCTAAATCTCAACCTAACCATAACCGGAATCATCACTCTAAACCTAATCCTCATCCCCACCCTCACCCTCAGCCTAACCTAAGCCTAAGCCTAACCCTAACCCTAACCCTCACACTAACCCTCACCCTAATCCTAATCCTAACCCTAACCCTAAACCTAAACCTAAACCTCAACCTAACCCTCACCCTAACCCTAACCCTAACACTAACCCTCAACCTCACCTTAGTCCTCACACAAAACCTCACCCCCAACTTAACCTTCACCCTCACCGTAACCCGAACCCTAAATCTCACCCTAACCCTACCCCTACCCCTAACCCTAAACCTCACCCTAACCCTAACACTAACACTCCCCCTCACCCTAGCTCTCACCCTAATCCAAATTGTAACCCTAACCCTCATCCTAACCTTCATCATAATCCTAACGCTAACCCTCACACTAACCCTAAAACAAATTCTAACCCTCAACCAAACCTTAACCCTGACCCTCACCATAACCCTAAACCTAACCCTCACCCTAACCCTAAACCTAACCCGAAACCTAAACCTCACCTTAACCCCAATCCTAACCCTCACCCTCACCCTTGCCCTCATCCTAACCCTAATCCTAACCCTAACCCTCATGCTAACCCTCAACCTAACCCTAACCCTTACCCTATACCTAGCCCTAATCTTAAATCTCAACCTAACCCTAAACCTAAACCTCACCCTAACCCTAACACTAACCCTCACCAGCATGCTAGACCTCACGCTAAACCTAATCCTAAACCTAACCCTCATCCTAACCCTCACCCTAACCCTAACCCTAACCCTCATTCTAACCCTAACCCTCACCTTCACCCTCAGCCTAACCCTAAGCCTAACCCTAACCATAAACCTCACACTCACCCTCACACAAACCCTAATCTTAAACCTAACCCTATACCTAACACTAACCCTCACCCTAACCCACATCCTAACCCTAACACTAACACTAACACTAACCATCACCCTAAACCTAAACCTCACCCTAACCCTAACACTAATCCTCAACTTCAACCTAGCCCTCAACCTAACTGTAACCCTCATACTCACCATAAACCTCACACTAACCCTAACACTAATCCTCAATCTAACACTCAGCCTCAAGCTCACCCTAACGCTAACCCTCACCTTAACATTAACTCTAACCCTAAACCTCACCCTCACCCTCACCCAAACACTCACCCTCACCTTCACCCTCAGCCTATCCCTAAGCCCAACCCTAACCCTAACCCTAACCCTCACACTCACCCTCACCCTAACCCTAATCCTAATCCTAACCCTAAACCTAACCCTCACCCTAAACTTAACCCTCACCCTAACCCTAACCCTAACACTAACCCTAACCCTAAATATCACCCTATCCCTCACCCTAACCGTAACTGTAACGCTGAACCTCCCCCTCCCCCTCCTCATAACCCTAACCCTAAACATCACCCTCACCTTAGCCCTCACACTAAACCTAATCCTAACCTTAATCCTCATCCTAACCCTCACCATAACCTTAAACCTAACCCCCACCCTAACCCTATCATTCACCCTTAACCTCACCTTTAGCCTAACCCTAAAACTAATCCTAAGCCACACACTCTCCCTCAAACTAACCCTAAATCCAACCCTTACCCTAACCCTAACCCTCACCATCAAACTCACCCTTAGCCTAACCCTAAGCCTAACCCTATACATAACCCTAACCCACACACACACCCTCAACCTAAACCTAATCCTAACCCTAAACCTAACATGAACCCTAACCCTCACCCTAACCCTAACCCTAAACCTAACCCGAACCCTAAACCTCAGCGTAACCCTAACCCTAACCCTCACCCTCACCCTAGCCCTCATCCTAACCCTAATCCTAACCGTAACCCTCATGATAACCCTCACTCTAACCCTGACACTAACCCTCACCCTCAACCTAACCCTAATCCAAACCCTCAACCTAACCCTAAACCTCACCCTCACCATAACCCTAACCCTATCCCTCAACCTATCCCTAAACCTAACCCTAACGCTAAACCTCGCCCTAACCCTAACCCTAACCCTCACCCTCACACTAGCCCTCACTCTAACCCTAATCCTAACCTTAACCCAAATCCTAACCCTCAATCTAAACCTAAACCTAACCCTCACCCTAACCCTAACTCTCAAACTTAACCTCACCCTTAGCCTAACCCTAAGCCTAAACCTAAACCTAAACCTAACCCATACACTCACCCTCAACCTAACCCTAAACCTAACCCTCACCCTAACCCTAACCTTCACCCTCAACCTCACCCTTAGCCTAACCCTAAGCCTAACCCTATACATAACCCTAACCCACACACTCACCATCACCCTAACCCTAATACTAACCCTAACTCTAACACTAACCCTCACATTCACTGTAAGGGTTACCCTAACCCAAACCCTAACAATAACCCTAACCCTAACTCTAACACTCACTCAAATCAAAATACTCACCCTAACCCTAACGCTCTCCCTAAAAGTTACCCTAACCCTTACACTAACCCTAACCCTAACATTAACCCTCACATTAATCTTAACCCTCAACCAAACCCTAAACCTCACCCTAACCCTAACCCTCTCCCTCACTCTAGCCCTCACCCTAATCCTAATTCTAACAGTAACCCTTACCCTAACCCAAACCCTTAACCCTAACCCTTACCCTTATCTTAACCCTCACCCACAGCCTAAACCTCACCTTTACGCTTACCATCACCTTCACCGTAACACTCAGCCTAACCCTAACCCTCATCCTAAACCTCACCCTAAACTTAACCCTACCCATCACAATAACCCTAACCCTCACCCTCAACCTCACCCTCAGACAAACAATAAGCCTAAGCCTAAACCTAAACCTAACCTTCAACATCACCCTAGACCTCACCCTAACCCTAATTCTAACCCTAACCCTCATCCTAACCCTCAACCTAACCCTAACCCTAACCATCACCCAAACCCTAATCCTCACACCCAACCGCACCCTCAGTCTAACCTAAGCCTAAGCCTAACCCTAAAAGTAAACCTCACACTCACCGTCACCCTAACCCTAATCCTAACCATAACCCTAACCATAACCCTTAACCTCAACCTAACCTTCACCCTATCCCTAACCCTAACACTAACCCTAACCCTAACGCTCCCACTAACACTAACTCTAACTCTAAACCTCACACTCATCCTAACCCTAACCCTCACCTCACCCTAACCGTAAGCCTAACCTCAACTGTACCCTCACCCACACCCTCACTGTTACTCTAACCCTAACCCTAACAATAACACTAATCCTAACCCTAAACCTAACCCTAACACTAATCCTAGCCCTAACCTCACCCTCAGTCTCACCCTCACTGCAAACCTAAACATAACCATAACAGTAACAATAATTGTAACCGTAACCCTCATCCTAATCCTTACGCTCACCCTAACACTCATCCTACCCCTAACACTCACCCTAACCCTAACCCTCCACCTCACCATAACCCTAACCCTCATCCTCACCCTCACCCTCACCCTAACCCTTGTCCTCTCCCTAACCCTAATCCTAACCCTAATCCTCAACCTAACACTAACCTAACCCTAAACATAACCCTCACCCTAACTCTAATCTTAACACTAATCCTTAACCTAACCCTAACCCTCACCCTAACCCTCAGCTGAAACCTAAGCCTAACCCTAACCCTAAACCTCACCCTCACACTTGCCCTCACCATAACCATAACTGTAACACTAAACCTAACCCTAACACTCCCAGTAAATCTAACCGTAAACCTAACTCTAAACCTAAACCTCACCCTCACCCTAATCTTAACCCTAACCCTAAACCTAAACTTAACCCTCACCCTCACCCTCACCCTAATGCTAACCCTAACCCTCAGACTCACCCTAACCCTAACCCTAACCCTCATCCTAAACCTAAACTTAACCCTCAGCCTAATCTTCATCCTAACCCTAATCCTAACTCTAACCCACACCCTATCTTTAACCCTAAACCTAACCCTCAACCATACCCTAACCCTCAACCTCATCCTCAACCTCACCCTCACCCTCACCCTAACCCTCACGCTCACCCTCACCCTAACCATAATCATAAACCTAACCCTCACACTAAACCTAACTCTGACACTCACCCTCACCCTATGCCTAACCCTACACTAAAGCGTAATCCTAAACCTAACTCTCACTCTCACCCTCACTCTAAACTTAAACCTTTCCCTAACCTTAAACCTAACCCTCACCATAACCATAACCCTAAACCTCACCATAACCGTAACACTAAGCCTAACCCTAACCCTCACTCTAAACCTACCATTAACCCTAATGCTATCCCTAACTCTCAACCTCACCCTAAACCTCACTCTAACCCTTACCCTAAACCTCACCCTAACCCTATCCTTAACACTAACACTAAACCTCACCCTAACCCTCACCCTACCACTAAACCTAAACCTAACCCTCACCCTAATGCTCACCCTAACCCATAACCTAACCCTCACCCTCACCCTCACCCTAACGCTCACCCTAAAACATACCCTCATCCTAAACCTAACCCTAATCCTAACACTAACCTTCACCCTCACCTAACCTAACCTGGATCCTAACCCTAACAGTAACCCGAACCCTAAATATCACGCTATCCCTAAACTTCACCTTCACCCTAAACCTCATCATAACCCTTACCCTCACCATAACCCTAACCGTAACCCTAACACTAATCCTCACCGTAACCCTAACCCTCACCCTCACCCTAACCCTCACCCTCACCTAAAACCTCACCCTAACCCTAACCGTCAACCACACCCTAAAACTCACCCTCTCCCGAAACCTACCCCTCACCCTAACCCTACCCTAAACCTCAACCTAACCATAACTCTCACCCTAAACCTGACTCTAACCCTCACCCTAACCATAACCCTGATCCTAAACCTCACCCTAACCATAACCCTAACACTAATGCTAACCCTAAACCTCACTCTCACCCTAACCCTCACCCTTACCCTTATCCTCACACTAACCCTAACTCTAACCCTAATTCTCACATTAACCCTAACCCTCACCCTCACCCTAAGCCTAACCCTCACCCTATCCCTAATCATAACCCTCATGCTATCCCTAACCCTAACCCTAAACTCACCCTAACCCTAACCCTAACCCTAATGCTATCCCTAACCCTCACCCTCACCCTAACTATCACTCTAACCCTTACCAACTCCCTAACCCTCACCCTAACGCTAACCCTAATGCTATTCCTAACCCTCACCCTAACCCTAACCCTCACTCTAACCCTTACCAACACCCTAACCCTCACCCTAACGCTAACCCTAACCCTAACACTAACCCTCACCCTAACCCTCACCCTAAACCTAAGCCTAACAATAAGCCTAACCTTCACCTTAAACCTCACCCTAAACCTTACCCTCACCCGAACCCTAACGGTAACCCTCAACCTAACCCTCATCCTAACCCTAACCCTAACCCTTACCCTAACCATCACGCTAACACTCACATTAATCCTAACCCTCACTCTCAGCCTCAACCTCACCCTCAGCCTAACCCTAACCCTAAACCTAATCTAAACACTAACCCTCACCCTCACCCTCACCCTAACTCTAAACCTATCCCTAACCAAAACCCTCACCCTAATCCTAACCCTATCCCAAACCCTCACCCTAAACCGTACCCTAATCCTAAAACTAACCCTCACCCTCACCCTAACCCTTAACCTCACCCTAACCCTCACCCTAACCCTCATCCTTACCCTAACACTTACAATAACCCTCACCCTAAACTTATCCCTAAACCTAACCCAAAACCTAACCCTCACCCTCACACAAAACCTCACCCTCACTCTCACCCTAACCTTCACCCTCACCCTCAACCTAACCCTAACCATTACCGTAAACCTCACCCTAAATCTAATGCTGACACTCACCCTCAGCCTCACCCTAAACCTTACCCTAACCCTAACCCTCACCCTAACCCTCACATTCACCCTCACCCTAACCCTAATCCCACCCTAACCCTATCCCTAAACCGCAACCTAACCCTCACCCTAAGACTAACACTAACCCTAAACCTAACCCTCACCCTAACCGTTCTCCTAACCCTAAATCTAACCCTAAACCTCATCATCACTCTAAACCTAACCCTAACCCTAATCCTCACCCTAAAACTCACTCTAACCCTCACCCTCACACTCAACATAACTCTAACCGTAACCCTAACAATAACACTAACCCTAACCCTAACCACAACCCTAACACTAACCATAACCCTCACCCTCATCCTCAAACTCACCCCAAACTTAACTCTAACCATAACAATAACAATAACAATAACCCTAACCCTAACCCTAATCCTAACCCTAACCCTCACGGTAACCCTAAACCTAAGCCTAACCCTAACCCTAAAACTTATCCTAACTCTCACCCTAAACCTAACCCTAACCCTCACCTTAACCCTAACCCTAACCCTCACCCTCACGCTTGGCCTAAGCCTAAGCCTAAACCTAATCCGAACTCTAACACTCACCCTAACTCTAACCCAAATCCTAACCCTAACAATGACCCTAACCCTAAACCTAACCCTCACCCTAACCATAACCCTCAACATAATCCTAACCCTAAATCTAGCCCTCACCCTCACCCTCACCCTAACACTCACCCTAACCCTAACACTCACCCTTGGTGTAACCCTCAACCTAACCCTAACCCTCACCATTATGCTCACCGTCACCCTCACCCTAATAACCCTAACACTAACCATCATCTTAACCCTCACCCTAACCTTAATCCTAAACATCACCCTAATATTAACCCTCACCCTCACCCTCAGCCTAAACCTAAGCCTAAGCCTAAACCTAAGACTAACCCTCACACTCACCCTCACCCTAACCCTAATCCTAACCCTAACCCTATCCCTAAACCTTAACCTAACCCTCAGCCTCACCCTAAGACAACCACAAACCCTAAAACTAACCCTCAAGCTAACCCTCCCACTAACCGTCACTCTACACCTAAACTTCACCCTCAACCTAACCCTAACACTTAACCTAAAACTATTCCTCACCCTAACCCTAACCTGCACCCTCACCCTCACCATAACTCTAACCCTAACCCTAACAATAACACGGACCCTAAACCTAACCCTAATCATAAACCTCACCCTCAGCCTCACCCTCATTGCAAACTTAACACTAACCATAACACTAATAATAACCCTAAACCTAACCCTATCTCTAACCCAAACCCAAACCCAAACCCTAATCCTCACCCCCTCACACACACTCAGCCTAACCCTAACACTAACCCTAACTCTAATCCTAAACCTCACCCTCACCCTAACCCTTTGTCTAACCCTAATCCTAAACCTCAACCTAACCCTAAACCTAACCCTCACCCGCACCCTCACCCTCACTGTAAATCTAACCCTAACCCTAACAATAACACTAACCTTAACCCTAACCATCACCCTAACCCTAATACTCACCCCCACCTTCACCCTCAGCCTAACCCTAAGCCTAAGCCTAACCCTAACCCTAACCCTCACACTCACCCTCACCCTAACCCTAATCCTAACCCTATCCCTAAACCTCAACCTAACACTCACCCTCACCCTAATGCTAACACTAAACCTAACCCTAACCCTCCCCCTAACCCTCCCCCTAACCTTAAATCTAATCCGAAACCTCACCAGCACCCTAACCCTTACCCTAACCCTAACCCTAAACCTCACCCTAACCCTCACCCTCACCCTCACTCTCACCCTCACCGTAACTCTAACCCTAACCCTAACAATAACACTAACCCTAACCCTAACCCTAACATTAACCATAACCCTCACCCTCAGCCTCACCCTCACCGCAAACTTAACCCTAACCAAAACAGTAACAATAACCCTCACCCTAGCCCTCAATGTAACCCTAACCCTAAACCTAAACCTAAACCTAACCCTAAAATTAACCCCAACCATAATCCTCACTCTCACCCTCACCCCAACCCAAACCCTAAACTTAATCCTCACCCTAACTCTAACCTAATCCTAAACCTAACCCTAACGCTAAACATAAACCTAACCCTAACCCTAACCCTAACCCTAAACCTCATCCTAACCCTCACCCTAAACCTAACCCTAACCCTCACCCTAACCCTAACCCTAACCCTCACCCTCACGCTCAGCTTAAACCTAAGCCTCAGCCTAAATCGAACTCTAACTCTCACCATAACCCTCACCCTCACCCAATTCCTAACACTAAACCTAACTAACCCTACATCTAACCCTCACCCTAAGCCTAACTCTAACACTAACCCTAATCCTAAACCTCACCGTAACCCTAACCCTAACCCTCACCCTCACCGTAAACATAACCCTAACAATAACTCTAACCCTAAACCTAACCCTCACCCTAAATATAAACCTCAACATAACCCTAGCCCTCAATCTAACACTAACCCTCACCCTAAACCTAACCCTCACCTTTACACTTACCTTCACCCTCACCAAACCCTCACCCTAAACCTAACCCTCATCCTAACCCTCACCTTAACCATAACCCTAACCATCAACCTAACCCTAATCCTCATCCTCACCCTCAGCCTCAACCTAACCCTAATCCTAAGCCTAAACCTAGCCCTAACCCTCACCCTCACCTTCGCCCACACCGTAACCCTAATCCTAACCCAAACCCTCATCCTAACCCTCAACGTAACCTTAACCCTAACCATCACTCTAAACATAAACCTCATCCCCACCCTCACCATCAGCCTAACCCGAAGCCTAAGTCTAAACCTAAACCTAACACTAACCTTAACTCTAACCCTAAACCACACCCTCACCCTAACTCTAACCCTAAACCTAAACCTCACCCTAACCCTAACCCTACACCTCACCTTCACCGTAACCGTATCCCTAACCCTAACACTAAAAATAACCCTAACACTAACCCTCACCCTAACCATAACCCTCAACATAATTCTATCCCTCAATCTAACACTCACCCTCACCCTAACCCTAACCCTAACCCTCACCCTAAACCTCACCCTAACACTAACCCTCAACTTTCCCGTAACTCTCACCCTAACCCTAACCCTCACATTCAAACTGACCGTCACCCTCACCCTAACACTCACCCTAACCCTAACCCTCATCCTAACTGTCACCCTAACCGTAACCCTAACAATCAGCCTAACCCTAACACTCACCCTCAGCCTCAGGCTCAACCTAAACCTAATCCTAAGCCTAACCCTAACCCTAACATTCACCCTCATCTTAGCCCTCACCGTAACCCTAATTCTAACCCTAACCCTCATCCTAACCCTCAATGTAACCATAACCCTAACCATCACTCTAAACCTAATCCTCATCCCCACCCTCACCATCAGCCTAACCCTAAGCCTAAGCCTATTCCTAACCCTAACTCTAACCCACACTGTAACCCTAAACCTAACCCTAACCCTAATCCTCACCATCACCCTAAACCAAAACCTAACCCTAAACATAACCCTAACCCTAACCCTAACCCTAACCCTTACACTCACTCTCAACCTAACACTAATCCTAAACCTAACCCTATCCCTAACCCTAACACTCACATTAACTGGCACCCCAGCTCTTACCCTCAACCTAATCCTAACCCTAACCCTCATCCTAACCCTCAAACTAACCCTAAACCTAACACTCACCCTAACCCTAAACCTCACCCTCAACCTCAACCTCAGGCTAAAACTAAGCCCAACCCTAAACCTAATCCTCACATTAACAATAACTCTAAAACTAACCCTAAAACTAAACCTAACCCTAACACTAACCCTAAACATAATCCTCACCCTCACCGTCACCCTAACCCAAACCCTAACCCTAACCCTCACCCTAACCCTAACCCTAAATCTTACCCTAATCCAAACCCTAAACCTCACCCTAAGCCTAAGCCTAAACCTCATGCTCACCCTTACCCTCAAAGTAAACCTAAACCTAACAATAACAATAACCCTAACACTAAACCCTAACCCTCACACTAACTATAACCCTCACCCTAACACTAACCCTCACCCTAATACTTACCCTCATCCTAACACTAACCCTAACCCTAACCCTCACCCTCACCCTAGCCCTCACCCTAACACTAACCCTAACCCTAACCCTAATCCTCACCCTCACCCTCACCCTAAACCAAACCCTAACCCTAACCCTAACCCTCATCATAACCCTCACCCTAACCCTAATTCTCCCACTCACCGTAACACTAACCCTCACACCCACCCTCTCCCTCAGCCTAACCCTTAGCCAGAGCCTAAAACCTAACCCTAACCCTCACACTAACCCTCACCCTAAGCCTAATGCTAACCCTAACTCTATCCTTAAACCACAACCTAAACCTCACCCACACCCTAAGACTAACACTAAACCTAAACCTAACCCTCTCCCTAACCCTCTCACTAACACTCACTCTAACTCTAACCCTCATCCTCAACATAACCCTAACACTAAACCTCACCCTAAACATCCCCCTAACCCTCACCCTAACCCTAAACCTAACCCTCACCCTCACGCTGGGCCTAAGCCTATTCCTAACCCTAAACCTAACCCAAAGTCTAAACCTCACCCTAACCCGCACCCTAAACCTAACCCTAACAATCACCCTAACTCTAACCCTAAACCTCACCCTCACCCTAAGCCTAACTCTAACCCTAACCCTAAACCTAAAACTCACCCTAACCCTAACCCTAACCTTCACCCTCATCCTCACCGTAACTGTAACCCTAACCTTAACCCTAACACTAACCCTAACCCTAAACCTAACCCTCACCCTAACCATAACACTCAACATAACCCTAACCCTCAATCAAAGCCTCACCCTCACCCTAAACCTAACCCTAATCCTCATACTAATCCTAACCCTCACCCTTATTGTAACCCTCACCCTAACCCTAACCCTCATCCTAACCCTCACCCTAACCCTAACCCTAACCATCATGCTAACCCTAACCCTCATCCTCACCCTCAGCCTCAGCCTAACCCTAATCCTAAACCTAACCCTCACCCTAACCCTCATCCTCACCTTAGCCCACACCGTAACCCTAAACCTAACCCTAACCCTCATCCTAATCCTCAAAGTAACCATAATCCTAACCATCAGACTAACCTAATCTCATCACCACACTCACCATCAGCCTAACCCTAAGCCTAAGCCTAACCCTAACCCTAACACTAACCCTCACCCTAAACCAAACCCTAACCCTAACCCTATACCTAACCCTCATCCTAACCCTAACCCTAATCCTAATCCTCACCCTCACTGTAACACTAACCCTCACCCCCACACTCACCCTCAGCCTAACCCTAATCCTAAGCCTAACCCTAAACCTATCCCTAAACCCCAACCTAACCTCAACCTCACCCTAAGTCTAACACTAACCCTAAACCTAACCCTCACCCTAACCCTCCCACTAACCCTTACTCTAACCCTAAACCTCAACCTCAACCTCAACCTAACCCTAAACCTAAACCTCACCGTAAACCCCACCCTAAACCTAACACTCACCCTCACCCTCACTGTAACTCTAAACCTAACCCTAACCATAACACTAACCCTAACCCTAACCCTAAACCTAACCCTAACCATAAACCATCCTCAGCGTCACCCTCACCGCAAACTTAGCCCTAACCATAACACTAACAATAACCCGAACCCTAACCCTAACCCTAACTCTAATCCTAACCCTAAACCTAACCCTAATCCTCACCCCCACCTTCATCCTTAGCCTAACGGTAAGCCTAAACCTAACACTAACCCTAACTCTAACCCTAAACCTCACCCTCACCCTTACCCTAACTCTAACCCTAACCCTAAACCTCACCCTAACCCTAACCCTAACCCTCACCCGCAACCTCACACTCAACATAACACTAAACCTAACAACAACAATAATCCTAACCCTCACCCTAACCCTCACCCTAACTCTTACCCTCACACGAACCCTAACTCTCAGCCTAACCCTCATCCTAACCCTAACCCTAACCCTACCCCTCACCCTAACCTTAACACTAACCATAAACCTAACCTTCATATTAACCCTAACCCTCACCCTCACCCTCAACCTCACCCTCAGCCTAACCTTATCCCTAACCCTAATTTAAACCCTAACCCTCACCCTCAACCTCATCTTAGCTCTAAACCTAACCCTAACCAAAACCCTCACCCTAATCCTAACCCTATCCCTAACCCTCATGCTAACCCTAAACCTAATCCTAAACCTAACCCTCAACATCATCATATACCTTATGCTCACTCTAACCCTAACCCTAACCCTCAGCCTAACCCTCCTCCTAAACCTAACCCTAACTCTAACCCTCACCCTAACATTAAACCTAACCCTAACTGTCACCCAAACCCTAACCCGAACCCTCACCCTCAACCTCACCCTCAACCTCACCCTAACCTTCACCCTCACCCTCACCCTAACCGTAACCATAACCTTAACCCTCACCCTAAACCTACCTCTGACATTCACCCTCACCGTCACCTTAAGCCTAACCCTATACCTAAGCCTAATCCTACACCTAACCCTCACCCTTACCCTCACCCTAAACCTAAAGCTTACCCTAACCATAATCCTAGCCCTCACCTAATCCTAACCCTAACCCTAACCCTAACCCTCACCGTCACATTAACCCTATCTCTAATGCTAACCCTAACAATCACCCTCAACATAACCCTAACCTTAAGACTCACCCTAAACCTAACCTTAACCCTAATACTATATGTAACCCTCACTCTCACCCTAAACCGCACTGTAACACTTACCATAACCATAACCCTCACCCTAACACTAACACTAAACCTCAACCTAACCCTCACCCTATCCCTAAACCTAAACCTAACCCTCACGCTAACGCTCAACCTAACCCTCAACCTAAACATAAACCACAACCTCACCCTAACCCTCACCCTAAAACTTACACTCACCCTAACCCTAACAATAACACTCACCCTAATCCTCACAGTAACCCTAAGCCTGAACATCACCCTAACCATCACTGTCACCTTAACCCTCACCCGAACCGAACCATCACTCTCACCCTAAAACTCAACCTCTCCTGAACCCGAACCCTCACCTTAACCATACCCTATACCTCACCCTAACCCTAACCTTCACCCTAATCCGAACTATCAACCTCACCCTCATACTAACCCAAACCCTCACCTTAAACCTCACCCTAACCCTCACCCTAACCCTAAAGCTAACCCTAACTCTCACTCCCACCCTAAACCTCACCATAACCCTTATCCTCACACTAACCAAAACCCTAACCCTAATCCTCACATTAATGCAAACCCTCACCCTAACCCTAATCCTACCCCTCACCCTACCCCTCACCATAACCCTAACCCTAACCCTCACTCTCACCCTCACCCTAACCATAACTCTAAACTTAACCCTCACCCTCGCTCTCACACTAATCCTAACCCTAAAACCCTAACCATAACAATAACACCAACCCTAACCCTAAACCTCACCCTCACCCTCACCCTAACCATAACCCTAACCCTATCCCTCACCCTCAACGTCACCCTCAACCTCACCCTGACCCTCAACCTCACCCTCAACCTAACCCTCACACTACCCCTAACCCTCACCCTAACCCTAACCCTAACCCTCAGCCTCACCCTCAGCCTAACCCTTACACTAACCTAATACCAACCCTAACCCTTACCCTCACCCTAAACTTAACCTTAACCCTAACCCTCATCGTCACACTCACACTCACACTCACAGTCAACCTAACCCTCATGCTCAAGCTCTCCCTCACCCTAACCCTCACCGTCAACCTAAAAATCACCCTAACCCTAACCCTCACTCTCAGCCTAACCCTTACACTAACCCTAATCCTAACCCTAAACCTTACCCTCACCCTAAACCTAGCCTTAAACATAACCCTCATCGTCACCCTCACACTCACACTCACACTCAACCTAACCCTCATGCTCAAGCTCACCCTCACCCTAACCCTCACCGTCACCCTAAAAATCCCCCTCACCCTAACCCTAACCCTTACCCTAACCCTAAGCCTAACACTAACCCTCACCTAACACTATCCCTAAGCCTCACCCTCACCCTAATGCTAACCCTAACCCTAAGCCTAAACCTAACCCTTACCCTAACCCTAACCCTAACCCTTAAACTAAAACTAACCCTAACCTTCACCCTAACCCTAATGCTAACCCTAACCCTCAACCTCACCCTAATCCTCACCCTAACCCTTATCCTCACACTAACCCTAACCCCCAGACTCACCCTCACCCTAACCGTAACCCTAAACCTAACCCTCAACCTAACCCTAACTCTTACCCCAACTATAAACCTAAACCTAATCCTCACCCTAACTGTAACCCTAACCCTAAAACTCACCCTCACCCTCAACCTAACCCTAATCCTCACCCTCACCCTAACCCTAACCCTAAACCTAATACTCACCCTAAATCTAACCCTTACCCTAACCCTAACCCTATCCCTCACCCTAAACCTCACATTCACCCTAACCCTAACACTTACCCTAAACCTAACCCTAACCCTAACCTTAACCCTAACCCTAACCCTAACCCTAAACCTCACCCTAAATTTTATCCTCATACTAAACCTGACTCTAACCGTAACCCTAACCCTTACACAAACCCTAACCCTCTTCCTAACACTAACCCTACCCCTCACCATAACCCTCATCCTACCCCTAACCCTCACCCTAAACCATAACCTCAATCTCACCCTCACACTAACCCTCACCTTAACACTAACCCTCACCCTAAACCAAACCCTAACCCACAACCTAAATTTTACACTCACCCTCACCCTCACCCTTAACCTAAACCTCACACTTACCCTCACCCTAACCCTAACCATAACCCTAAGCCTCAACCTAACCCTAACGCTAACCCTCACCCTCTCCCTAATTCTTAACCTCACCCTAACCCTATCCCTTACCCTTACCCTAACCCTCACCCTAATCCTAACATTCAGCCTAACACTAACCCTATCCCTTACGCTAACCCTCATCCTAACCCTAATCCTAACCCTAACCCTCACCCTAAAACTAATCCTAACCCTATCCCTAACCCTCAAAAACACTCTAACCCTCACCCTCACCCTATCCCTAACCCTAAACATAATCCTAACCTTCACCCTCACCCTCACCCTCACTGTAACTCTAACCCCCACCCTATTCCTAATCCTCACCCTCACCCTAACCCTAACCCTCACCCTCACCCTAACCCTAACCCTAACACTCAACCCTCACCAAAAACCTCACCCTAACACTAACCCTAACCCTCATCCTCATCCTAGCGCACAACCTAAATCTAACTCTAACCCTAACCCTAACCCTAAACCTCAACTTCACCCTCACCCTCACCCTCAACCTCAGCCTAATCCTAACCCTAACTCTAATCCTAAACCTAACCCTCACACTCACACTCACTCTAACCCTAACCCTAAACCTCACACTCACCCTAAGGCTAACCCTAAACCTCACACTCACCCACACCCTAACCATTAATCTCACCCTAACCCTAACCCTAACCCTAACCCTCACCCAACCCTAAAACTACCCCTCAGCCTAACCCTAAACCTCACCCTCACACCAACACTGATGCTAACACAAATGCTCATTCGCAACATAAGCCTCAGCCTAACCCTAACCCTGACCCTAACCCTTACCTTACCCCCACCCTCACTCTCACCCTAAACCTAACCCTTACCCTCACCATAACCCTATCCCTCACCCTCAACCTAACCCTCACACTAACCCTTACGCTCACCCTAACCCTCACCCAAACCTAACCAGAACCCTATCCCCCAACTTAACCTTCACCCTAACCCTAACTCTAACCCTAACTCTCAGTCTCAACCTAACACTCATCCTACCACTTACACTCACACTAACCCTAACCCTAACCGTAACTCTCACAGTAAGCCTAACCCTCATCCTAACCTTAAGCTTAACCCTCACCCTAACCCTAACTCTAACCCTAACCCTCACCCTGACCCTAATCCACACCCTAAACCTAACCCTAACCCTTCCCTAACCGAAAACCTCACCCTCACCCTACCTTCAGCCTAACCCTTACCCTAAACCTAATCCTAACAATAACTCTTATTCTCACCCTAAACCTAACCCTAACCCTTCCCTAACCGAAAACCTCACCCTCACCCTACCTTCAGCCTAACCCTTACCCTAAACCTAATCCTAACAATAACTCTTATTCTCACCCTAAACCTAACCCTAACCCTCACTGTCACCCTCCAACTCACCCTCACCCTAACTCTCACGCTCAATCTCACCCTCACCCTTACCCTCAACATCATCCTAAACATCACCCTAACAATAACCCTAACGCTAACCCTAACCTTACCCTAACCCTAAACTTAACCCTAACCCTCACCCTAACTCAAACCCTAAGCCTAACCCTGACCCTAACCCTAACCATAACCCTAATCCTAAGCCTAACACTAACCTTTACCCTAACCCTAACACTAACACTAACCCTAACCCTCACCCTAAACCTTATGCTAATCCTAACCCTCACCCTCACCCTAATCCTCACCCTAACCCTTATCCTCACACTAACCCTAAACCTAACCCTCAGCATCACCCTCACCCTAAACCTAAACCTAAAACTAATCCTCACCCTAAACCTAACCCTTACCCTAACCCTCACCCTAACCCTCACCATCACCCTCACACTAACCCTAACCCTAAACCTAACCCTCACCCTAAACCTAACCCTTACCCTATCCCTAACCCTACCCCTCAACCTAACCCTCACCCTCGTCCTAATTCTAAGCCTAACCCTCACTCTAAACATAACCCTAACCCTAACCCTCACCCTAACCCTAACCCTAACCCTTACCCTAAACGTAAACCTAATCCTAAACCTAACCCTAACCCTAACCCTCACCCTCACCCTCACCCTCATCCTAAACCTAACCCTAACCCTAACTCTCAACCTAACCCTAACTCGAATCCTAACCCTAACCCTCACCGTCACCATCACCCTCACCCTAACCCTCAACCTCAAACTCACCTTCACCCTAACCCTCAAACGAACCCTAACCTTCACCCTAACCCTAACCCTCTTCCTAACCCTAACCCTAACCCTCACCCTAACACTCACCCTAAACCTATCCCTCACCCTAACCCCAATCCTAAACCTCACCCTCACCCTAACCCTCACCGTCACCCTAACCCTCACCCTAAACCTAAACCTGACACACACCCCAGCCCTCAACCTCACCCGAACTCTCACGCTCACCCGCACCCTCATGCTCTCCCTCACCCTCACCCTCACCCTAACCCTCACACTCAACCTAACACTCAACCTAAACCTCATCCTCACCCTAATCCTCACCCTAACCCTAACCGTAACCCTTACCTAACCAAAACCCTCAACCTCACCCTCACACTCACCTTAACACTCACCTTCACCAAAGCCCTCACCCTAAACCTAAACCTCACCCTAAACCTACCCTAACCCTCAGCCTAAACCTTAGCCTCAACCTAACCCTAACCCTAACCTTCACCATAACCCTAAAACTCACCCTAACCCTCACCCTAACCCTAACCTTAAAGCTCACCCTAACACTCAACCTCCTTCTCACCCTCACCCTAATTCTCACCCTAACCCTGATCCTCACACTAACCCTAACCCTAATCCTAAACCTAAGCCTCACCCTCACTCTCACCCTAACCCTAACCATAATTCTAACCCTAATCCTAACCCTAACCCTTATGCTCACCCTCACCCTAATTCTAACCCAAACCCTCACCCTCATCCTCACTCTCACCTAATTCTAACCCTAACCCTAATCCTAATTCTAACCCTCACCATCACCCTCATCCTAAATCTAAGCCTAACCTTAACCCTAACACAGATCCTCAACCTCACACTAACCCTAACCCACACGCTCACCCTAACCCTAACCCTAACACTCAAATCTCACCCTAAACCTCACCCTAAAACTAACGCTAACCCTAACCCTCACCCTCATCCTACCGCTCAACCTAACCCTAACTCTACCCCTACCCCTAACCCTAAACATCACCTTCACCCTCACCCTCACCCTCAACCTCAGCCTAATGCTAACCCTAACCCTAATACTAAGCCTAAATCTAACCCTAACTTTACCTCTACCCCTAACCCTAGACCTCACCCTCAATCATAACCTCAACCTCAGCCTAACCCTAACCCTAATCCTAAACCTAACCCTCACACTCACACTCACCCTAACCCTAAACCTAACCCTCATCCTCACCCTAAGTCTAGCTTGAACCCTCACCCTCACCCACACCCTAACCCTTAACCTAACCCTAACCCTAACCCTAACCCTAACCCTTACCCTAACCCTAAAACTACCCCTCAGCCTAACACTAACACTCACCCTCAACCCAACCCTGATGCTAACACAAATGCTCATTCTCAACCTAAGCCTCAGCCTAAATCTTACCCTCACCATAACCCTATCCCTCACCTTCTCCCTAACCGTCACCCTACTCCTTCTCACCCAACCCTCACCCTAACCCAAACCCTAAACCTAACCTTCACCCTAACCTTCACCCTAACCCTCACGCTAACCCTAAAACTAACCCTCACCCTAACACTCACCCTAATCCTAAACCTAAACTTAACCCTCACCCTCACCCTAACTGTCATCCTAACACTTACGCTCCCCCTAAACCTAACCGTTACCCTAACACTAACCATCACCCTAAACCTAACCCTCACCCGAACCCTCACTCTCATCTTCACCCTCAACCTAAACATCACCCTAACCCTAACCCTCACCCAAACCCTAACCCTCACCCTAACCCTAAACCTAACCCTCACCTTAAACCTCACCCCCACACTAATCCTCACGCTAAACCTAACTCTAGACCTATCCTAAACAAAAACATCACCCTCACACTAGCCCTCACCCTAAATCTAACCCTAAACTTAACCCTCACCATCACCCTCACACTCAGCCTCACCTTCAGCCTCACCCTAACACTAAACCTAATCCAAACCCTAACCCTGACCCTCACCCTCACTCTAACCCTAACCTTAACCTGCACCCTAACCCTAAACTTAACACTCAACCTAACCCTAACCCTAACCTTAATGCAAACCCTAAACCTCACCCTCACCCTAACACTGACCCTAACCCTAACCCTTACGCTCACCCTCACTCACCCTAAACCTAACCCTTACCCTCATCCTAAACCTCACCCAACCCTAACCCGAAACCTATCCCTCACCCTAACCCCCACTCTAACCTTCAAACTAACCCTAACGCTAACCCTAACAATCAGTCTCAACCTAACACTCACCCTAACCCTTATCCTCACACTAACCCTAAACCTAACCAGAACACTCACACTAAGCCTAACCCTCATCCTAACCTTAACCCTAACTCTCACCCTAACCCTCACCCTAACCCTAACCCTAACCCTCAACCTAACACTAACCCTCACCCTCATCCTAATCCTCACCCTAAACCTAACCCTAACACTTACCTAACCTCACCCTCACCCTCAGCCTAACCCTTTCCCTAACCCTAATCCTAACCCTAAATCTTACCCTCACCCTAAACCTAACCATCACCCTCACCCTAACCCTCGAGCTCAACCTCAACATCACCCTAACCCTCACCGTCAACATAAACATCACCCTAAACCAAAACCTGATGCTAACCCTAACCTTACCCTAACCCTAAACTTAACCCTAACCCTTACCCTAACCCTAACCCTAAGACTAACACTAAACCTAACACTAACCCTAACCCTAACCCTAACCCTTACCTAACCCTAATCCTTACCCTAACCCTAACCCTAACCCTCACCCTAAACCTTGTGCTAACCCTAACCCTCACACTCACCCTAATCCTCACCCTAACCCTTATCCTCAAACTAACCCTAACCCTAACCCTCAGCATCACCCTCACCCTAACCCTAAACGTCACCAACACCCTAACATTCACACTCACCCGAACCCGAATCCTCATCCTCACCCTAACCCTAACCCTAACCCTCACCTCAACCCTAACCCTCACCCTAAACCTAACTTTAACTCTCACACTCACCCGAACCCTCACCTTCACCTGAATCCTCACCCACACCCTAACCCTGAGCCTCAACTAACCTCACCCTAAACCTCACTCTCACCCTAATCCTCACCCTAACCATAACTCTAAACCTTACCTAACCGAAACCCTCATCTTCACCCTCACACTCACACCCACACTCACCCTGACCCTAACACTTAACCTCACCCTAAACCTGACCCTAACCATAACCCTTACCCTCACCCTAATCCTCACCCTAACCCTAACCCTAACCCTTACATAACCGAAACCCTCACACTCACACTCACCCTAACCCTCACCCTCAACCTCACCCTAACCCTAACCATAACCCTCACCCTCACCGTAACCCTAATCCTAACTCTTCACTGTAACACTAAACCTTACACTAACCCTAACCCTAACCCTAAACCTCACCCTCACCCTAACACTTACCCTAAACCTAACCCTCACCATAACCCTAACCCTTACCCTATATCTAACCCTCAGCCTCAAACTAACCATAACCCTTACACTATACCTAACCCTCAGCCTCAAACTAACCCTAACCCTTACCCTATACCTAACCCTCAGTCTCAACCTAACCCTAACCGTAACCCTCACCGTAACCCTAACTCTCACCCTAACCCTGAGCCTCACCCTAACCCTCACCCTCACCCTAATCCTCACCCTAACCCTAAACATAACCCTTACCTAACCAAAACCCTCAACCTCACCCGCACACTCACCCTAAAACTCACCCGCACCGTAGCCCTCACTGTAAACCTAACCTTCATCCTAACTCTAAGCCTAAGCCTCACTCTCACCCTCACCGTAACCCTCACCATAACCCTAACCCTAATCTTAAACCTAAACCTCACGCTCACCCTCACCCTAATTCTATCCCAAACCCTAACCCTCACCCTCAATCTCACCTTACTCTAACCCTAAACCTAATCTTAATTCTAATGCTTACCCTCACCCTCGCCCTAAATCTAACCCTAACCCTTACCCAGACCCTAACCCTCACACTAACCCTAATCCTCAACCTATCCCTAACCGTAACCCTAACCCTCACCAAAACCCTCACCCTCAAACTAACCCTAATGCTAACCCGAACCCAAACCCTCACAATAACCCTCACCCTAACCCTTACCCTCACCCTAACCCTAACACTCACCCTCAAAATAACTCTCACTGTAATCCTTACCCTCACCCTTACCCTAACCGAAACATTAACCCTAATCCTCACCCTAACCCTCACCCTAACCCTAACCCTCACCCTCACCTCACCCTAAATATAACCGTAACCCTAACCCTCACCCTCAACGTCATTCTCAACCTCACGCTGACCCTCAACCTCAACCTAACCCTCACACTACCCCTAACCCTCACCCTAAACCTAACCCTAATCCTCACCCTCACCCTCACCCTCAGTCTAACACTTACACTAACCCTAAGCTAACCCTAACCCTTATCCTCACCCTAAACCTAACCCTAACCGTCACCCTCACACTCACCCTCACCCTCAACCTAACCCTAACGCTCAACCTCACCCTCACCCTAACCCTCACTGTCACCCTAAAAATCACCCTAACCCTAACCCTCACCCTAACCCTAACCCTTACCCTAACCGTAAGCCTAACCCTAACCCTCACTCTAACCCTGATGCTAACCCTAAACCTCAACCTCACTCTAACCCTCAACATAACCGTTACCCTCACTATCAACCTCAACCTGAACCTAACCCTAATCCTAACCCTCATACTAACCCTAACCCTCACCGTAACGCTAAACCTAAACCTAGACCTCAGCCTTAACCTCACCCTAAACCTAACCCTAACCCTAATCCTCACTGTATCCCTAAGCATAACCATAACACTCACCCTAACCCTCACCCTCCCAGTAACCCTAATGCTAACATTATTCCACAACCTCAACCTAAACCTCGCCCTAACCCTTACCCTCACTCTAAACCTCATCCTCACCCTAACCCAAACCCTAACCCTAATACTAACACTAGCCCTCACCCTCACCCTAACCCTAATCCTAAGCCTAACCCTAATGCTAACCCTAAACCTCAACCTCTCAATAACCCTCACATTAACCTAACCCTCACCCTGAACCTCACCCTAACCCTAACCCTAACATTAACCCACTCCCTAACACTCACCCTAACACTAACCCTAACCCTACCCCTCAGCCTAACTCTCACTCTAAACCTATCCCTAACCTTAATCTTCACCCTATCCCTAACCCTAACTCTAACCCTCACCCTAACCCTCACCCTCACCATACCCCTAATGCTAATATTAACCCTCTGCCTCACCCTAAACCTCGCCCTAACCCTTACCTCACTTTAATATTATCCATCACCATCAACCTAACCCTAACCCTAACCCTTACCGTCACCCTAACCCTCACTCTAACCCTAACCCTAACACTAACACTAAACCTCACCCTAACCGGCACCCTAACCCTAAGCCTAAGCCTAACCCTCACTCTCACCCTAACCCTTACGCTTACCGAACCCTAAACCTAAACCTCAGCCTAACCCTCATCCTAACCCTAAACCTAACCGTCACCCTAACCGTCACCCTCACCCTCAACGTCACCCTCAGCCTAACCCTAAACCTAACCCTAATACAAAACCTATCCCTTACCCTCACCCTCACCCTCACTCTAAACCTAACCCTAACCAAAACCCTCACCCTAACCCTAGCCCTATCCCTTACCCTCACCATAACCATATCCTTCATCCCCACACTAACCCTCACCCTAACACTTTCCCTCACCCAACCCTATCCCTAACCATAACCCTCACCCTATCCCTAAGCTAACGCTAACCCTCACCCTCACCATAACCCTCACCCTAACACTAATCCTAACCCTCAGCCTAATCCTGATCCAAACCCTAACCCTAACCCTATCCCTCACCCTAACATTAACCCTAACCCTACCCCTAACTCTCAAACTCACCCTCACCCTTATCCTCACCCTCAGAGTAAACATAAACCTAACCCTAATCCAAAACCTAATACTCACCCTCACTCTCATCTTAACTCTATACCTAACCCTAACCATCACCCTCACACTAACCCTCACCCTCATCCTCACCCTCACCTTAACCTTCTCCCTAACCCTTACCCTCCCACTAACCCTAAACCTAAACCTACCCCTCACCCTTACCCTCACCCTAACCCTAATCCTCACCCTAACATTAACCCTAAACCTACCCCTCACCTTAACCTTCACCCTCAGCATAAACCTAACCCTAACCATCACACTAACCCTAAACTGAAGCCTAAACCTATCCCTCACCATCACGCTAACCCTTACCCTCACCCTAAGCCTAAAACTAACACTCAGCCTACCCCTCATCCTAACCCTAACCCTAACCCTAACCCTCACCCTCACCTTAACCCTAACCATAACCCTAACCCTCACCCAAACCCTAAAACTCACCCTCACCCTCAACCTCACCCTCAGCATAACCCTAAACCTAACCCTAATTCAAACGCTAACCCTCAACCTCACCCTCATCCTAACTCTAACCCTAACCCTAACCCTCACCCAAACCCTAACCCTAACACTAACCGTCACCGTAACCATCATCCTAATACTAAACCTAACCCAAACCCTCAACCAATCGCTCACCTCACCCTAAACCTAACCCTAACCCTCACTCTCACTGTAAACAAAACCCTAACCCTAACCATCACACTAACACTAAGCCTCACCCTAACCCTAAACCTAACCCTCAGCCAAATCCTCATCCTAAACCTAACCCTAACAATCAACATAACCCTAACCCTAAACCTAACCCTAACCCTCACGCTAAACCTAACCCTCACCCTAAGCCTAAGCATATGCCTAATCCTAAACCTAACTCTAACCCTCACCCTCTCCCTAACTCTAACCCTACCCCTAACTCTGACCCTCACCCAAACCCTAACCTTATCCCTAGACCTCACCCTAACCCTAAACCTCACCCTAACCCTAACCCTAACAGGCACCCTCACCCTAACCCTAACCCCCACCCTAAACCTCACCCTAACCCTAACGCTAACCCTAACCCTCACCCTCACCATAAACCTCACCCTAACCCGTACCCTCACCATAACCATAACTCTAACCCTAATCCTCACATTTCGCCTAACCCTAACCCTAAACCTAACACTCACTCTCAACCTAACACTCAACATCACCTTAACGATCACCCTAACCCTAAACTTCACCCACATTGTAAAACACACCCTCACCCTCACCCTCACCCTCACCCTAACCCTCACCCTAACCCTCACCCTCAATTTCACCTTAACCGTAACGCTAACCCTAACCTTCAGTCTCACCCTAACCCTCACCCGAACCCTTATCCTCACACTAACCCTAACCCTAACCCTAACGTCACATTAAACCTAACCCTCACCCTAACCCTAACCCTCCCTCTCACCCTAATTCTTTCCCTAACCCTGACCCTAAACCTAACCGTAATCCTCACCTTCACCTTAAACCTCACTGTCCCCTAACCCTAACCCTAACCCTAATCCTCACCAACAACCTCACCCTCACCCTCACCCCCACCCTAACCCTCACCTTCACCCTAAACATCACCCTAAACCTAAACCTCACCCTAAACCTAACCCTAATCCTCACCCTAACCATAATCCTCGCCTTAAACCTCACCCTCACACTAATCCTCACCGTAAACCGAACCCTAAGCCTTTCCTAACCTAAAACCTCACCCTCACCCTAACCCTCACCCTAGCCCACACCATAAACCAAACCCTAACCCTAACCCTCACCCTCATCCCCATAATCAGGCTAAGCCTAACCTTAACCATAATCCTAACCCTACCCTAATCCTAACCCTCTAACTAAACCTAACCGTAACCCTAATGCTAACTCTAAATGTCACCCTCAACATAACTCTAACACTAACCCTCACCTTAACCCTAACACTAAACCTAATGCTATCCCTAAACCTCACCCTCACCCTAACACTCACCGTAACCTTTACCATCCCCCTTTCCCTCACTCTAACACTAATCCAACCCCTCAGTCTAAGCCTCACCTTAACCCTATCTCTAACTCTAATCCAAACACTAACCCTCACACTGAACCTCACCCTAACTCTAAATCTAACCCTAACCCTAACCCTACGCCTATCCCTAAACCTCACCCTCACCCTAACCCTAATCCTAAACCTAACCATCAAGCTCACCCTCACCATAACCCTAACTCTCTCTCTAACCGTAAACCTAACCCTAGCCCTCACCCTGAAACTTACCCTCAACCTCAACCTAACCTTAACCCTCAACCTGAACCTAACCCTCACCCTAAGCCTTACCCATACCCTGACTCTAAACCTAAGTCCAGCCCTAAATTTCACCCTAACCCTAACCCTATCCCTAACCCTCACCCTAATCCTAACACTCACACTAACCCTAACCCTAAACCTTACCCTCACCCTCACCCTAACACTAACACTCACCCTAATCCTAACCCTCACCCTAACTCTAACACTAACACTCACACTCACCCTAAACCTTATCCTAGCACTTACCCTCACCATAACAAAAACCCTAACCCTAACCTTAAATCTAACACTAACCCTAACACTAACCGGCACCCTCACCGTCACCCTAACACTAATCCTCACCCTCATCCTAAACCTTACCATCACTTAAACCCTAAACCTAACTGTCACCCACACACTCACCCTCACCCGAACCCGAACCCTCACCCGAACCCTCACTCTCACCCTAAGCCTAACCCGAACCCTCACCCAACCCTAACCCTAACTCTAACCCACACCCTCACCCTAACCCTAACCCTAACCCTAAACCTTACCCTGACCATTACCATAAACCTAACGCTAGCCCTACCCCTCATTCTCACCCTAACCCTCACCCTAACCCTTATCCTCACACAAACCCTAACCCTAAAACTAACCCTCACACTAACCCTAACCCTAACCCTAACCCTTACCCTAACCCTGACCCAAAACCTCACCCTAACCCAACCTAAAACAAACGATAAGCCTAAACCTCACCCACAACCTAACCCTCATCCTAACCCTTATCCTCACACTAACCCTAACCCTAACGCTAACCCTAACCCTCACACTAAACCTAAACCTCACCCTAACCCTAACCCTACCCCTCACCCTAACCCTAACCCTATCCCTTGCCTACCGAAACACTCACCCTCACACTCAACCTAAACCTCACCCTCAACCTAGCCCTCACCCTATCCCTAACCATACCCCTCAACCTAACACTTACCCTCACCGTAACCCTAACCCTCACACTAATCCTAACCCTCACCCTAACCCTAACCCTACCCCCTCACACTAACCCTCACCCTAACCCTCAGCCTAACCCTAAACCTCACCCTCAACCTAACCCTAACCCTCACATTCAACCTAACCCTCACCGTCACCTTAACATTCAACTTAAACCTAACCCTCACCCACACCCTAACCCTCATCCTCACCGGACCCCTAACCCCATCCTAACTCTAAACCTCACTCTAAACATAACCCTAACACCAACACTCACCCAAATCCTAACCCTAACCCTCAACCTAACACTAACACTCACACTAACCCTCAAACTCAACCTAATCCTCACCCTAAAATTAACCCTAAACCTTACCTAACCGAAACTCTTACCCTCACCCTCAGCCTAACCCTCACCCTCACCCTAGGCCTTAACCTAACCATAATCCTAACCCTCACCCTAAATCTCCCCCTCCCACTCAGCCTAACCCTAAACCTAACCCTAATCCTAACCCTAACCCTCACCCCCATCCTCACGGTAACCCTAACACTAACGCTAATGCTGAACCTCACCCTCACCCTCACCCTAACCCTAACTCTAACCCTAAAAATAACCCTAACCCTAACCGTAATGCCTCACCCACACCCTAACCCTAACCGTAACCATAAAACTCACCCTAACCCTAATACTAAACCTAACCCTCACAATCACACTCACCCTAACCGTCACCCTCACGCTCACCCTCAGCATCACACTAACCCTAACACTAAATCTAACCTGCACCCTAACACTCACCGTCACCATACCCTCACTCTAACCCTAACTCTCAACCACAGCTTAACCCTCACGATCAACCAAACCCTCAACCTCATCCTGAAACCCAGCCTCACCCTAACACTCACCCTCACAATAAACATCACCCTAACGCTAAACTTCACCCTAACGATAACCCTCACCCTAACCCTAACCCTCACCCTAACCAAAATCCTCAACCTCACTCTAACAATAACCCTAACACTAATCATAACACTAAATCTCACCCTCACCTTCAAACTCACCCTAACCCTAACCCTAAACCTAACCCTCACCCTAACCATCATCCTACCTCTAATGCTAACCCTAACCATCATCTTCACCGTAACCCTCACAGTGAGCCTAACCCTCATCCTAACCCTAAGCCTACCTCTCACCCTAACCTTCACCTTAATCATAACCCTAACCCTAATCCTCAGCCTAACCCTAACCCTCACACACACCTTAACCCTCACCATCACCCGAACCCACATCCTGACCCTAACATTCACACTAAGCAAAACCCTAACCCTAATCCTAAACCTAACCCTCATCCTCACACTCACCCTAACCTTAACCCTAACCCTTAACCTAACCTTCACCCTAACCCTCACCCTAACACTCACCTTCACCATAAATATCAACCTAACCCTAACCCTCAGCCTAAACCTAACCCTACCCTCACCCTAAACCTAACCCTCACCCTAACCCTCACAGTCACCTTATCCCTCAACCTAACCCTAACCGTCACCCACACATTAACACTCACACTCACCCGAACCCTCATCCAACCCCTAACCCTAACCCTCAACCCAACCCTAACCCTCACCCTAACCCTAACTTTAAACCTCACACTCACCCTAACCCTAACCCTAACCCTTACCCCAACCCTCATCCTAACCCTTAATCTAACCCTAACCCTCACTCTCACCCTAATCCTCAACCTAACCCTTATCCTTACACCAACCCTAACCTAACCCTCACACTAACCCTAATCCTCACATTATCCCTAACCATAACCCTCACCCTAACCCTCACCCTAACCCTAAACCTAACCCTCATCCTAATCCTACCCTTAACCCTAACATTCACCATCACCCTAACCCTCACCAACACACTAACTCTCACCCTCACCCGAACCCTCAATCTCAACCTAACCCTCACCACAACCCTAAGCCACACCCTCAACTGAATCCTCACTCTCACCCTCACCCTCACCATAAACATCACCCTAACCCAAACCTAACCCTACCCCTCACCCTCACCCTAACTGTCATCCTAACCCTTATCCTCACCCTAACCCTAACCCTAACCCTAACCCTCACCCTATCGGTAACCCTCACCTGAACCCTCACTCTCACCTTCACCCTCACCCTAAACATCACCCTAACCCTAAACCTCACGCTAACCCTAACCCTAACCCTCACCCTAACCCTAACCCTCATCTTAAACCTCACCCTCACCCAAATCCTCACCCTAAACCTAACAATAAACCTTTCCTAACCAAAAATATCACCCTCACCCTAGCCCTCACCCTAAACCTAACCCTAAACTTAACCCTCACCCTCACTCTCACCCTCACACTCAGCCAAACCTAACCCTACCCTAACCCTAGCCCTCACCCTCACCCTCACCCTCACCCGCAACCTAACACTAACAATAACCCTAACCCTCACCCTAACACTGAACCTCAACCTCACCCTCACCCTATCCCTAATCCTAACCCTAACTCTAATCCTAACCCTCACCCTCACCCTAACCCTCACCCTAACCCTTAACCTCACTTTTACCTAACCGTAACCCTAACCCTCACACTAACCCGAACCCTCACCCTAACCATACCACTAACCCTAACCCTTACCCTCACCCTAACCCTAACCCTAACAGTAACCCTAAACCTAAACCTAGTCCTGACACTAACCCTAACCATCACCCACACATTAACCCAAGCGCTCACCCGAACCCTCACCCTAAACCTAATCCTAACACTCCCACTAAACCTAACCATCTCCCTAACTGTAACCCTACACATCAGCCTAAACCTCACCCTAACACTAACCCTAACTCTAATCCTTATCCTATCCCTAAATAAAACCCTAACCCTCACACTCACCCTAGCCCTCACCCTAACCCTACCCCAAACCCTAATCCTCACACTAAACCTAACCCTCACCCTATCCCTAACCCTTCACCTCAGCCTAAGACTGACCCTAACCCTAACCCTAACCCTAAACCTAATCCTCACCCTATCCCTAACCCTAAACCTAACCCACTCACTCACCCTAGCCCTCACCCTAACTTCATCCTAACACTATCCCTAAACTTAAACCTCACCCTCATCCTAACCCTCACCCTAACCCTTACCCCTAACCTAATCCTATCCCTGACCCTAACCTTAACCCTAAAACTCACACTAACCCTAACCCTCAGCTTAAACCTAACCCTACCCCACAGCCTATCACTCATCCTAATACTAACCCTAATCCTATCCCTCAACCTAACCCTAACCCTAACATTAACCCGAACCCTCACCCAAAACCTAACCCTTACCCTCACCCTCACACTCACCCTCAGCCTAATCCTAACACTAACCCTAATCCTAAACCTAACCCTCACCGACAGCCTCACCCTAACTCTAAACCCAACCCTAACCATAAACCTCCCCCTTCACCCAAACCCTCACCCGAACCCTCACTCTCACCCTACGGCTCACCCTCACCTTAACCATAACCCTAACCCTCAACCTAACCCTAAACCTCACCCTCACCCTCAAACTCACGCTAACACTAAGCCTCACTGTTACCATAAACCTCACCCTAACCCTTAAACTTACACTAACCCTAACCCTCACACTAAACCTAAGCCTCACCCTCACCCTTACCGTAACCTTACCCTCACCCTAACCCTCAATCTAAACGTAACGCTAACACTCACCCTGCCCCTACCCCTAGCCCTAACCCTCACACTAACCCTAACCCTCACCCTCAAACTCACACTAACCCTAACCCTCACACTAAACCTAACCCTCACCCTCACCCTAACCTTAACCCTACACTTCACCCTACCCCTCACCCTCAACCTAGCCCTCACCCCTATCCTAATCCTAACCCTGATCCTAACACTCACCCTAAAGCTAACACTAAACCTAAACCTCACCCTCACCCTAACCCCCACCATCACCCTAACCCTCACCCAAACATGAACCCTCACCTCAACCTAACCCTCACTCTCACCCTAACCGTAAACCTAACCCTAATCCTCTCCCTAACCCCCACCCTCACCCTCACCTTAACCCTAACCCTAACCCTAATCCTAAAACTAACCCTCACCCTCACCCTAACCCTAACCCTAACCCTAATCCTAAACCGAACCCTCACCTTCACCCTAAACCTACCTCTAAACATCACCCTCACACTCACCCTTAAACTATCCCCAACCCTAAGCCTTAGCCTAACACTAACCCTCACCGTAACCCTAACCATAACCCGCACCCTCACCCTCACCCTAACCCTAACAATAACCCTATCCCTCACACTAACCCTTATCCTCACACTTACCCTAATCCTAACCCTAAACCTTACACTAACCCTAAACCTCACCCAACCCTGACCCTACCCCTCACCCTAAACCTCACCCTAATCCAATCCCTAACCCTAACCCACACCCTAAACCTAACTGTAACCCTCACACTCATGCTAACCCTCATCCACACCCTAATCCTCACCCTCACCCGAACCCTCATCCTCACCCTAACCCTCACCCTAAACATCACCCTAAACCTAACCCTCACTCTAACCCTAATCATAAACCTCAACCTCACCCTCACCCTCAGCCTAACACTAGTCCTTAACCTAATCATAATACTCACCCTCACCCTAACTCTCACCCTAACCCTTACCCGATCCTTCACCTAACCCTAACCCTAATCCGCACACTAACCGGATCCCTCACACTAACCATAAAACTAACCCTATCCCTTACCCTCACCCTAATCCTAACCCTAACAGTAACCCTAACCCTAAAGCTAGTCCTCACACTAACCCTAACACTCATCCACACCTTAACCCGAACCCTCACCCTAACCCTCACCCTAACCCTAACCCTAAACCTAACCCTAACACTCCCACTAAACCTAACCCTAACCCTAACTGTAACCCTACCCATCAGCCTAAACCTCAGCCTAACACTAACCCTAACCCTAATCCTAAACCTAATCCTCACACTCACACTCACCCTATCCCTAACCCTAACATTCACCCTCACCCTAAGGCCAACACTAACCCTCACCCTCAACCTCACCAAAACCCTTAACCTCACCTTAACCCTAACCCTAACCCTCACCCTAACCCTAAAACTACCCCTCAAACTAACACTAAAACTAACCATCAACCCAACCATAATGCTAACACAAATGCTCACTCTCAACCTAACCCTTAGATTAACCTTTCCCTCAACATAACCCTATCCCTCATCCTCTCCTTAACCCTCACCCTACCCCGTCCCCTCCCCCTAAACCTCACCCTACCCCAAACCCTAACCCTAACCCTAAACTTCACCCTAACCCTAAAACTAACCCTCACCCTAACCCTCACCCTAACCCTAAACCTAACCCTAACCCTGACCCTCACCCTAGCTGTCATCCTAACTCTTACCCTCACCGTAACCCTAAACCTAACCCTCAACATAACCCTAAAACTACCCCTCAGCCTAACACTAACACTAACCCTCAACCCAACCCTGATGCTAACACAAATGCTCACTCTCAACCTAACCTTTAGATGAACCCTTACCCTCAGCATAACCCTATCCCTCACCCTCTCCTTAATCCTCACCCTACCCCTTCCCCTCCCCCTAACCTTTACCCTACCCCAAACCCTAACCCTAACCCTAACCTTCACCCTAACCCTCACCCTAACCCTCACCCTAAACCTAACCCTAAACCTCACCCCAACCCTCACCCTAACCCTAACCCTAACCCTATCCCTCACCCTCACCCTACCTGTCATCATCATAACACTTACCCTCACCCTAAACCTAAACCTAACCCTAACCCTAACACTCACCCTAACCCTAACCCTCACCCGAACCCTTAGTCTCACCTTCACCGTCACCCTAAACATCAACTTAACCCTAACCCTCACCCGAACCCTAATCCTAACACTGACCCTATCCCTAACCCTCACCTTAAACCTCACCCTCACCCTAATCCTCACCCTAAACCTAACCCTAAACTTTTCCTAAACAAAAACATCACCCTCACATTAGTCCTCACCCTAAACCTAACCCTAACCTTAATCCTAACCCTCACCCTCACCTTCACCCTCGGCCTCAGCCTCAGCCTCACCCTAACCCTAAACCTAATCCTAACCCTAACCCTGAACCTCACCCTCACTCTAACCGTAATCCTAACCTGCATCCTAGCCCTAACCCTAACCCTAACCCTAACACTCAACCTAATCCTAAACCTAACCCTAATGGTAACCCTAACCCTCACCCTCACCCTAATTCTGACCCTAACACTTACCCTTACCTTCACTCTCACTCTCAACCTAACCCTAACCCTTACCCTCACGATAAACCTATCCCTCACCTTCAACCTAACCCTCACCCTAAACCTTATGCTCACCCTTACCCTCACCCAACCCTAACCCGAACCCTAACCCGAACCCTAACCCCCATCCTAACCTTCACCCTAACACTAACGCTAACCCTAACCCTCAGTATCAACCTAAACGTAACCCTAACACTTACGTAACCGAGACCCTCACCCTCACCCTCATCCTCAACCTCACAATAAACCTAACCCTTACCATAACTCTAATAGTAACCCAAACACTTACCCTCACCCTATCCCTAACCCTAATCCTAACCCTCACACTAACCCTAGCCCTCACCCTAACCTCAGCCTAACCATATCCCTAACCATAAACCTCACCCTCATCCTAACCCTCACACTAACCCTTACCCTCACCCTAATACTAACCCTGACCCAAATCTTAACCCTAAATCTCACACTACCCTAACCCTCACCCTAACACTAACCCTACCCCACAGCCTAACCCTCATCCTAAAACTAATCCTAACCCTATCCCTCACCCTAACCCTAACCCTAACATTAAGCCTAACTCTCACACTAACCCTAACCCTCACCCTCACCCTCACACTCACCCTCAGCCTAAACCTAACCCTAACCCTAATCCTAAACCTAAACCTCACCCACACACTCACCCTAACTCTATCCCGAACACTAACCATAACCCTCCCCATCCCCTTCCCCGTCACCAGAACTCTCACTCTCACCCTAATGCTCACCCTCACCCTAACCCTGACCCTATCACTAACCCTCACCCTAACCTTAAACCTCACACTCACCATCAACCTCACACTCACCCTAACCCTCACCACCACCCTAACCCTAACCCTAACCATAAACCTCACGCTAACCCTAAACCTAACCCCTCCCCTAACCTGAAACTTCACCCTCACCCTCACTCTAACAATAACCATCACCTTAATCCTAACCCTAACACTCACCCTAACCCTAAACCCTCACCTCAGCCCTCAACCTCATCCTAATCCTCACCCTAAACTTACCCTAACCCTTACCTAAGGTAAATCCTCACCCTCACCCTAACCCAACCCTAAAACTAACCTAAAACTAACCCTAACTCTAATCCTAAGCCTAACGTTCCTCCTAAACCTAACCCTAATCCTAACCCTCACCCTAACCCTAACCATAACCCTAACCCTCACCCTTCCCTAACCCTCACCCTCACCTTGACCCTAACCTTAATCCTAAACCTAACCCTCACCCTCACCCTAAAATTAATCCTAACCGTAACCCTCACACTCACCCTTATCCTAACCCTCATCCTAAACCTAAGCCTCACCCTAACCCTAACCGTAGCCCTAACCATCACCTTCATCCTCATCCTCACCCTTAACCTAACCCTAACCCTCACCCTAACCCTAACCGTAACCCTCACACTAAACCTAACCCTCACCCTCACCGTAACCCTCAACCTACCCCTCACCCTAACCCTCATGCTCAACCTATCTCTAACCCTAAACCTAACACTAACCCTCACACTAACCTTCAACCTAACCCTCCCCCTCACCCGAACCTTCACCTTCACCCTCACCCTAAACATCACCCTAACATTAACCCTCACCCTAATCGTAACCCTAAGTCTCACCCTAACACTAACCCTCAACTTAATCCTCAATCTCACCCTAATCCACACCCTAACCTAAACTTAACTCTTACCTAAACTAAACCCTCAACCTAACCCTCACCCTCACCCTAGCCCACACCCTAACCTTAACGCTAAATGTAAGCCTCACACTAACTCTAAACCTAACCATCAGCCGAAAACTTATCCTAAACCGAAAACTAGCCTTTACCCTAACCAAATCCGAACCCTAACATTAACCTTAACCCTAACCCTCACACTAAACCTAAACCGAACCCTCAGCCTATTGCTCATCCTAACCCTAACCCTAACCCTAACCCTAAACCAAAACCTCACCCTAAACCTCACCCTAACCTTTACTCTCAACATAACCTTAATCCTAACCCACACCCTAACCCTCACCTGAACCCTCAGCCTCACCCTCACCCTAAACCTAACCCTAACCCTCACCCCAACCCTAACCCTCACCCTAACCCTAACTCTAACCCTCACCCTCAACTGAACCCTAACCCGAACTCTAACCCTATACCTCACCCTAAACCTAACTCTAAACGTAACCCTAACACTTAATCTCATCCTAATCCTCACCCTAAGCCTTTTCCTCACACTAACCCTAAACCTAACCCTCACCATCACCCTAACCCTCACCCTCACCCTAACCCTCACCTACACCCTAACCCGCACCTTCACCCTCACCCTCACTCTAAACATCACCCTAAACATCACCCAAACCCTAACGCTCAGCCTAACGCTAACCCTAACCCTCACCTTAACCCTAAACCTCATCTTCAACCTCACCCTCAGCCTAATCCTCACCCTAAACCTAACCCTACCCCTTCCTAATAGAAAACCGCACCCTCGCCCTCACCCTAGCCCTCACCCTGACCCTAAGCCTAAGCCAAACCCTAACCCTCACCTTCAACCTCATCCTCAACCGCAGCCTCACCCTAACACTAAACTAATCCTAACCCTAACCCTCACCCTCACCCTCACACTAATCCTAACCCTAAACCTATTGCTAACCCTAAAACTCACCCTCACCTTAACACTAATCCTAACCCACACCCGAACCCTAATCCTAACCCTAATGCTATACCTAAACCTAACCCTCACCCTAAGACTAATGCTGACCTTAATACTCAACCACAACCTAAATCTCACCCTAACACTTACCCTCATCCTAACCCTCACCCTAACCCTAAACATAAACCTAACGCTCACCCAAACACTCACCCTAACCCTTACACTAACCCTATTCCTCACCCTCACCCTAACCCTCACCATATCCCTTTTCCTCACACTAACCCAAACCCTTACCCTACACCTCATCCTAATTCTTACCCTAAACTCAACCCTAACCCTAACCCTCACCCTAACCCTAAACCTAACCATCATCCAAACGCTCACCCTAACCCCAACACTAACCGTATCCCTCACCCTCACCCTAACCCTCACCCTTTACCCTCACCCTAAGCCTAACACTACCCCTAAAACTAATCCTAACCCTAACACTCACCCTCACACTCACCCTAACTCGAACCCTAACCGTAAACCTAACCCTCAACCTAACGATAAACCTATCCCTAACCCATACCCTAACCCTAAACATCACCCTAAACCTATCCCTAACCCTCACCCTCACCCTAACCATAACACTCACCCTCACTCTTAACCTCACCGTCACCTTATCCCTCACCCTAAACCTAAACGTGACCCACACCCTAACACTCACACTCACCCGAACCCTCACCCTCAACCTCACCCTAACCCTAAGCCTAACCCTCACCCCGACCTTAACCCTCACCCTAACCCTAACTTTAACCCTCACACTCACCCTAACCCTAAGCCTAACTCTTACCCTAACCCTCACCCTAACCCTTAATCTAACCTTAACCCTCACTCTCACCCTAATCCTCAACCTAACCCTTATCCTTACACTAACCCTAACCCTAACCCTCACACTAAACCAAATCCTCACCCTAACCATAACCATCACCCTCACCCTTACCCTAACCCTAACCCTCACCGTAATCCTATCCCTAATCCTAACCCTCACCCTCACACTAACCCTCACCTTCAACCTAACTCTCACCCTAAACCTAATCCTCACCAGCACCCTAACTCTAACCCGCACCCTAACCTTCACTCTCACCCTGACCCTCACCAACAACCTAAGCCACACACTCAACCGAATGCTCACTCTCACCCACACCCTAAACATCACCCTAACCCAAACCCTCAACTTAACCCTAACCCTAACCCGCACCCTAAACCTAACCCTCAACTTAAACCTCACCCACACCCTAAACCTAATCCTAAACCATTCCTAACCGAAAACCTCACCTTCAACCTAACCCTCACCCTATCCCTCACCCTCACCCTAGCCCTCACCCTAAACCTAACGCTAAACTTAACCCTCACCCTCATGCTCACCCTCACCCTCACCCTCACTCTCAGTCTCACCCTAACCCTAAACCTAATCCTATCCCTAACCCTGACCCTCACCCTCACTCTAAAACTAACCCTAACCTGCACCCTAAGCCTAAATCTAACCCTAATGCTTACCTTAACCCTCAACCTCACCCTAACCCTAACCATAACACTCAACCTAAACCTAATCCTAACCCTAATGCTAACCCTAACCCTCACCCTCACCATAACCCTAACCATAACCCTTACCCTAACCCTCACCCTCACTCTATCCCTAACCCTAACACTCACAATAATTCTCACCCTCTCACTAACATTAATGCTAACCCTAATCATCAAACTCACCCTAACCTTCGCTCTAACCCTTACCCTCACCATAACCCTATCCCTCAACCTCAACCTAACCCTCACCGTAAAACTTACACTCACTTTAACCCTCATCCAACCCTAACCCTAACCCTAACCTTCACCCTAACCCCCACCATAACCTTCACCATAACCCTAAGGCTAACCCTAACCTTCAGTCTCAACCTAACCATCACCCTAACCCTTATGCTCACACTAACCCTAACCGTAACCATAAACTTCACAATAGGCCGAACCCTCATCCTAACCCTAAGCTTACCACTCACTCTAACACTCACCATAACCCTAACTTTTACCCTAACCCGAACCCTAACCCTAACCCTAAACCTCACCCTAACCCTCACCCTGACCCTAACCCTAACCCTCACCCTAACCCTCACCCTGACCCTAAACCTAACCCTCACCCTAACCCTCATACTCAGCCTAAACCTAACCCTAACCCTCACCCTCACCCCAACTGTCATCCTAACCCTTACTCTCACCCTAACCCTAACCCAAACCCTAACCCTCACCCTAACTCTAACATTCACCCGAACCCTCACTCTCACCTGCACCCTCACCCTAAACATCAGCCTAACCCTAACCCTCACCCTAAACCTAACCCTAACCCTCACCCTAAAACTTTCCCTCACCTCAAACCTCATGCTCACCCTAATCCTTACCCTAAACCTAACCCTAACCAAAAATTTCACCCTCACCCTAGCCTTCACCCTAAACCTAACCCTCACCTTAACCCTCACACTCACCCTCACCCTCAGCCTCACCCTCAGCCTCACAATAACACTAAACCTAATCCTAACCCTAACCCTGACCCTCACCCTCACCCTAACCCTCACCCTAACACTTACTCTCACAATAAACCTAACAGTGACACTATACCTAACCGTCACCCTAAATCTAACCATAATCCTCACCTTAACCCTCATCCTAAGCCTAACCCTAACCCTCAACCTAACCCTAATCATAAACATTACATTAACACTAACCCTAACACTCACCTTGACCCTCAGCCTAACAATAACCCTAACCCTAATCCTAACCCTAAAACTCACCCTCACACTCACCCTAACTCGAACCCTAATCGTAAACCTAACCCACACCCTAAACATAAAACTAACCCTAACTCACACCCTAACCCTAAACATCACCCTAACCCTAACCCTAACCCTCACCCTCACCCTAACCATAACCCTCACCCTAACTCTTACCTTAACCCTAACGATAACCCTAACCCTCACCCTCACGCTAAAACTCACCCTAACCCATACCCTCACCATAACCATAAGGGTAACCCTAAACCTAATATTCACACTCACCCTAACCCTAACCATCACCCTATCACTCACGTTAACCCTAACCCTCACCCTCAACCTAACCCTCACCGTCACCCTAACCCTCACCCTAACCCTAACCTTCACCCACACCCTAACACTCACACTCACCCGAAACCTCACCCTCACCCTCACCATAACCCTAACCCTATCACTCACCCCAACCCTAACTCTCACCCTAACCCTACCTTTAAGCCTCACACTCACGCTAACCCTAACCCTATCCTTAACCCTTACCCTAACCCTAACCCTTAATCTAACCCTAACCCTCACTCTCACCCTAATCCTCAACCTAACACTTATCCTTACACTAAGCCTAACTGTAACCCTCACACTAACCCTATCCCTCACCCTAACCCTAACCATAACACTCACGTTAAACCTCACACTAACCTGAAACCTCACCAACATCCTAACCCTCACTCTCACCCTCACCCTCACCCTAACCCTCACCAACAACCTAACCCACACCCTCACCCGAACTCTCACTCTCACCCTCACCCTCACCCTAAACATCACCCTCACCCTAACCCTAACCCTCACCCTAACCCTAACTCTCACCTTAAACTTCACCCTCACCCTATTCCTCACCCTAAAACTAACCCTAACCTTTTCCTAACCGAAAACCTCGCCTTCACCCTAACTTTCACTCTAGCCCTCCCCCTAACCCTAGACCTCACCCTAAACCTAATGCTAAACTTAACCCTCACCTTCACGCTCACACTCACCCTCAGCCTCACCATAACCCTAAACCTAAACCTAACCCTAACCCGGACCCTTACCCTCACTCTAACCCTAACCCTAACCTCCAACCTAACCCTAACCCTAACCCTAATGCTAAACCTTACCCTCAACCTTACCCTAACACTAACCCTAACCCTCAACCTAAACCTAACCCTAACCCTAATGCTAACCCTAACCCTCACCCTCACCCTAACCCTGACCCTAACAATAACCCTACCCCTCAGCCTACCCCTCACCTTCACCCTAACCTTCACCCTCACCCTAACACTAATGCTAACCCTAATCCTCAACCTCACCCTAACCGTTTCCCTAACCCTTACCCTCACCATAACCCTATCCCTCAACCTCACCCTAACCCTTTCGCTCACCCTAACCCTCACACAACCGTAACCCTAACCCTAACCCTCACGCTAACCCCCACCCTAAACTTCACCCTAACCCTAAGGGTAACCCTAACCCTCAGTCTCACCCTAACCCTCACCCTAAGACTTATCCTCACACTAATACTAAACCTAACCCGAAACTCTCACACTAAGCTTAACCCTCATACTAACCCTAACCCTACCTCTCACACTAACACTCACCCTAACCCTAACCCTAACCCCAACCCAAGCCCTAACCCTAACCCTAATCCTCACCTGAACCCTAACACTCACGGTCACCCTAAGCCTCACCCTTCCCCTAACCCTCACCTACACCCTAACAATTCCTCTACCCTGAACCCTAACTCTCACCCTAAACCTCACCCTCACTCTAAACATCACCCTAACCCTTACCCTCACCCTAACCCTCACCCTCACCCACACCCTAACCCTCACCGTCACCGGAAACCTCTCACTGTCTCGAAATTTCACCTTCACCTGAAACATCACCCTAACCCTCACTCTCACCCTAACCCTCACTCTAACACTTAACATCACCCTAACCCTACCACTAAACCTAACTCTCACACTAAACCTAACCCTCATCCTAAATCTAACACTAAATCTACCAGTCCCCCTAACCCTCACCCTAACCATAGCCATGAAAGCTAGGGTGAGTCTCAATCATATCCTCAACCTCACCCTCACCCTAACCATAACCCTCATCCTAGCGCTCAACCTAACCATAACTCTAACCTAAACCTAACTCTAAACCTCACCTTCACCCTCACCCTCACCCTCACCCTAAGCCTAATCCTAACCCTAACCCTAATACTAACCCTAAACCTAAAACTCAACCTACATCTACCCCTACCCCTAACCCTAAACCTCACCTTCACCCTCACCCTTACCTCACCCTCACCCTAAACCTCACATTAACTCCAATCCTCACCCTCACCCTAAACCAAACACTCACCCTCACCCTACACCTAAACCTAACCCACAACCTCACCATCACCCTCACCCTCGCACTCACCCTAACCCTAACCCTCACCCTAACCCTAACACTCACCATAACCCTAACCATAACCCTCACCCTCACCTTAACCCGAAAACTAACCCTAACCATCACCCTCACCCTAACCCTCACAATAACAATTACCCTCACCCTAACCCTAACCCTCACCCTCATTCTAACCCTCACGCTAACACTTACCCACAACCCAACCCTCACCGTAACCCTCACCCTATCCCTAACCCTAACCCTAAACTTCACCTTAAACCTCACCCTCACCCTAATCCTCACCCTAAACCTAACCCTAAACCTTTCCTAAACAAAAATATCACCCTCATCCTAGCCCTCACCCTAAACCTAACCCTAAACTTAATCCTCATTCTCACCCTCACCCTCAGCCTCCACCTAACCCTAAAACTAATCCTATCCCTAACTCTGAACCTCACTCTCAGCGTAACCCTAACCTTAACCTGCACCCTAACATTAACCCTAACCCTAATCCTAACACTCAACCTTACCCTAACCCTAACTCTAATGCTAACCCTAACCCTCACCCTCACCCTAACCCTGACCCTAACCCTTACTCTTACCCTCACCCTCACTCTCACCATAACCATAACACTTACCCTAACCAAAACCCTATTCCTCACCCTCAACATAATTCTCATCGTAACCCTAACCCTACCTCACACCCTAACCCTCACCCTAACCCTAACCCTAACCGTAACACTCAACCTAACCCTAACCCTAACGTCACCCTAATCCTCACCCTAAACCTAAACCTAACGCTTACCTATCCAAAAACCTCACCCTCAACCGCACCCTCTCCCTCACCCTCAGCCTAACCCTTACCCTAACCCTAATCCTAACCCTAAGGCTTACCCTTACCCTAAACCTAAACCTAACCATAACCCTCACCGTCACCACCCCACTCACCCTCAACCTTACCCTAACCCTCACTCTCAAATTCACACTCACCATAAACCTCACCGTCACCCTAAACATCACCCTAACCCTAAACCTCACACTAACCCTAACCATTACCGTAACCCTAAAATTAACCCTAAACCTCAACCTAACTCTAACCCTAAGCCTAAACATCACCCTAACCCTAACCCTAACCCTTACCTTAAGCCAAACCCTAATCCTTACCTTAACCCTAACCCTTACCCTAAACTTAACCCTAACCCTATCACACTAAACCTTATGCTAACCCTAACCCTCATCCTCACCCTAATCCTCACCCTAACCCTTATCCTCACACAAAACCTAACCATAACCCTCAGCATTAACTTCAACCTATTCCTAAACGTAAAACTATCGCTCACCCTAAACCTAACCCTTACCCTAACCGTAAACCTAAACCTCACACTAACCCTCACACTAACCCTCACCCTAAAATTATCCCTCACACTCACCCTAACCCTAACCCTAACCATAACCCTTAATCTATCTCTAACCCTGCCCCTCAAACTAACCCTCATCCTCACCCTAATCCTAACACTAACCCTCACCTTAAACCTAACACTAACCCTAACCCTCATCCTAACCCTAAACCTAAACCTCAACCTTACCCTAACCCTTACCCTCAACCTAACTCTAATCCTAAACCTAACCCTAACCCTAACCCTCACCCTCACCCTCACCCTAACCCTAAACCTAAACCTAACCCTCACCCTAACCCTAACCCGTATGTTATCCCTAAACCTTACCGTCACCATCACCCTCACCCTAACTCTCAACCGCAAACTCACCTTCACCCTAACCCTCAAACTAACCCAAACCCTCACCCTAACACTAACCTTCTTCCTAACCCTAACTCTACCCCTCACCCTCACCCTAAACCTTACCCAGACCCTTACCCACAACCTAAACCTCACCCTATCCCTAATGCTAAATCTAACCTTAACCCTCACCCAACCCTTAACCTCACCTTAACCCTAACCCTAAGACTAACCCGAATCCTCACACTAAACCTAAACCTAACACTACCGCTCAGCCTAACTCTCACCCAAATCATAACACTAATCCTCACCCTATCCCTAACCCTAACCCTAACACTCACCCTCACCCTAGACCTCACCCTAATACTAACCCTAAACCTAACCATCACCCTCACACTAACACTCACACTAACCCTAAACCTAACACTAACCTAAACTCTCACCCTAACCCTCACCCTCACCCAAACCCTAACCGTCACCCTTTCCCTCACCCAAACTCTAATCCTAACCCTCACCCTCACTCTAACCCTCACTCTAAACCTTACCCTCACCCTCACCCTAACCCTAACCCTCACCATAACCCTCACCCTAAACTTAACCCTAACCATAACCCTAACCCTACCCATAACCCTCACCTAACACTAACCCTAAAACTAAACCTCAACCTAACCATACCCCTCACCCTCACCCTAACCTTCAACCTCACCCTAACCCGCACCCTAACCCTAACCGTCACACAATCGTTAACTCTCATGAGAAACCGAACCCTTACCCTTAGCCTCACCCTCACCCTAAACATCACACTAACCCTAACCCTCACCCTAACCCTAAACCTAACACTCAGCCTATACCTAAAGGTCACCCTAACCCAAAACTTCACCCTAATACTCAAACTAACCCTAACCCTAACCCTAACCCTAACCTTCACCCTCACCCTAACCCTAAACTTCAACCTCACCCTCACCCTAACACTAACCCTGACCCTCACCCTCACCCTCACCCTCAACCTAAACCTACCCCTAAACCTAAACCTCAACCTAAACCTAACACTCATCACAACCCTAAACCTAACCCTCACCCTCACCCTCACCCTAACCCTAACTCTAAACCTCACCTTCACCCTCACCCTCACCCTCATCCTCAGCCTAAACCTAACCTTAAACCTAAACCTAACCCTAACTCTATCCCTCACCCTAACCCTAACTCTCAACCTAACCCTCAAACTAATGCTTACCCTCACACTCACCCTAAACCTCACATTAATCCTAACACAAAAACTAACCCTAACCCTAACCCTAACCCTCACCCTCACCCTCACCCTAACCCTAACCATCACCCACACCATCACCCTAACCCTAACCCTAACCCTTACCCTAACCCTAAACCTAAACCTAAAACTAAACCTCACTCTCACCCTCACCCTAAACCTAACTCTAACCCTCACCCTCACCCTCACCCTCACCCTAAACCTCACCCTCACCCTCACCCTCACCCTCACCCTAATCCTAACCCTAATCCTAACCCTCACCCTTAACCTAACACTCAACATAACCCTAAACCTAACCCTCACCCTCACCCTCACCCTAACCCTAACCATAACACTCACCATAACCCTCACCCTAACCCTAATGCAAACCCGAAACCTCACCTCACCCTAAAACAAAAGCTAACCCAAACTGTCACCCTCACCCTAAACCTCACAGTAACCCTTACCCTCACCCTAACTCTAACCCTAACCCTCACACTAACCCTAACCTTCAACCTAACCCTAAACCTACCTGTGACCCTAACCCTCACCCTATCCCTCACCCTAACCCGATCACTCTCCCTAAACCTAACCCTAACCCTCACCCTAAACCTAACCCTAAACCTCACCCTAAGCCTAACCCTCACACTCACGATCTGCCTACCACTAACCATAACCCTAATCCTAACCCTAAAACTCACCCTAATACTCACCCTAACTCAAACCGTAACCCTAACCCTAAACCTCACAATAACCCTAACCCTATCCCTAAACCTCATCCTAACCCTAAACCTCATCCTAACCCTAATCCTAATTCTAACCCTAACCCTCACCCTCACCCTCACCCTAACTCTAAACCTAAACCTAAACCTAACACTCACCCTCACCCTCACCCTAACCTAAAAATATCCCTAACCCATACCCTAACCTTAAAACTCACCCTATACCTCACACTCACCCTAATGCTAACCCTAACTCTAACCCTCAACCTAACCCTCACCCTAACCCTAACAATAACCCTAACACTCATCCACACACTAAACCTCACCCTAACACTTACCCTCAACATAACCTTAACCCTAAGCCTAAACCTAAACCTAACCCTCACCCTCAAATTCAACCTACCCCTAACTCTAACCCTAACCCTCACCCTAACCCTAACCCTCAACCTAACCCATAACCCTCACACTCACCCTAAACCTCACCCGAACCCTAACATTACCACTCTCCCTAACCCTCACCCTCACCCTCACCCTAACCCTAATCTTTACCCTAACCCTCACCCTAACACTAACCCTTACCCTATCCCTAACCCTGCCCCTCAACCTAACCCTCATCCTCACCCTTATCCTAACACTAACCCTCACCTAAACCTAAAACTAACCCTAACACTCCCCGTAACCCTAAACCTAACCCTCACCCTAACTCTATCCCTTACCCTAAACCTCACCTTAATCCTAAACCTAACCCTAACCCTAACCCTCACCCTCACCCTCAACCTCACCCTAACCCTAAACCTAACCCTAACCCTAACCCGTATGCTATCCCTAAACCTTATCGTCACCTCACCCTGACCCTAACTCTCAACCTCAAACTCACCTTCACCCTAACCCTCAAACTAACCCAAACCCTCAGCCTAACACTATCCTTCTACCTAACCCTAACCCTACACCTCACCATCACCCTACCCCTTACCCAGACCCTTACCCACACCCTAACCCTCACCCTATCCCTAATGCTAACCCTAAACTTCACCCGCACCCTAACCCTCAACCTAACCCTAACCCTCACCTTAACCCTAATCCTAACCCTAATCCGAATCCTCACACTAAACCTAACCCTAACCATACCGCTCAGCCTAACACTCACACAAAGCATAACACTAATACTCACCCTATACCTAACCATAACACTAACACTAAACCTCACCTTCACCCTAGACCTCACCCTAATACTAACCCTAACCATAACCATCACCCTCACACTAACACTAACCCTAAACCCTAACACTAACCAAAATTCTCACCCTAACCTCACCATCAACCTAACCCTAACCCTCACCCTTTCCCTCACCCAAACCCTAACCTAACCCTCACCCTCAATCTAACCCTCATTCTAAACCTTACCCTCACCATAACCCTAACCCTAAACCTCACCGTAACCCTCAACATGAACTTAACCCTAACCCTAACCCTCACCCTCACCCTCACCCTCACCTAACACTAACCCTAAACCTAAAAATCACCCTAACCCTAACCCTACCCCTCACCCTCACCCTTTCAACCTCACCCTGACCCTAACCCGAACCCTAACCGTCACACAAAAGCTAACCCTCATGAGAACCCGAACTCTCACCCTCAGCCTAAATATCACACTAACCCTAACCCTCACCCTAACCCTAAACCTAACACTCAGCCTATACCTAACGGCCACCCTAACCCAAAACCTCACCCTAATCCTCAAACTAATCCTAACGCTAACCATGACCCTAACCCTAACCCTCACCCTCACCCTAACTCTCACAGTAACCCTTACCCACACCCTCACCCTAAACTCACATTAACCCTAACCCTCAAACTAACACTAACCCTAACCCTAACCCTCAACCTCACCCTAACCCTTACTTTCACCCTCACCCTCACCCTAAACCTAGCCCTAACCCTCACCCTCACCCTCAACCTTAACCTCACCCTAACCCTCACTCTCACCTTCAGCCTAATCCTAACGCTAAACCTAACCCTAACCCTACCTCTACCCCTCACCCTAAACTTAACCCTCACCCTAACCCTCACACTAACCCTTACCCTCACCCTCACCCTAAACCTCACATTAACCTTAACCCTCAAACTGATACTAACCCTAACACTAAACCTCACTCTCACCCTCACCCTAATCCTAACTCTCACCCTCACCCTCACCCTAAATCTAAACCTAACCCTAAATCTAAACAGAAACCTAAACCTCACACTCACCCTCACGCTAAACCTCACCCTCACCCTCACCCTCACCCTAATCCTAACCCTCACCCTCACCCTAACCCTAACCCTAACCCTCACCATAACCCTCACACTAACCCTAATGCAAACCCAAAACCTCACCTCACCCTCAACCTAAAGCTAACCCTAACTGTCAACCTCACCCTAAACCTCACAGTAACCCTTACCCTCACCCTAACACTAACCCTAACCCTCACACTAACCCTAATCCTCAACCTAATCCTAAACCTACCCGTGACTGTAACCCTCACCCTATCCCTCACCCTAACCCTATTCCTCTCCCTAACCCTAACCCTACCCCTCACCCTCACCCTAACCCTAAACCTGACCCTAACCCTAAACCTCACCCTCACCCTCACCCTCACCCTCTGCCTAACACTAACCCTAACCCTAATCCTAACCCTAAAGCTCACCCTCATATTCACCCAACTCAAAACGTAACCCTAACCCTAACCCTCACCATAACTCTAACCCTATCCCTAACCCTCACCTTAACCCTAAACCTCATCCTAACCCTAATCCTAAACCTCAACTTCACCCTAACCCTAACCCTAACCCTATCCCTCACCGTAACCCTAACGCTAACTCTAACTCTCACCCTCACCCTAAACCTCACCCTGATCCTTACCCTCTCCATAACCTTAACCCTAACCCTAAAGCTAATACTCACACTAACTCTAACCATCACCCTCATCCTAACCCTCACTGTCACCTTGAACCTCACCCTAACACTAACCGTCACCCACACCCTAACCCTCACCCGAAACCCAACCCTCACCATCACCCTCACCCTAACCGTAGCCCTAAAACTCACCCCAAACCTAACCCTCATCCGAACCCTAACTCTAACCCTCACCCTCAACTTAACCCTAACCTGAACGCTAACCCTAAACCTCACCCTAACCCTAAAGCTAAACCTAACCCTAAATCTTACTCTCACCCTAATCCTCACCCTAACCCTTTTCTTCACACTAACCCTAAACCTAACCCGTACACTAACTCAAACCCTCACCCTAAACCTAACCCTAACCCTCACCCTGAACCGAACCTAACTTTTTTCCACACCCTCACCTTAACCCTCACCGTCACGCTAACCCTCACCCTAAACCTAACCCTCACCTATACCCTAACCCTCACCCTCACCCTCACACTTACCCTCACCCTAATCATCAACCTAAACCTAACCCTCAGCCTAACCCTAACCCTAACTCTCACCTTAACCCTAACGCTAATCCTAACCCTCACCCTCACCCTAAACCTCAAACTAACCTATACCCTCACCATAAACCTAAGGGTAACACTAACCCTAAACCTCACCCTCACCCTAAACCTCACCCTAACCCATAACCTAACCATAACCCTAAGGGTAACCCTAACCCTAATCCTCACACTCACCCTAACCCTAACCCTCACGCTATCGCTCACCCTAACCCTAACCCTCACCCTCAACCTAACACTCAACGTCACCTTAACCCTCACCCTAACCCTAACCTTCACCCTCAACCTAACACTCACACTCACCTTAAACCTCACCCTAAGCCTCACCCTAAACCTAACCCTAAACCTCACCCCAACCCTAACCCTCACCCTAACCCTAACTTTAACCCTCATACTCACTCTTACCCTAACCCTAACCCTTACCCTAACCCTCACCCTAAACCTTAATCTAACCCTAACCCTAACCCTAATACTCACTCTAACCCTAACCTTCATCCTAACACTCACCCTCACCCTAATCCTCACCCTAACCCTAACTCTAACCGTAAACCTCACCTTAAACATAACATTAACCCTGACCCTCACCGTAAGCTTCACCCTAGCCCTAACCAGAACGTTAAAACTCACCCTAACCCTCACCCAAACCCTTAATCTCACTCTCACCCTCACCCTAACCCTCACAACTAATATTAAACCTCACCCTAACCCTAACACTAACACTAAACAAAACCCTCATCCTATCCCTCAAACTAAGCCTAAACCTAACCCAACCCTCACGCTCACCATCACCCTAAAACTAACACTAACCCTCACCCTCACCCTAATCCTTAACCTCACCCTAACCCTAACCCTTACCCTTTCCCTAACCCTCTCCCTAATCCTAACATTCACACTACCCCTAAACCTACCCCTTACCCTAACCCTCATCCTAAACCTAATCCTAACCCTAACCCTCACCCTAACACTAACCCTAAACCTATCCCTAACCCTCAAAAACACCCTAACCCTCACCCTAACCCTAATGCAAACCCGAACCCTAAACCTCACTCTAACCCTAACCCTAACCCTAAACCTCACACTAACCCTAACCATCAGCCTAACCCTAAATTTCATCCTATCCCTCTCACCCTAATCCTCACCCTGACCCGAATCCTAACACTTACCTAACAGACACGCTCTCCCTCACCCTCTTGCTCTCCCTAACCCCCAACCTCATATTAGACCTCACCATAAACCTTACACTAAACCTAACAAAAACCTTCACACTAACCCTCACCCTCACACTAAACCTCACCCTAATCCATACCCTCACCCTAACCCTAACCCTAACTCTAAACCTCACACTAAACCCAACCCTCTTCCTAACCCTACCCCTCACCCTAAGCCTCACCCTATAACTAACCCTAACCCTAAAACCTAACCTTAACTCTGACCATCACCCTAACCCTCACCCTCAACCTAACCCTAACATTAACCCTAACCCTAACCCTAACCCTCACCTAAACCTAACCCTAACCCTAAACCTCACACTAACAAGCACCCTAACCGTAAACCTAACCCTCAACTTAATCCTAACACTCACACTAACCCTAACCCTCACCCTAAATCTAAACCTAACCCTATCCCTCACCCTCAAGCTCACCATCAGGGAACCCTAACCCTAACACTAATCCTAACCCTAACCCTCACACACACCCTCACCCTCACCCTAACCCTATCCTTAACCCTCAACCTCACCCTCAGCCTCAACATAACACTCACCCTCACCCTAACCCTAACCCTAACCCTATCCCGATCGCTCACCCTAACCCTAACCCTAACCCTAATGCTAACCCTAACCCTAACCCTAACTCTAACCCTAACCTTAACACTAACACCAACCCTAACCCTCACCCTCACCCTGACCCTCATCCTAACTTAACCCTAACCCTCACCCTCACCCTAACGCTGACGCTAACCCTAACCTGTACTCTCACCCTAACCCTCTCACCAACCCTAACCCTCAACCTAAACCTAACCCTCACATGAAAGGTAAGCCTCACCGTAACCCAAACCCTCACCCTAACCCTAAATCTAATGCTCACCCTAAACCTAACCCTCACCTTAGCCCTAATCCTAACCCTCACCCTAACCCTAATGCTATAACTAAACCTAAACCTCACCCTAAGAATGATGCTAAGCCTAATACTCAACCTCACCCTAAACCTCACCCTAACACTTACCTTCAGCCTAACCCTCACCCTAACCCTATCCCTAAGCCTAAACCTAACACTCAGCCTAAACATTATGCTAACCCTAACCCTAACCCTAACCCTCATCCTAACCCTAACCCTAACACTAATCTTAACACTCACCCTCACCCTCACCCTAACTCTAAACTTAAACCTAAACCTAACACTCACCCTCACTCTCACTCTAACCTAACACTATCCCTAACCCTCACCCTAACCCTAATCCTCACCCTATACCTCACCCTCATCCTAATGCTAACCCTCACCCTAACCCTCACCCTAGCCCTAATAATAACCCTAACCCTCATCCACACACTAAACCTCACCCTAACACTTACCCTCACCATAACCTTAACCCTAAGCCTAAACCTAAACCTAACCCTCACCCTCATATTCACCTTACCCCTAACTCTAACCCTAAACCTCACCCTAACCCTAACCCTAAACCTAACCCTCAACCTAACCTTAACACTCACACTCATCCTAAACCTCACCCTAACCCTAACATTACCCCTCTCCCTAACCATCACCCTAAACCTAACCCTAACACTCAACCTAACCCTACCCCTACCCCTCACCCTCACTGTCACAATAACGCTAAACCTAATGCTAACCCTCACCATAACCTAATCCCACCCACACCCTAACCCGATACCTCACCCTCACCCAAATCCTCATCCTCACCCTAACCCTCATCCTCACCCTAAACATCACCCAAACCCTAACCCTCACCCTAACCCTGACCCTCACTCTCAGCTTAACCCTAACCCTAACCCTATTCCTAATCCTAACTCTCACCCTCACACTCACCCTAAACCTAACCCTAACCCTCACCCTATACCTCACCCTCACCCTAACCCAAACCCTAACCCTAACCCTCACCCTAACACTCACCCTAACCCTCACACTAACCCTAATCCTCATCCTCAAACTAAACCTCACCTTAACCCTCACACTCACCCTAACTCTAATGCTAAGCCTAACCCTCACCTTCACACTCACTCTCAACATAACCCTTACCCTTACCCTAACCCTAACCCTCATCCTCAACCTAAACCTCACCCTAACCTTTACCCTCACCATAACCCGCAAACTAACCGTAACCCTAAACCTACCGCTCAACCTAAACATAACCCTAAACCTAACCCTAACGATCACCCTAACCCTAAATTTGACCCTCACGCTAACACTCACCCTAACCCTTACCCTCACAATAAACTTATCCCTGACCCTAACCCTAATCCTAACTCTCAGCAGAACACTCACCCTCATCGTAACCCTCACACGGACCCTAAACATCACCCTAAAGTTAACCCTCACCCTAATGCTAAACCTAACCCTCACCCTCACCCTAAACCTCACCATAATCCTAACCCTCACAGTAACCCTAACCCTAACCCTAACCCTACCCCTCACCCCTACCCTCATCCTAACTCTAACCTTCACCCTCACCCTCACCCTAACCCTAAACCTAACCCTAACACTCATCCTAAACCTAACGCTAAAACTAATGCTAACCCTAAAACTCACATTCACCCTAAACCTCACACTAACCCTTACCATCACCCTAACCCTAACCCTAACTCTCACACTAATCCTAACCTTCACCCTAACCCTAAACCTAATGCTAACCCTAAACCTCACACTCACCTTACCCTCACCCTAATCCTAACCCTAACCCTAATGCTATACCTAAACCTAAACCTCACCCTAAGAATGATGCTAAGCCTAATACTCAACCTCACCCTAAACCTCACCCTAACACTTACTGTCAGCCTAACCCTCATCCTAACCCTATCCCTAAGCCTAACCCTAAACCTCAGCCTAAACATTATGCTAACCCTAACTCTAACCCTAACCCACAGCCTAACCCTCATCCTAACCCTAACCCTAACACTAATCCTAACCCTCACCCTCACCCTCACCCTAACTCTAAACCTAAACCTAAACCTAACACTCACCCTCACCTAACACTATCCCTAACCCTCACCCTAACCCTAAACCTCACCCTATACCTCACCCTCACCCTAACGCTAACCCTAACCCTAACCCTCACCCTAACCCTCACCCTAGCCCTAATAATAACCCTAACCCTCATCCACACACTAAACCTCACCCTAACCCTTACCCTCACCATAACCCGCAAAGTAAACCTAACCCTAAACCTACCGCTCACCCTAACCCTCACCCTAAACATAACCCTAAAACTAACCCTAACGATCACCTAACCCTAAACTTGACCCTCACACTCACACTCATCCTAACCCTTACCCTCACACTAAACTTATCCCTGACCCTAACCCTAATCCTAACTCTCAGCAGAACACTCACCCTCATCCTAACCCTCACCCGGACACTAAACATCACCCTAAAGCTAACCCTCACCCTAATGCTAAACCTAACCCTCACCCTCACCCTAACCCTCACCCTAAACTTTACACTTACCCTAACCCTACACCTAACCCTCAGACTAACCCTAACCTTAACCCTCAGCCTAACCCTTATGCTAACCCTAAATAAAATCCTAACCCTCACCCGAAACATAAACCTAACCCTAACCCACACACTAAGCTTAACCCTCACTCTAACTATAACCCTAACTCGAACCTTCATCCTTACCCTGACCCTAACCTCAGCCTGACCCTAACACTAAACCTATTCCTAATCCTAACTCTCAGCCTCACCCTCACCCTAACCATCACCCTAACCCTAACCCTCACCCTCACCCTAACCCTAACCATCAGGCTAAACCTACCCTCAGGTTAACCCTCACCCTCACCCTAATCCTCACACTAACCCTAACACTTACATAACTGAAACACTCACCCTCACCCTCACCGAAACCTCACACTCACCCTAGCCCTCACCCTAACTCTAACACTAATCCTAACCCTAACCCTCAACCGACCCTCAACCTAACCCTAAACCTAACCCTAATGCTGAACCTCACCCTGACCCTCACCCTAAACCTAACCATAACCCTCACCCTAAACCTAACCCTCACCCTTAAGCTCACCCTATCCCTAACACTAACCCAAATCCACACCCTCACTCTAACCCTCACCCTAACCCTTATCCTCACAATAAACTTAATCCTAACCCTCACACTAACCGTAATCCTCACCCTATCCCTAACCCTGACCCAAAACCTCACCCTAACCCTCACCTTAACCTTTACCCTGACCCTAACCTTAAACCTCATCCTAAACCTAAAATTCACCCTAATCCTTACCCTCGCCCTAACTCGCAAAATAAGCCTAACGGTAAACCTACAGCTCACCCTAACCCTCACCTTAAGCATAACCCTAACCCTAACCATCACCCTAACCTTAACCCTCACCCTCACCCTAACCCTCACCCTAACACTTATCCTCACACAGACACTAATCCTAACCCTCACCCTAACTCTCACACTAACACTAATCCTTACCCTATCACTAACCTCACCCTAACCCTCACCCTAACCCTCACCCTAAACCTTAATCTCACCCTAACCCTAAAACTCACCCTCACCCTTAACCTCACCCTAACCCTTACCCTCATCCTAACCCGCAAACTAACCCTAACCCTAAACCTACGGCTCACCCTAACCCTCACCCTCATCATAACCCTAAACCTAACACTCACCCTAACCCTAAACCTCACCCTCACCCTAACCCTCACCCTAACACTTACCCTCACACTAACCCAATCCCTAACCCTAACCCTAATTCTCAACAGAACACTCACCCTCACCCTAACCGTCACCCTCACACTAAACATCACCCAACCCTAACCCTCAACGTAACCCTAACCCTACTCCTCACCCTAACCCTAACACTCACCGAAACCCTAAATCTCACACTAACCCTAACCCTAAACCTTACCCTCACCCTCACCCTAACCCTAACCCTAATCCTCATCCTAACACTAACCTTGACCCTCAGCCTCACCCTAACCCTAACCCTAACCACAACCCACACCCTCACCCTACACCTCACCCTAACTCTAACCCTAACACTTAATTAAATGAAAACCTCACCCTAACCCTCACCCTCACCCTTAAACTCACCCTCACCCTAACCCTCACCCTCACCCTTGCACTCACCCTAAAACTAACCCTAACCCTAAACCTAACCCTAACCCTCACCCTCACCTTAAGCCTAACCCTAAACATAACCCTAACATTCATCCTAACCCTAACTCTAAACCTAAAGCTAACCATAAACCACACAATCACCCTAACCTTCACCGTAACAATTACCGTCACCCTAACCCTAACCCTAAACCTAACACTAAACCTCACCTTGACCCTCACACTAAACCTAACCATAACCCTAACCCTCACCCTAACACTTACCCTAACCATCACCCTAAACCTAACCTGAACCCTCACCTTAACCCTAACCCTCATCCTAAACATCAGCCTCACCCTCACCCTCACCCTAACCCTAACCCTAACCCTCATCCTAACCTTAAACCTAAACCTAACGCTAACCCTAAAGCTCAGCCTCACCCTAAACCTCACCCTAACCCTTACCCTCACCCTAACACTAACCCTAACCCTCACACTAAACCTAAACCTCACCCTAAACCTAACCCTAATCCTCACACTAAACCTAACCCTCACCTTAAACCTAACACTACCCCTCAGCCTAACCCTCAACCTATTCCTAACTCTAACCCTAATCCTCACCTTATCCCTAACCTTAACCCTAACCCTCACCTTAACACTCACCCTAAACCTAACCCTCACCCTCACCCTAACCCTAATGCTAACACTAACCCTCACCCTCCTCCTAACCCTCACCCTCACCCTAACCCTCACTCTAACACTTACCCACACCCTAACCCACACCCGAAGCCTAACCCTAAACCTAACCTTCACCCAAACCCTCACGCTACCCCTAACCATAACCCTAACCCTAACCCTCACCCGAACCCTCACGGTAACCCTAACCCTCATCCTCTCCATAAACCTTACTCTAAACTTTACCCTCAACCTAACCCAAACCCTTTCCCTAAACCTAACACTCACAATAACCCTAACCCTTAGCCTCAGCCTAGCCCTTATACTAACCCTAAACCTAACAGTAACCCTCACCCTAACCGTAACCCTAACCCAAAACCTCACACTCAACCTCCACTTCCCCCTCAGCCTTACCCTTTACATAATCCTAACCTTAACCCTGAACCCCACCCTCACCCTAACCCTAACCCTAACCCTAACGCTAAACCTCACCCTCACCCTCACCTAACCCAAACCCTAAACCTAACAATAAACCTAACCCTAACCCTCACCCTAAAACTCACCTTAATCTAATCCTAACCATAACCCTCACCCCCAACCTCAACCTCATTCTAACACTCACCCTCAGCCTGACCCTCACCATCACCCTAACCCTCCCACTAACTCGAATCCTCACCCTAACCCTAACCCTAACCCTCGCCCTCACTTTCATCCTCACCCTCAGCCTAACCCTAACACTAATCCTAACCCTAACCCTCACCCTCACCCTAAACCTAACACTAACCCTCACCCTCACCCGCACCCGCACCCTCACACTAACCCTCAACCTCACCCTAAACATCACCCTAACACTAAACCTCACACTATCCCTAATCCTAAACCTCACCCTAACCCTAAACCTCACCATAATGCTCACCCTAACCCTAACGCTAACCCTAACCCTCACCCTCACACTAACCCACCCCCTAACTCTTATCCTCACACTAACGCTAAACCTAACCCTAACTCTAACCTTCACACTAACCCTAACCCTCACTCTAACCCCATACCTTCACTTCACCCTGACTCTCATACTAACCCTAACCCTCAACCACACCCTAATCCTCACCCTCACCTGAACACTCACCCTCACCCGAACACTCACACCCGCCCTAACACTCACCCTCACAATAAACATCACCCTAACCCAAAATCTCTCCCTAACCCAAACCCTAAACCTCACCCTATATCTAATCCTCAACCTAAACCTATACCTCACCCTGACCCTCACCCTAATCCTAACCCTAACCCTAACCCTCACCCTTTCCCTAACCCTAATACTCACCCTAAACCTAACCCTCACCCTCACACTAAACCTAATCCTCACCCTCACACTAAACCTAACCTTCATCCTAACCCTTATCCTCACCCTCACCCTCTACCTCAACCTAACCCTCATCCTAACCCTAACCTTAAACCTAATGCTAACCCTAAACCTCACCCTCACCCTAACCCTTACCCTCAACCTAACCCTAACCCTAACCAACACACTAAACCTAACCCTCACTCTAACCCTAACCCTGAACCTCACACTAAACCTAACCCTCAACCTAACCCTAACCCTACCGCTGAGCCTAACCCTCACCCTAAATCTAACCTTAACCTGAATCCTCACCCTATCTGTAACCATAACCCTAACGCTCACCTTCAACCTCTCCTTCCCCTTCAGCCTTACCCTAACCATAACCATAATCCTAACACTCAACCTAACCCTCACCATAAACCTATCCCTCAGCCTCACCCTAACCCTCACCCTAACCATTACCCTCAACCTAACCTAAACCTAACACTCATATTAACCGTAACCCTAAACCTCACCCTATCCCTTATACTAACCCAAAACCTAAATCCAACCCTCACCCTAACCTGAACCCTCACAGTAACCCTAAACCTAACCCTAACCCTCAGCCTAAACCTCACCTTAACCCTAAACCTAACCCTAAAACTCAAGCTAACCCTAATCATCACCCTCACCCTAAATTTAGCTAAACCCTAACCCTATCCTTAACCCTAACCCTAACCCTAACTCTACCTGAACACTCACCCACACCCTAATCCTCACCCTCACACTAAACATCAACCTAACACTAACAATCAACCTAACCCTAACCCTATCCCTCACCCTAACCATAACCCTCACCATAACCCTAAACCTCACACTAACCCTAAGCCTAACCCTCACCATCAACCGCAACCTCACCCTAACCCTATCCCTAACCCTCATCCTAACACTAACCCTGACCCTCACCCTCACCCTCACCCTAACCCTAACACACAACCTCATCCTAATCCTCACCCTAACCCTAACCCTAAAACTTACCTAACCTAAAACCTCACACTCAATCTCACCCTCAACCTAACCCTCAACCTAGCCCTCCCCCTAAAACTAACCCTCACCCTAACCCTAACCCTCACACTGAGCCTAACTCTCACCCTAAACCTAACCCTAACTCTCAGAATAACCCTCACCTTTACCCTAACTCTAACCCTCACCCTAACCCTAACCCTATCACTAACCCTCACACTAACCCTAACCTTAATACTGAACCTAACCCTCACCCTCACCCTCACCATAAACCTAACACTCACCCTAATACTAAACCTAACACTAGTCCTCATGCTAACACTTACCCTCACCCTCACCCTAACCCTAACTCTCATCCTCACCCTAACCCTCACCCGAAGCCTTACTGTCACCCTAACTCTAATCCTAACCCTAACCCTAACCCTCACCCTAACCCTAAACCTATCCCTAAACCTCACCCTTACCCTAACCCTCATCCTACCTCACACTCAACCTAACCGTCACCCTAACCCTTACCATCACACTAAATCAACCCTAACCCTCACAGTAAACCTAACCCTCACCCAAACTCTAATGTTACCCCTAACCCTAACCCTCACCCTCAACCTAACCCTAATCCTCACCATATCCTTAACCTTAACCCAAAGCTACACCCTAAGCCTCACCCTCACCCTCAGGCTAACCATAACACTCAGCCTCACCGTAACTCACTCCCTAACACTTTACCCTCACCCTAACCCTCACCCTCACCCTAAAACTCACCCTAACACTCACCCAAACCCTAACCCTCACCTTAACCCTAATCCTAATCTTAACCTTGACTCTAACCCTCACCCTCATTCTAAACCTCACCCTAACACTTACCCACACCCTTACCCTCACTCTAACCCTAACCCTAAACCTAAAATTGACCCTAACCCTCAACCTAACCCTAAACTTCACCCTCACCCTAACCCTCACCCTAAACTTTACCCTGACACTAAACCTAACCCTCACACTAACCCGAACCCTAATCCCCAGCCTAATCCTTATCCTAACCCTAAACCTAGCCCTAAACCTCACCCTAACCCTAACCCTAACCCTTAGCCTAACCCTCATCCTAACCATAACCCTAATCCTAACCCTCACCCTAACCCTAACCGGAAACCTAAACCTCACCCTAACCCTCATCCTCTTGATCAACCTCAGCCTAACCTTAAATCTAACCTAATCCTAACCCTCACCCTCACCCTCACCCTAACTCTATCCCTAAACGTAAACCTAACACTCACCCTCACCCTTACCCTAACCCTAACACTATCTCTAACCCTCAACCTAACCCTAACACTCACCCTAATCCTAAACCTAACCCTCACCCTCAAACTCACCCTAAGTCTAACGCAAACCCTAACCCTAACCCTCACCCTCACCCTCAACCTAACCCTCACACTCACCCTAAACCTCACCCTAAACCTGACCCTACCCCTGTCCCTACCCCTCACCCTAAACCTAACCCTAACCCTCAACCTAACCCTAAAACTACCCCTAATGCTAACCCTCACCCTAAACCTAATCCTCACCCACACCCTAACCCTCACCCTTAACCGAACCCTCACCCTCACCCGAACCATCATCCTCACCCTAACCCTCACGCTCATTCTAAACATCACCCAAATACTAACCCTCACCCTAACTCTAACACAAACCCTAATCCAAACCCTCACACTCACCCTAACCCTCACCCTAATCTTTACTCTCACCCTAATCCTTACCCTCACCCTAACCCTAACCATTACCCTCACACTAACCGTAACCCTCACTCTAACCCTAATCCTAACCCTGACCTTAACATTCACCCTAACCCTGACCCTCAGCATCAGCTTAACCCTAACCCTAATCCTATTCCTAATCCTATCCCTCACAATCACCCTCAACCTAAACCTAAACCTAACACTAACCCTCACCCTCACCCTCACCCTAACCGTACACTCACCCTCACAATCAACATCACCCTAACCCTAACCATCACCCTAACACTAACCTCAGCTTAACCCTCACCCTCAACCTAATCATCACCCTAACCGTAACACTAATGTAAAGGAAACCCTCACCCTCACACTAACCCTCACACTAACCCTCACCCTCAACCTAGCACTATCCCTAACCCTAACCATAACACTTAACCACAATCTGACCCTCACCCTCATCCTCACTCTAACCCTAATCCTAAACCTAATGCTCACCCTGCCCCTCTCCCTAATCCTAACTGTAACCCTAACCCTCAACCTAATCCTAACCCTCATGCTCACCCAAAAACTCACCCTCACCCTAAACGATACTCTCACAATAAACATCACCCTAACCCTAACCCTCAATCTAACCCTAACCCTAACCCCCACCCTAACCCTAAACCTCACGCTAACCCTCACCCTAACCCTTACCCACAACATAATCCTATCCCTCACCCTCAACCTTACCATCACCCTAACACTTACCCTCACCCTAACCCTTATTCTAACCCTCACCCTAACCCTCACCCTAACCCTAACCCTCACCCTCGCCCTAACCCTCACACTAACCTTTACCCTCACCCTCACCCTAAACCTCACCCTAACTTTACCCTGACCCTAACCCTACCCTAACCCTTAACTTAACCCTCACACTAACCCTAAACCTAACCTTCAACCTAACCCTGATCCTAACCCTAAACGTAAACCTAACCCTCGCCCTAACCCTAACCCTAACCCTCACATTAACCTTAACCCTCACCCTCACCCTAAGGCTAACTCAACCCTCACCCTCAGCCTAACTCTAACTCTAAACCTAACCCTAACCCTCACCCTCACCCTCACCCTCAACCTAACCCTAAACCTATCCCTAACCCTCACCCTAACTGTAACCCAAAACCCATACCTCACCCTCACCCTAACCCTAACCCTAACCCTCACACTAAACCTCACCCTAACCCTTACCCTCAACATAAATCTAACTCTAACCCTAATTTTCACCCTAAACCTAACATTCACCCGCACCCTAACCCTAACCCTATTCCTAAACCTAAACCTCACCCTTAATCTCACCCTAACCCTACACCTAACATTATCCCTAACCCACACCCTCACCCTATCCCTGACCCTCACCCTAAACCTCACCCAAACCCTAAACCTACCATTCACCCTCACCCTCAGACTCACCCTAACCCTAATCCAAACCCTCAACCTAACCCTAATGCTACCCATAACCCTCACCCTCACACTAAAACTAAACCTAACACTAACACTCAACCTAACCCTAATCCTCACCCACCCCCTGACTCTCACCCTCACCTTAACACTCACCCCCATGCTAAACATCACCCAAACCCTAACGCTCACCCTAACCCTAGCCCTAACCCTCATCCTAACCCTAACCCAAAACATAATTCTCAACCTCACCCTATTCCTCACCATAACCCAAATCCTTGGCTAAAATAAACCCTCAACCTAAAACTCACCCTAACACTCACCCTCACCCTAGCCTTCACCCTAACCCTAAAAATAACCCTAACCCTAACCCTAACCATAACCTTCACAGTAACCATTACCCTCACAGTAAACCTAAACCTAACATTAACCCTAAACCTAACCTTCAGCGTCAACCTCACCCTCACCCTCACTTTCAGCCCAAACCTAACCCTAACCTATTCCCAATCCAAACCCTCACACTGACACTTACCATAACCCTCACCCTCACCCTAACCTTCACCCTCACCCTAAACATCACACTAACCGTAAACCTCAGGTTAAACCTTAGCCTAACCCTTACCCTAACCCTAACGTCATCTTAACCCTAAACCTCACGTAAACAAAAACCTCACCGTCACCCTCACCCTCACCCTCACCCCAACCCTAACCCTAACCCTATGACTCACCCCAACCCTAACCTTCACCCTAACACTAACCCTCACCCTCAACCTCACCCTAATCTTAACCCTAACTCTAATCCTAACCCTCACCCTCACCGTAACCCTCACCCTAACCGTTACCCTCACCCTCACGTTTAGCGTAACCCTAAACCTCACAGTAAACCTAACCCTAACCCTTACCCTCACCTTAACCCTCAACCTCACCCTAATCCTCAACCTAACCTTACTTTAACCCTTACATAAACTAAACCCTCACCCTCACCCTAGCCCACACCCTAACCCTAACCCTAAACCTAACCGTCACAATAATCCTTACCATAAGACTCAGGATAAAACTTATCCTAACCCTAAACCTAAAAGAAAACTTCACCCTAACTAAACCCTAATCCTAACCCTAACCCTAATCCTAACCCTCACACTAACCCTAACCCTAACCCTTAGCCTAACGCTCATCCTAACCCTAACCCTAACACTAACCCTCACCCTAAACCTAAAACTAACCCTAACCCTCACCCTAACCCTAAACCTCACACTCAACCTCACCTTCACCCTCAGCCTAAACCTAGTTCTAAACCTACTACTAACCCTCAAACTCACCCTAACTCTAACCCTAAACCAAACCCTCACACTCCCCCTCACCCTCACCCTAACCCTCACCCTAACCCTCACCCTAACCCTAACCCTCACCCTCACCCTAAATCTCACCCAAACATTTACCCTGACCCTAAACCTAACTCTAACCCTAAACCTAACACTCACACTAACACTAAACCTAACCCTCAAACTAAACCTTATGCTAATCCTAAACCTAACCCCAGCCCTCACCCTAACCCTAACCCTAACCCTAATTCTTAACCCTCAAACTAACCCTAAACATAAACCTCAGCCTAACGCTCATCCTAACCCTAACCCTAACCCTCACCCTCACCCTAAACGTACCCCTAACCCTAACACTTACCCTAAACCTAACCCTCACCCTAACCCTCAGGCTAACTCAAATATTAACCCTAATACTAACCCTCACCCTCACCCTAACTGTAACCCTAAACCTTACCCTAACCCTCACCCTCACTCTCACCCTAACCGTAAACCTATTGCTAACCCTCACCCTAACCCTAACCCAAACCCTATACCTCACCCTCACCCTCACCCTAACCCTAACCCTAACCCTAAGCCTCACACTAAACCTCACCCTAACCCTTACCCTCACCATTAACCTAACTGTAACCCTAATCCTTACCATAAACCTAAACCTCACCCATACCCTTACCCTGATCCTCACTCTAACACTCACCGACACCCTAACACTCTTCCTAACACTAACCCTAACCCTACCCTGCACCCTAACAATCCTACTAAACCTAACCCTAATCCTAACCGTCAACCTAAACCTAATCCTAGCCCTAACCCTCACCCTCACACTAACCCTAAATCTAATGCTAATACTCAACCTAACACTAATCCTCAACCACACCCTAACTCTTACCCTCACTCGAACCCTGACCCTCACCCGAAAACTCATCCTCACCATAACCCTCACCCTTATGCTAAACATCACCCAAACCATAACCCTCACTCTAACCCTTGCCCTAACCCTCACCCTAAACCTAACCCTCAACCTAACACTCACCCTCACCCTAATCCTCACCATAACACCAAACTCTGGCTAAAAGAACACCTCACCCTTACCTTTACACTAACCCTCACCCTCACACAAGCCCTCACCCTAAATCTAACCCTAACCCTAAACCTCACCCTCACCCTAAACCTCACTCGAACCCTTCCCCTCACCCTAACCCTAACCCTAACCCTAACCATAACCCTCACAGAAACCGTAACCCTCACCCTAACCCTAAACGTAACCTATCCCAAACCCTCACCCTCACCCTCACCCTCAACTTCAGTCTAACCAAATCCCTAACCGTATTCCCAATCTTAACCCCCACCCTCACCCATACCGTAATCCTCACCCTCACCCTAACCCTCACCCTCACCCTAAACATCACCTAACACTAAACCTCACCTTACCAATAAACCTAACACTCACCCTAAACCTAACCTCAGATTAACCCTATCCTTGACATAAACGAAAACCTCAACCTCATCCTCACAATAACCATCACCCTCACCCTATCCCTCACCATCACTCTAACCATAATCCTAACGCTCAACGTCACCCTCACCCTCACCTTCAGCCTATTCCAAACACTAACCCTAACCCTAAACCTCACCCTCACCCTAACATTAACCCTAACCCTAACCTTCACCCCAACCCTAACCCTCACCCTAACACTAACCCTAATCCTCTACCTCACCCTAATCCTAACCGTAACTCTAATCCTAAACAGCATCCTCACCCTAACCCTCACACTAACCCTTACCCTCACCCTCACCCGCAACCTAACCCTAACCCTCACCTTAACCCTCAACCTCACCATAATCCTCACCCTAACCTACTCTTAACACTTACCTAAATTAAACCTTCACCCTCATCCTCAACCTAACCCTCACCATCAGCCTAGCCCACACCCTAACTCTAACCCTAAACCTAACCCTCACACTAACCCTAACCCTAAACCTCAGCCTAAACCTTAATCTAAGCCTAAACCTAAAATTAACCTTCACCCTAACCAAACCCTAACTCTAACCCTAACCCTAAACCTCACTCTAAAACTAACCCTAACCCTAAACCTCACCCTAACCCTAAAACTCACCCTGAACCTCACCCTCACCCTCCGCCTAAACCTAGTGCTAACCCTAATCCTAAACCTTACCCTCAACCTAACTCTAACCCTAAACCAAAATCTCCCCCTCTTTCTCACCCTTAATCTAACCCTCACTCTAACCCTAACCCTCACCCTCAACGTCATCCTCACCCTCAGCCTAACCCCTAGTCCTTAACCTAATCCTAATCCTTAACCTACCCCTGAACCTATCTATAACCCTAACACTAACCCTAACCCTCACCCTCACCATAGTCCACACCCTAAACCTAACCCTAAACATATCCCTCACACTAACCCGTACCCTAACCCTCAGACTAAACCTTATGCTAACCCTAAACCTAAAACTAAACTTCACCCTAAACAAACCCTAAACGTAACCCTAACCTAAACCTAACCCTCACACTAACCCTAACCCTAACCCTCAGCCTAACGCTCATCCTAACCCTAAACCTAACCCTAACCCTAAACCTCAACCTAACATTCATCCTAACGCTAACCCTAACATTAACCCTAACCCTGACACTCAATTTAACCCTCCACATAACCCTAACTCTAACACTAAACCTCACCCTCACCCTAGCCCTAATACTAACACTAACCCTAAACCTCACCCTAACTCTCACCCTAACCCTCACCCTCACCCTAAACATCACAATAACCTTAACCCACAACTTAACCCTAACCCTAACCCTCACTGTAACCCTAACCTCATTTAACCCTAACCTGATGTAAACGAAACCCTCACCCTCACCCTCACCCTAATCCTCACCTTAACCCGAAACCTGACATAAACGAAACCCTCACCCTCACCCTCACACTAACTCTCACCCTCACCCTAGCCCTCACCCTTACCCGAACACTGTCCATCACCCTCACCCTCAGCCTAAACCTAACCCTACCCTAACCCTAACCCTCACCCTCACCCGCACCCTCACCCGCACCCTAACCCTAACAATACCCCTAACCCTCACCCTAAAACTAAACCTCAAGTTCACCCTAACCCTAAACCTAACCCTAATTCTAATCCTAACACTCACCCTCACCCTAACCCTCACCCTAACCCTTACCCTCACCTTCACCTAACCCTAACCCTAACCCTCACACTAACCCAAACACTCACCCTAACAGTAACACTAACCCTAACCCTTACCCTCAAAATCACGCTGACCTTAACCCTTACCCTCAGCCTAACCCTAACCCTAACAGTAACCCTAACCCTAAAACTAGTCCTCACACTAACCCTAATCCTCAACCACACCTTAACCCGAACCCTCACCCGAACCCTCACCCTAATACTAACCCTAAACCTAAACCTAACCCTCCCACTAAACCTATCACTCACACTAACTGTATCCCTACCCATCAGCCTAAACCTCACGCTAACCCTAAACCTAACCCTAATCCTCACCCAATCCCTAAACCTAAACCTCACCCTCACACTCACCCTAGCCCTCACCCTAACCCTACACCAAACCCTAACCATCACACTAAACTTAACTCTCACCCTATACCTAACCCTACACCTCAGCCTAAGACTCACCCTAACCCTAACCCTAACCCTAAACCTAATCCTAACCCTATTCCTAACCCTAACCCTAACCCTCACACTCAACCTAGCTCTCACCTTAACCTCACCCTAATACTACCCCTAATCCTAAACCTCACCCTCAATGTAACCCTCAAGCTAAACCTTACCCTCACCCTAATCCTAACCCTGACCCTAACCTTAACCCTAAAACTCACACTGAACCTAACCCACACCCTAACCCTAACCCTACCCCACAGACTAACCCTCATCCTAAACCTAACCCTAACCCTATTCCTCAACTTAACCCTAACCCTGACATTAACCATAACCCTCAACCTAACCCTAAACCTCACCCTCACCCTCACACTCACACTCAGCCTAACCCTAACCCTAACATTAATCCTAAACCTAACCCTCACCCACACCCTCACCCTAACTCTAACCCGAACCCAAACCGTAACCCTTCCCTTATCCCTCACCCTCAACTGAACCCTCACTCTCACCCTAATGCTCACCCTCACCCTAAACCTAACCCTAACCATTACCCTCAATCTCACGCTCATGCTCACACTAACCCTAATCCTCACACTAACCCTCACCCTCACCCTAACCCTAACCCAAACACTAAACCTAACCCTCACCCTCACCCTAACCATAAACCTACCCCTCACCCTAACCCTCACGCTCACCCTACCTTTAACCCTAACCCTAACCCTCCCTCTCACCTGAACCGTCACACTCAACCTCACCCTAAACATCACCCTAACACTAAACCTAATCATAACCCTAATACTCACCCTAATCCTAACCCTCACCTTAACCCTCACCCTCACGCTAATCCTCACCCTAACATAACATTTACCCTTACCTAAACTAAACAATCAACCTAACCTTCACCCTCACACTAGCCCACACCCTAACCCTAACGCTAAACATAACCCTCACACTAACCCTAACCCTAACCGTCAGCCTAAACCTTATCCTAACGCTAAACCTAAAACTAACCTTCACCCTATAAAAACCCTAACCCTAACCCTAACCCTAAACCTCACCCTAATCCTAACCCTCAACCTCAACCTCAACCTCAACATCAGCCTAAACCTAGTCCTAAACTAAACCTAAACCTCAACCTCACCCTTACTCTAACCCTAAACCTAACCCTCACCCTCTGACTCCCACTCACCCTAACCCTCACCCTAACCCTAAACCTCACCCTAAACCTCACCCTCATACTCAGCCTAATCCTCGTCCTAACCCTCATGCTATTCTTCACCCTCAAACTAACCCTAACCCTAACCCTAACCCTCAACCTCAACCTCACCATCACCTTACCATAACTCTATCCGTCACCCTCAACCTAAACCTGACCCTAACACTTGCCCTCACCCTAACCCTCACCCTAACCCTAACCATGCAACTAACAGTCACCCAAATGCTCACCCTAACCCTAACACTAAACCTAACCCTCACCCTCAGTCTAACCCTCACACTAACGCTTACCCTCACACTAAACCTAATCCTCAAACTAACCCTAAACCTAACCCTAACCCTAACCCTCAACTTAACCCTCACATTAATATTAACCCTGACCCTAACCGTCACCCTAACTCTAACACTAAACCTAAACCTCACCCACACCTAACCCTCACCGTCACCCTAACCCTCACCCTAAACCTAACCCTCACCCACACGCTAAACCTCAGCTTCACCCTCACCCTCACCCTTACCCTAAACCCAAACCTAAGCCTCAGCCTAACCCTAACCCTCACCCTAACCCTCAAACTCCCCCTCACCCTAACCCTAATTATAACCCTAACCCTCACCCTAAACCTCACCCTAATCCTAACCCTAACCCTAACCCACACCCTAAACCTAACCCTACCCTAAACCTCACCCTCAGCCTAACCTTCACCCTCACACGAAACCTCACCCTCATCCTAACCCTCACCCTCACCCTAAACATCACCCTAACCCTAACTCTCACCCTAACCCTAAACATAACTCTCACCCTCACCCAAACACTAACCCTAACCCTAACCCTCCCCCTCAAACTCATGCTAACCCTAAACCTCACTCTTATCTTAAACCTCACCCTAACCCTTAAACTTACCATAACCCTAACACTAAACATGAGCCTCACACTAAACCTAACCCTCACCTTCACACAAACCCTAACCTTACCCCTCACCCTAAACCTCAGCCTAACCCTAAACCTCACCCTAAACCTAGCCCTCACCCTTACCCTAATCCTAACACTTACCCTAACCCTAACCATAAACCTAACCCTCACCCTCACCCTCACCCTAAATCTAACCCTAACCCTAACCCTCACCCTCACCCTAACCCTAACCCTAAACCTAACCCTCACCTTAACCCTAACCCTAACCCTAACCCTAACCCTCACCTTAACCCTCCCCCTAATCCTAAACCTGATCCTAACCATCACCCTAAAGCTAACACTAAACCTAAACCTCACCCTCACCCTAACCGTCACCGTCACCCTAACCCTCACTCAAACCTGAACCCTCACCTCAACCTAATCTTCACACTCACCCTAACCATAAACCTAACCCTAATCCTCTCCCTATCCCTCACCTTCACCCTCACCTCACCTAAAGCCTAACCCTAAACCTAATCCTAATCCAACCCTCACCCTCACCATAAACCTAACCCTAATCCTAATCCTATACCGAACCCTCACCTTCACCATAACCTAACAGTAACCATCACCCTCACACGCACTCTTACCCTAACCTTAATCCTAAGCCTTACCCTAACCCTAACCCTCACCCTAACCCTTACCCTAACCATAACCCTCACCCTCATTCTCACCCTAACCCTAACAATAACCCTATCCCTCACGCTAACCATTATCCTCACACTTACCCTAAACCTAACCCTAAACCTCACACTAACCCTAAACCTCAACCTAAACCTGACCCTACCCCTCACCCTAAACCTCACCCGAATCCTAACCCTAACCCTAACCCACACCCTAAACCTAACCCTAACCCTCACCCTAACCCTCATCCACACCCTAATCTGAACCCAAACCCGAACCCTCACAGTCACCCTAACACTCACCTCTCTCTGAAAATCACCCTAAACCTAACCCGCACCCTAACCCTGAACATAACCCTCACCCTCACCCCAACCCTAATCCTAACTCAAACACGAACCCTCACCGTAACCCTCACCACACACTCACACTAACCCTAACCCTCACTCTCATCCTAACCTTCACCCTAAACATTACCCTAACTCTACCCCTCACAATAACACTTACCATAACCCTAACCCAAACCCTAATCCTCACCCTCACACTAACCCTCATCCATACGCTCAACCTAACCTTAACAATCACCCTATCGCTCACCCTCACCCTAACCCTCACCCTAACGCTTACCCTCACCCTAACCCTAACCCCTCACACTAAATCTAACCCTCACCCGAACCATAACCATAATCCTCACCGTATCCCTCATCCTAACCCTAAACATAACCCTCAACTTAAATCTAAACCTAAACATTACCCTAACCCTAACCCCCACCCTCACCCTCACCCTCAACCTCAGCCTAACACTAACCCTAACCCTAATCCTAAACCTAACACTCACCCTCACACTCACCCTAATTCGAACCTAACCATAAACCTAACCATCACCCTAAACATAAAACTATCCCTAACCTACACCCTAAACCTAAACATCACCCTAACCCTAAACCTAACCCTAACCCTCACCCTCACCCTAACCCTAACTCTCAACCTAACTGTCATCTTAACACTAACGCTAACCCTAACCCTCACCCTAACTTTAACCCTCACCCAATCCCTCACCATAAACCTCACCCTAACCCTAACCCTCAAACGGACCCTAACCCTTACCCTAACCCTTGTCCTCAACCTAAATGTAAACCTAACCCTAAGCCTCACACTAACCCTAACTCTAACCCTCAGCCTAACCCTCATCCTAAACCTAACCCTAACACTAATCCTAACCCTAACCCTCACCCTCACCCTCACTCTAACCATAACCCTAACCCTAACCGACATGTTAACCCTCAACCTCACTCTCACCCTAAACCTAACATTAACAATAAAACTTAGCCTAACCCTAACCATCACCCTCACCCTAACCCTAACCCTAACCCTAACACTAACCCTAAACCTAATCCTAATTCTTATACTCACCCTAAACCTAACCCTAACCGTCAAACTCACACTCAACCTCACCCTCACCCTAACACTCACGCTCAAACTCACCCTCACCGTAAACCTCTCCGTCACCCTAAAAATCACCCTACCCCTAACCCTCACCCTAACCCTAACCCTTACCCTAACCATAACCCTAACCCTTACCATAACCCTAACCCTAACTCTCACCCTAACCCTAATGCTAACTCTAACTCTCCACCTCAACCTAAACCTCACCGTAAACCTTATCCTCACACTAACCCTAAACCTAACCCTCAGCCTCACCCTAACCCTAACCCTAACCCTAAACCTAAACCTCACTCTAACCCTAACCCTTACCCTAGCCCAAACCTAACCCTAACCCTCACCCTAACCGTAACCCTAACACCAACCATCACCCTCACCCTCACCATAAACCTAAGCCTAAATATAACCCTCACCCTAATCCTAACCCTTACCCTAACCCTAACCCTACCCCTCAACCTAAACATCACCCTGACTCAAAACCTAACCCTGACCCTCACCCTAAACCTAACCCTAACCCTAATGCTAACCCTAAAACTAACCCTCACCGTAACCCTAACACTTACCCTAAATGTAACCCTAACCCTAACCCAAACGTTAATCCGAACCCTAACCCTCACCCTAACCCTCATCCTAAACTTTATCCTCATAGTCACCCTAACTCTAACCCTAAACCTAACCCTCACACAAACCCTAACTCTCTCCCTAAACTTAACCCTACCCCGCAATCTAACGCTCACCCTAACCCTTATCCTAACCCTCACCCTCAACCTAACGCTCACCTTCACCCTAACCCTCACCCTAAACTGAACCCTAAAGAACACCCTAACCCTCAACATCACCCTCACCCTCACCCTCACCCTCAACCTCACCCTCAACCAAACCCTCACCCTAATCCTAACCCTAACCCTAACCCTCACCCTCACACTAATCCTTAACCTCACCCTAACCCTAACCCTTACCTTGACCCTAACCCTCACCCTAATCCTAACATTCAGCCTAACCCTAACCCTACCCCTTTCCCTAACACTCATCCTAACCCTCACTCTCACCCTAACCCTAACCCTCAAAAACACCCTATCCCTCATCCTGAACCTGATCCTATCCCTAACCCTAACCCTAATCCTAACCTTCATCCTCACCCTCACCCTCACTGTAACTCTAACACCCAGCCTCACCCTAAACCTAACCCTCATCCTAACCTTAAACCTAAACCTAATGCTAACCCTAAACCTCAGGCTCACCCTAAACCTCTACCTAACCCTTACCCTCACCATAACCCTAACCCTAACCCTCACACTAAACCTAACCCTCACCGTAAACCTAACCCTAACCCTCAGCCCTGACCCCACCCTATACATAACCCTAACCCTAATCCACACCCTATCCCTAAACTCAACCCTAATCCTCAACCTAACCCTCACCCTCACCCTAACCCTAATGCTAACACTAACCCTCCCCCTCCCCCTAACACTAACCTCACCCTAACCCTCACTCTAACACTTACTGACACCCTAACCGTCACCCTAACACTAAAAATAAACCTAACCTTCCTCTTACCCTCACGCTAACCCTAAAAATAACCCTAATCCTAACCATAACCCGAACCCTCACCATAACTCTAATCCTCACCCTTTCCCTAACCCTCACCCTAAACTTTACCCTCAATGTAACCCAAACCCTAACCCTAAACCTAACACTCAAACTAACCCTAAGCCTTACCCTCAGCCTAAGCCATATACAAAGCCTAAACCTAACAGTAACCCTCACCCTAACCCTAACCCTCAACGTAGACCTCCCTCTAACACTAATGCTCACCCTAACCCTAACCCTCACTCTCACCATCACCCTAAACCTAAACCTAACCCTAACCCTCACCCTAAACCTAACCCTCACACTAAGCCTAACCCTCACCCTAACCCTAACCCTACTTCTCAGACTAACCCTCACCTTAACCCTAACTCTAACCCTCACCCTAAGCCTAACCGTATCACTAACCCTCACCCTCACCCTAACCCTAATACTGAACCTAACCCTCACCCTCACCCTCACCATAACACTAACACTCACCCAAATCCAAACCCTAACCGTAGTCCTCACGCTAACACTTACCCTCAAACTCACCCTAACCCTAACCGTCAACCTAACCCTAACACTCACCCTAAGCCTTACTCTCACCCTAACTCTAATCCTAACCCTAACCCTCACCCTCACCCTAATGCTAACCCTAACCAGCAGACTCACCATAACCCTCACCCTAACACTTACCCAAACCCTAACCCTAACCCTCACCCTCACCCTAAACCTCACCCTAAAACTTACCCAAACCCTAACACTCACCCTAACCCTAACCCTAAACCGAATCTTGACGCTAACCCTCACCCTCACCTTAAACCTCACCCTAACACTTACCCAAACACTTACCCTCACCCTAAACCTAACCTTAAACCTAAACTTGACCCTAACCCTCACCCTAACTCTCACCCTAATGTTTACCCTCTCCCTAACTCTTACCGTAACCCTAAACCTAACCCTCACACTAACCCTAACCCTAACCCTCAGCCTAACACTTATCCTAACACTAAACCTAGCCCTAAACCTCACCTTAACCCTAACCCTAACCCTCAGCCTAACCCTCATCCTAACCCTAACCCTAATCCTAACCCTCATCCTAAACCTAACCGTAAACCTAAACCTCACCCTAACCCTAACCCTCACCCTCACCCTCCCCATCACCGTCAGCCTAACCCTAATCCCAACTCTAACCCTAAACCTAACCCTAACACTCACCCTCACCCTTACCCTAAGCCCTCCCCTCTCCCTAACCCTCATCCTAAACCTAACCCTCAACCTAACCCTAACCCTACCCCTAACGCTAACCCTCACCCTAACCTAATCCTCATCCACAAGCTAACCCTCACCCTCAACCGAACCCTCACCCTCACCCAAACACTCATCCTCACCCTAACCCTCACACTCACTCTAAATGTCACCCAAACACTAACCCTCAACCTAACCCTAACCCAAACCCTAATCCAAACCCTCACCCTCACCCTTACCCTCAGCCTAACCCTTACCCTCACCCTAAACCTAACCATAACACTCACAATAACCGTAACCCTCACTCTAACCCTAACCCTAACCCTCACCCTAACTTCATCCACACCCTGATCCTCACACTCAGCTTAACCCTAACCCTAACCCTAAACCTAACCCTCACCCTAAACCCTAAACCTAACACTAACCCTAAACCTCACCCTCACCCTCAACCTAACCCTAACCCTCACCCTAAACATCACCCTAATCCTAACACTCACCCTAACCCTAACCCGAAGCTTCACCCTGAACCTAAACTCAGCATAATCTTCAACCTAACCCTAACCTTTACCTAATCGAAACCCTCACCCTCACCCATCGCCTAACCCTCACCCTCACCGAAGAACTCACCCTAACCCTAACCTTAACCCTAACCCTCACCCTGAAACTCCCCTACACCCTCAGCCTTACCCAAACCATAACCCTAATCGTAACACTAACGCTCAAGCCCTACATCACCCTAACCCTAACTATAACCCTCACCCTCATCCTAACCCTAACCCTAACCCTAACAATAACTCTAACCCTAACCCTAACCCTAAAACTCATCCTAACCCTAATCCTAACCCTAAATCTCAACCTCATCCTCACCCTCACACTAACCCTCAACCTCACCCTAAATATCACCTTAACCCTAACCTTCACAATGAACCTGGTTAGAGTTTGGATGAAGTTTAGGTTTAGGGTTAGGGTTAGAATTAGTGTTAGGGTGAGAGTGAGGTTTAGAATTAGAGTTAGGGTTTGTGTTAAGGTAGGGTTAGGGTGAGGGTTATGGTTAGGGTTAGGCTTAGGCTTAGGTTTAGGCTTAGTCCAAGCATGAAGGTGAGGGTTAGGGTTAGAGTTAGGGTGATGGTTCAGGTTAGGGTTACTGTTATTGATAGGGTTAGGGATAGAGTTACGGTGAGGGTGAGTGTCCGGGTGAGGGTTAGCGTTAGGGTTAGGGAGGGGTTTATGGGTAGGGGTAGGGGTAGGGTTAGGTTGAGGGTTAGGGTTAGGATTATGGTTATGGTGAGGGCTAAGGTGAGATTTAGGGTTAGGGTTAGGTTTAGGCTTAGGCTTAGGGTTAGTCTGAGGGTGAGGGATATGTTTAGGGTGATGGTTAGGGTTATGGTTAGGGTGAGGGTTAGGATGCGGGTTAGGGTTAGGGTGAGGGTTAGCGTTACGGTGATGGTAAGTGTAAAGGTGAAGATTAGTATAAGGCTGAGGGTTAAGATAAGGGTAAGTTTTAGGGTTAGGTTTAGCGTTAGGGTAAGGATTACAGTTATTGTTAGGGTTAGGGTTAGGGTTACCCTTACAGTGATGGTGAGGGTTAGGTTTAAGTTTAGGGTGAGGTTTAGGTTTAGGGTTATGGTTAGAGTTTGGGTTAGGGTTAGGATTAGTGTTAGGGTGAAGTGTAGGGTGAGGTTGAGGTTTAGGGTTAGGGTTAGGTTTAGGGTTAGGATTAGGGTTATGGTGAGGGTGAGTGTGTGGGTTAGGGTTAGGTTTAGGGTTAGGCATCGGGTTAGGCTAAGGATGAGGTTGAGGGTGAGGGTTAGGGTCAGGTTGAAGGTTTGGGTTAGGGTTAGGTTGAGGGTGAGTATGTGGGTTAGGGTTAGGCTTAGGGTTAGGGTAAGGGTGAATTTAAGAGTGAGGGTTAGGTTTAGGGTGAGGGTTAGGTTTAAGGTTAGGGTAAGTGTTAGGGTGAAGGTTACGTTGAGGGTTAGGGTTAGGGTTACTGTGAGTTTTAGGGTTTGGATTAGAGTTAGAGATATGTTTAGGGTGAGTGTGAGGTTTAGAGTAGAGTTAGGTTTAGGGTGAGGGTTATGTTGAGGGTTAGGTTTCGTGTTCGTGTTAAGGTTAGGGTTAGGGTGAGAATTAAGGGGAGGGTTAAGGTTAGTTTTAGGATTAGAGTTAGGGTGAGGGTAAGGGTGAGGGTTATAGTTAAGGTGAGTGTTTGGGTTAGGGTTAGAGTGAGGGTTAGGGTGAGGGTTAGGCTTAGGCTTAGGGTTTGGTTATGGGCTAAGGTGAGTGTGAGGGTTAGTGTTAGTGTTAGGGTTAGGGTGAGGGTGAGGGTTAGATTGAGGATTAGTGTTAGGTTTAGTGTGAGGTTTACGGTGAGGATGAGGGTTAGGGTTAGGTTGACGGCTAGGTTGAGGGTGAGGGTTAGGGTTAAGCTGAGGTTTAGGGTTAGGGTTAGGTTTTGGGTTGGTGTGAGGGTTAGTGTTAGGATTAGGGTTAGTGTTAGGGTGAGAGTAAGTTTTAGGGTGATGGTTTGGGTTAGGGTGAGGGTTATAGTTAGGTTAAGTTTTAGGAATAGGGTTAGGGTTATTGTTAGGGTTAGGTTTATTGTTACGGTTAAGGTGAGGGTGAGGATGAGGGTTAGGGTTAGGGTAAGGGTGAGGTTTAGGGTTTGGCTTAGGTTTACAGTTGGGGTTAGGGTGAGGGTTAGGTTGAGGTTTAGGGTTAGTGTTCGTGTTAAGGTTAGGGCTAGGGTGAGAGTTAGGGGGAGGGTTAGGTTTAGGGTTAGGATTAGTGTTAGAGTGAGGGTGAGTGTGTGTTAGGGATAGGTTTAGGTTTAGGCTTAGGGTTAGGCTGACGGTGAGGGTGAGGATGAGGTTTAGGGTTATGGTGAGGGTTAGGGTTAGTGTTAGGGTGAGGTTTAGTGTTAGGGTTAGGGTTAGAGTTAGGGTTAGGTTGAGGTTGAAGTTTAGGGTTAGATTTAGGGATAGGGTGAGGGTTAGGGTTAGGATTAGGGTTAGGGTCAGGGCTAGGGTGAGGGTTACGTTGAGGTTTAGGTTTAGGGATACTGTTAGGTTTAGGATTAGGGTTAGGGTAGAGTGAGTGTGAAGGTTAAGGTTAGGGTTTGGGTTAGGCTTAGGGTTACCGTGAGGATTCGCGTTTGGTTTTGGGTTAGGGTGAGGGTGAAGCTGAGGATTAGGGTTAGTCTGAGGGTTATGGTTATGGTTAGGGTTAGGGTTAGGATTAGGCTTAGGTTTAGGGTGAGAGTGAGGGTTAGGGTTTGTGTTAGGGTGTGGGTGAATCTGAGGATGAGGATTAGGTTTAGGGTTATGGTTATGGTTAGGTTTAGGGTTAGGATTATGGTTAGTGTTTCAGTAATGGTTATTCTGAGGTTTACCGTTATGCTTAGGGTTAGCCTGAGGATGAGGGTGGGAGTGAGGGTTAGGGTTCGGGTGATGATTAGGGTTAGGGTTAGTGTTATTGTTAGGGTCAGGGTTAGAGTTATGGTGAGGTTGTGGGTTCGGGTGAGGATTAGGGTTAGGGTTAGAGTGGGCTTTAGGGTTAGGGTTAGGGTTAGGGTGAAGGTGAGGTTTAGGGTTAGTTTTTGGGTTAGGGTGAGTGTGAGGCTGAGGATTCGGGTTAGGTTTAGGGTTAGGATTAGGTTTAGGGTTAGGGTTAGGTTGAGGATAAGGGTTAGGATTAGGTTTAGGGTGAGTGTGAGGGTGAGGTTTAGGATTAGTGTTAGGGTGAGGGTTAGGATGATGATTAGGGTTAGGTTTAGGGTTAGGGTGAGGGCTAGGGTGAGGGTGAGGTTTAGGGTTACGGTTAGGTTTAGGTTTAACTTTAGGGTGAGGGTGAGGGTTAGAATTAGGGTTAGGATTATTGTTAGGGTTAGGTTAAGGCTTTTGGTTATCATGAGGGTGAGGGTGAGGTTTAGGGTTAGGGTGAGGTTTAGTGTTTGGGTTAGGGTTAGTGTTAGTTTTAGGCTGAGAGTGAGGTTTAGGGTTAGAGTTAGGGTTAGAGTGAGGGTTAGGTTGAGGGTTAGGGTTAGGGATAGTGTTAGGGTTAGGGTTAGGGTGAGATTTAGGGGGAGTGTCAGGGTTAAGGATAGGGTTAGTATTAGGGTTAGGGTGAGGGTGAGTGTGTGTGTTAGGGTTAGGTTTAGGGTTAGGCTTAGGTTTAGGCTGAGGGTGAGGTTGAGGGTGAGGGTTAGGGTTACAGTGAGGGTTAAGTTTAAGGTTAGGGGGAGGGTTAGGATGAGGGTTAGGGTTAGGGTTAGGGTGAGGGCTAGGGTGAGGTTGAGTTTTAGTGTTAGGGTTAGGGTGAGGTTTAGGGTTAGGGTTAGGGTTGAGGTTAGGGTGAGGGTAAGATTTATTGTTAGAGTTAGGGTTAGGATGAGGCTGTGGGTGAGCGCTAGGGTTAAGTTTAGGGTTAGGGTTAGGTTTAAGGTTATGGTTAGGGTGAGGGTGAGGGTTAGTGTTAGGTTTAGGATTATGTTTTGGGTTAAGTTTCGGCTGAGTGTAAGGGTTAGGGGTACTTTTAGGGATAGGCTTAGCCTTAGCCTGAGGGTGAGGGTGAGGGTGAGGGTTAGGGTTAGGATGAGTGTTAGGTTTAGGGTTAGGTTGAGGGTTAGGGTTTGGGTTAAATTTAGGGTTAGGGTGAGCGTTAGGGTAAGGTTTACGATTAGGGTGAGGTTTAGGGTTAGGTTTACTGTTAGGGTGAGTGTTACGGTTAGGATTAGTGTTAGGGTGAGGGCTAGAGTGAGGGTGATATTTAGGGTTAGGGTTAGAGTGAGGTTTAGCTCAGAGTTAGGGTTAGTTTTAGGGTGAGGGTGAGGTTTAGGGTTAGAGTTAAGGTTAGGGTGAGGCTGATTGTGAGGGTTATGGTTAGGGTTAGTGTTATAGTTAGGGTTAGGTTGATGGTTAGGGTGAGTTTGACTGTTAGGCTTAAGGTTAGGATTAGGATTAGGGTAAGTTTTAGGGTGAATGTGAGGATTAGGGGTATGGTTAGGCTTAGGGTTATGCTGAGGGTGAGAGTGAGGTTTAGGGTTAGAGTGAGTGTTAGGGTTCGGTTTAGGGTGAGAGTTATGGTTCAGGATAAGTTTAGGGTTAGCGTGAGGGTTAGGCTTAGGGTTATGGTGAGCGTGAAAGTTAGGGTTAGGTTGAGGGTTAGAGTTAGAGTTAGGTTTAGGTTTAGGGTTAGGGTTAGGGTGAGGGTTACGATGAGGATTAGGTTTAGGATTAGGGTTAGGGTGAGGGCCAGGGTGAGGGTGAATGTTAGGGTTAGTGTTAGGGTGAGATTTAGGGTTAGGTTTATGGTAAGGGTGAGGGTTTGGATGAGGGTTAGTGCTACGGTTAGGGTGAGGGTTAGGGTTTGGGTGGGGGTTAGGGTTAGGATTAGGGTTAGTGTGAGGGTGAGTGTTAAGATTAGGGTTAGGGTTAGGGTTAGGTTTAGGGTTAGGATTAGTGTTATTGTTAGGGTTATGGTTAGAGTTACTCTGAGGGTAAGGATGAGGGTGAAGGTTATGGTTAGGGTCAGGGTGAGGATTAGGGTTAGGTTTAGGATTAGGTTTAGGTTCAATGTGAGGTTTAGGATTAGATTTAGGGTTAGGGGGAAGGTTTGTTAGTGGGTAAGGGTTAGGGTTAGGGTTAGGATTAGGGTTAGGGTGAGGGTGAGTGTTAGGGTTAGGACTAGGCTTAGGCTTAGGTTTAAGGTTAGGCTGAGGGTGAGGGTGGGGGTGAGGATTAGATTTAGGGTGTTGGTTAGTGTTAGGGTTAGGGTGAGGGTTAGGGTTTGGGTTAGTGTTAGCGTTAGCGTTAGCGTTAGGTTTAGGGTGAGGTTGAGGTTTCGGGTTAGAGTTTTGGTAAGGGTGAGTTTAGGTTGAGGGTTTGGGTTAGGATTATTGTTATTTTTAGGGTTAGGGTGAGATTTTGGGGGAGGGTTAGGGTTAGGGATAGGTATAGGATTAGGGTTAGGGTGAGGGTAAGTGTGTGTGTTAGGGTTTGTTTTAGGGTTAGGCTTAGGGTTAGGCTGAGGTTGAGGTTGAGGGTGAGGGTTAGGGTTAGCCTAAGGGTAAGGTTTAGGATTAGGGTGAGAGTTAGGGTTTGGGTTAAATTTAGGGTTAGAGTGAGGGTTAGGGTACGGGTTATTGAGGGTGAGGGTTAAGGTTAGGTTAGGGTTAGGGTTAGGGTTAGGGTTAGGATTAGGTTTAGGTTGAGGGCTAGGGTGAGGGTGAGGTTTTGGGTTAGGGTTGTCTTGAGGTTTAGGATTAGGTTTATGGTTAGGTTTAGGGTGAGGGTGAGGGTTGGGGTTCGTTTTAGGGTTAGGGTGAAGCTGATTGTGAGGGTTAGGTTTAGGGATAGTGTTAGATTTAGGCTTAGTGTAAGGGTTAGGGTGAGTGTGAGGGTTAGGCTTAGGGTTAGGATTAGTATTAGAGTAAGGTTTAGGGTGAGGGTTAGGGTTAGGGTTAGGCTTAGGTTTAATGTTAGTGTTAGGGTTAAGGTGATTGTTAGGGTTAGGCTTAGGGTTAGGCTTAGGGTTAGGTTGAGGGTGAGGGTTTGGTTTAGGGTTAGGGTTTGGGTTAGTGTGAGGGTGAGGCTGAGGATTAGGGTTACGTTTAGGGTTAGGGTTAGGGTTATGTTTAGGGTTAGGGTTAGGGTTAGCCTGAGGTTTAGGATTAGATGTAGAGATAGGGGGAGGGTTATGGTAAGGATTAGGAATAGGGTTACTGTTAGGGTTAGGGTGAGGGGGAGGGTTAGGTTGAGGTTTAGGATTAGGGTTAGAGTTAGGGTTAGTGTGAGGGTTAGTGTTATGGGTAGGGTAAGTGTTAGGGTGAGGGTAAGTGTTAGGTTTAGGGTTTGGGTTAGGGTGATGTTTATGGTTAGGGTGAGGGTTAGTATTAGCTTTAGGGTTAATGTTAGGGTTAGGTTTAGGGTTACGGTTGCTGTGAGGCTGAGTGTGAGGGTTAGGGTTAGGGTCAGGTTTAGTGTTTTGTTTAGGGTTATAGTGAGGGTTAGGGTGAGGGTGAGGTTTAGGGATAGAGTTAGGGTTAGGGTGAGGTTAGGTTGAGGTTTATGGTTTGGTTAGTGTTAGTGTCAGAGTTAGGGGGAGGGTTAGGGGGAGGGTTATGGTTAGGGTTGGTTTTAGGTTTAGTGTTAGGGTGAGGCTTAGGTTAGGGTGAAGGTTAGGGCTAGGGTTAAGATTATGATTAGGGTTAGGCCTAGGGTGAGTGTGAGGATTCTTGTTAGGGTTAGTGTTAGTCTTAGGTTTAAGCTGAGGGTGAGGATGAGGGTGGGGGTTAGGTTTAGGGAGAGGTTTAGGTTTAGGGTTAGGGTGAGTTTTAGTGTTAGGTTTAGGGTTAGAGTTAGGGTTAGGTTGAGGGTGAAGTTTAGAGGTAGAGTTAGATTTAGGGTGAGGGTGAGTGTGAGGGTTAGGGTTAGGGTTAATGTTAGGCTTAGCTTTAGGCTAAGGGTGAGGGTGAGTGTTAGGTTTAGGGTTAGGATGAGGTTTAGGTTTAGGGTTAGGGTTAGAATTAGTGTTAGGGTGAGAGTGAGGTTTAGGATTAGAGTTAGGGTTAATGTTAGAGTTAGGGTTTGGTGAGGGTGACGGTTAGGGTTAGTGTAAGTGTGATGGTTCGCAATAGGTTTAGTGTTATTGATAGTGTTAGGGTTAGAGTTACAGTGAGGGTGAGGGTGCGCGAGTGGGTTAGGGTTAATTTTAGGGTGGGGTTTACCAGTAGGGTTAGGGTTAGGGTTAGGGTGAGAGTTAGGGTTAGTGTTCGGGTGAGGGTTAGGGTTAGGGTGAGGGTTAAGGTTAGGTTTAGGCTTAGGATTAGGATTAGTCTGAGGGTGAGGTTGAGAGTGAGGGATAGGGTTAGGTTGAGGGTTAGGGTTAAGCTTAGGGTGAGGATTAGGATGAGGGTTAGGGTTAGGGTGAGGTTTAGCGTGAGGGTGATGGTAAGTGGAAAGGTGAGGATTAGGCTGAGGCTGAGAGTTAAGAAATGTGTAAGGGTGAAGGTTAGGGTGAGGGTTAGGGCAAGGGTTATGGTTTGGGTTAGGGTGAGGGTGAGGGTTAGATTGAGAATTAAGGTTAGGTTAGTGTGAGGGTTAGGGTGAGGGTTAGGGTTACAATTAGGGTTAGCTTGAGGGCTAAGGTGAGGGTGAGGGTTAGGATTAGGGTTAGTGTGAGGTTTAGGGTTAGGTTGAGTGTTAAGATTAGTGTTAGGGTTAGTGATAGGGTTAGACTTACTGTAAGGGTGAGGGTAAGTGTTAGGGTGAGGGTTATGATTAGGGTGAGGGTTAGAGTTAGTTTTAGGGTTATTGTTAGTGTTAGGGTTAGGTTTACCCTTACATTGAGGGTGAGGGTTAGGGTTAGGTTTAGGGTGAGGTTTAGGGTTAGGGGTATGGTTAGAGTTTGGGTTAGAGTTAGGATTAGGGTTAAGGTGAAGGCTAGGGTGAGGGTGAGGGTTAGGGTTAGGTTTATGGTTAGGGTTAGGATTAGGTTTAGGCTGAGGGTGAGTTTGTGGGTTAGGGTTAGGTTTAGGGTTAGGCTTAGGGTTAGGCTAGGGGTGAGGTTGAGGGTGAGGGTTATGGTTAGTTTGAGGGTTAGGGTAATGGTTAGGTTAGGGTGAGTGGGTGGGTTAGGATTAGGTTTAGGGTTAGGCTTAGGGTAGGCTAACGGTGAGGTTAAGGGTGAGGGTTAGGATTAGGGTGAGGGTTAGGTTTAGGGTTAGGGTGAGGGTTAGGGTGAGGGTTAAATTTAGCATTAGGGTTAGAGTGAGGGCTAGGGTGAGGGTGAGGTTTAGGGTTAGGGTTAGGGTTAGAGTGAGGATGAGTTTTAGGTTTAGAGTTAGGATTAGGGTGAGGGATACGGTTTAGTTTTAGGGTTAGGATTAGTGTTAGGGTTAGGGTTAGGGTGAGGGTTAGGGTTATGATGAGGGTTAGGTTTAGGGTGAGGGTTAGGTTTAGGGTTAGTGTAGAGTCAGGGTTAGGGTTAAGGTTGAGGGTTAGAATTAGGTTTACGGTAGGTTGATGGTTAGGGTAAGGGTTAGGGTTATGGTTTGGATGAGGTTTAGGGTTACAATTAGGTTTATGGTGAGGGCTAGGGTGAGAGTGAGGGTTATTGTTAGGGTTAGGTTGAGGTTTAGGGTTAGTGTTAGAGTTACGGTGAGGGTGAGTGTTAGGTTTAGGGTGAGGGTTAGGGTTAGGGGTAGGGTTAGGGTGAGGTTCAGTGTTAGGATTAGGGTTAGGGTTAGAGTTACAGTGAGGGTGAGGGTGAGGGTGAGAGTTAGGATCAGGTTTAGGGTGAGGTTTAGGGTTAGGGTTATGGTTAGGATGAGGGTGAGTTTTAGGGTTAGAGTTAGGGTTATGGGGAGGGTTAGGGTGAGCGTTAGGGTTAGGGTTAGGGTTAGGGTTGGGGTTAGGGTGAGGGTTAGGTTGAGGGTTAATGTTAGGGTTAGGGTTACATTTAGGATTAAGTTTACGGTAAGGGTGAGTGTGAGGGTTAGGGATAGGGTTCGGCTTAGGCTTAGGGTTATGCTGAGGGTATGGGTGTATATGAGGATTAGGTTTAGCAAGATGGTTAGGTTTATGGTTAAGTTAAGGGTTAGGATTGGCTTAGGGTTAGGATTAGGGTTAGGGTTAGGGTTAGGGTGAGGGTGAGGGTTAGGGTTAGGTTTAGGCTTAAGCTTAGTGTTAGGTTGAGGCTAAGGTTGAGGGTGAGGGTTAGGGTTAGGTTGATGGTTGGGGTTACTCTTAGGGTGAGGGTCAGGATAAGGATTACTGTTAGGGTGAGAGTTAGGGTGAGGGTGACAGTAAGGGTAAATTTGAGGGTTAGGCTGAGGGTGAGGGTTAGGGTAAGGGTGAGGGTTAGGTTTAGGCTGAAGGTGAGAGTTAGATTGAGGATTAGTGTTATGGTTAGTGTGAGGTTTAGGGTGAGGACGAGGGTTAGGGTTAGGGTGAGATTTAGGGTTAGGGTGATGGTTAGGTTTAGTGTGAGGGTTAGTGTTAGGGTTAGCATTAGTGTTAGGGTGAGGGTAAGTGTTAGGGTGAGGGTTAGGGTTAGGGTGAAGTTTATGTTTAGGATGAGGGTTAGGGTTAGGGTTAGGGTTATTGTTAGTGTTAGTGTTAGGGTTACGGTTACAGTGAGGGTGAGGGTGAGGGTGAGGGTTAGGGTTAGGATGAGGTTTAGGTTTAGGGTTAGGGTTAGTGTTAGGGTTAGGGTGAGGGTGAGGTTTAGGGTTAAAGTTAGTTTTAGTGTTATTGTTGGGGTTAGGGTGAGGGTTAGGGTTAGTTTTTGGCTTAGGCTTAGGCTTAGGACAAGCATGAGTGTGAGGGTTAGTGTTAGAGTGAGGGTTAGGGTTAGGGTGAAGGTTAGTGTTATTGTTAGGGTTAGTGTTAGGGTGAGGGTAAGTGTTAGGGTGAGTTTTAGGGTTAGGGTGTGGGTTATGTTTAGGGTGAGTGTTAGGGTTAGGGTTAGGGTTATTGTTAGGGTTAGGGTATCGGTTATGGGAACAGTGAGGGTCAGGTTGAGGGTTAGGGTTAGGGTTAGGGTGAGGTTTAGGTTTAGGGTTAGGGTTAGAGTTAGGGTTAGGGTGAGAGTGAGGTTTAGGGTTAGAGTTAGAGTTAGTGTTTGTGTTAGGGTTAGGGTGAGGTTTACGGTTAGGTTTAGGCTTAGGCTTAGGCTTAGACTTAGGCCTAGCATGAAGGTGAGGATTAGGGTTAGGGTGAGGGTTAGGATGAGGTTTAGGGTTAGGAATAGGGTTAAGGTGAGGGCTCGGGTGAGGGTTAGAGTTACAGTGAGGGTGAGGGTTAGGATTCGGGTGAGGGTGAGGTTTAGTGTTAGGGGTAGGTTTAGGGTTAGGGTTTGGGTGAGGTTTATGGTTAGATTTAGGGTTAGGGAAAGGGTTAGTTCGTGGGTTAGGGTTAGGGTTAATATTAGGGTTAAGGTTAGGGTGAAGGTTAGGTTGAGGTTAAGTTTTAAGGGTAGGGTTAGGTTTCGGATTAGGGTTAGGGTGAGGGTCAGTGTGAGTGTTAGGGTTAGGGTTAGGCTTCCGCTTAGGGTTATGCTGAGGGTGAGTGTGGGCGTGAGTATTAGGGTTATGCTGATGGTTAGGTTTAGGCTTAGGGTGAGGGTTAGGCTGAGGGTTAGTGTTTGGATTAGGGTTAGGGTGAGGACTAGGGTGAGGATGAGGGTTAGGGTAAGGGTTAGGATTAGGCTTAGGGTTACGCTGAGCTTGAGGTTGAGGGTGAGGGTTAGGGTTAGGGTGATGGTTAGGTTTACTGTTAGGGTGAGTTTTAGGTTGAGGTTTAGGGTTAGGGTGAGGATGATGGTAAGGGTAAAGTTGAGGTTTAGGCTGAGAGTGAGGGTTAAGATAAGGGTGTGGGTTAGGGTTAAGTTTAGGGTTAGCGTAAGGGTTAGGGTTCTGGTTAGTGTGAGGTTTAGGGTGAGGATGAGGGTTAGGGTTAGGGTGAGGGTGAGGGTTAGAGTTAGGGTTAGGGTGAGGTTTAGGATTAGGGTGAGGGTTATGGTTAGGTGAGGGTTAGGCTTAGGTTTATTGTTAGGGTTAGGGTTAGGGTTATGTTTTCGGTGAGCGTGAAGGTTAGGGTTAGGTTGAGGGTTAGGTTTAGGGTGAGGGTGAGGGTTAGGGTTAGGGTGAGGGTTAGGATGAGGATTAGGGTTAGGTTTAGGTTTAGGGTGAGGGCCAGGGCGAGGGTGAGGGTTCGGTTAGTGTTAAGGTGAGGTTTATGGTTAGGGTTAGAGTTAGGGTAAGGGTTTGAAAGAGCCTTAGGTTTACAGTGAGGGTGAAGTTTAGGGTTAGGGTGAGGGTTAGGGTTATTATTAGGTTTTGGGTGAGTGTGAATTTTAGGATTAGGGTTGTTGTTGGGTTAGGTTTAGTGTTAGGATTAGTGATATTGTTAGGGTTATGGTTAGAGTTACGGTGAGGTTGAGGGTGAGGGTTAAGTTTAGAGTGAGGTTTAGGGTTAGGGTTAGGATTAGGGTTAGGGTGAGGGTGATGTTTAGGGTTAGATTCAGTGTTAAGGGGAGGGTTAGTTCGTGGGTTAGTGTTAGGGTTAGTGTTAGGGTTAAGGTTAGGGTGACAGTTAGGTTGAGGTTAAGGGTTAGGTTTATGGTAAGGTTTAGGATTAGGGTTAGGGTGAGGGTGAGTGTGAGGATTAGGGCTAGGGTTAGCATGAGGGTTAGGCTTAGGGTTAGGATTCGTGTTATTGTTCAGGTTATGGTTAGAGTTAAGTTGAGGGTGGGGGTGAGGGTCAGGGTGACTTTTAGAGTTAGGATGAGGTTTAGGGTTAGGGTTAGTGTGAGGGTGAGGTTTAGGGTTAGATTAGGGTTAGGGGGAGGGTTAGATCGTGGGTTAGTGTTAGGGTTATGGTTATGGGTGATAGTTATGTTGAGGTTAAGGATTAGGTTTATGGTTAGGTTTAGGATTAGGGTTAGGGTGAGGGTGAGTGTGAGGATTAGGGTTAGGGTTATGCTTAGGCTTTGGGTTAGGCTGAAGATGAGGGTGGGGTTGAGGTTTAGGGTTATTTTGATGGTTAGGTGTAGGGTTAGTGTGAGGGTTAGGGTTTGGGTTAGGGTTAGAGTTAGGTTTAGGGTGAGGGTGAGGTTTAGGGTTAGAGTTAGGGTTAGGGTGAGGGTTAGGTTGAAGTTTAGGTTTACGGTTACTGTTAGGGTTAGGGTTCAGGTGAGAGTTAGGGGGAGGTTTAGGGTTAGGGATAGGGTTAGGATTAGAGTTAGCGTGAGTGTGTGTGTGTATATAGGGTTAGGTTTAGGGTTAGGGTTAGGCTTAGGGTTAGGCTGAGGTTGAGGGTGAGATTGAGGTTTAGGGTTAGGGTGAGGGTTAGTGTTAGGGTTAGGTGTAGGGGCAGGTTTAGGTTTAGAGTTAGGGTTAGGGTGAGGCTGAGGGTGAGGGTTATGGTTAGGTTTAGTGTTAGGGTTAGGGTTAGGGGGAGCGTTAGGATTAGTTGTAGGGTTACGATTAGGGTTAGGGTGAGGGCTAGGCTGAGGGTTAATATGAGGGTTAGCTTTAGGGGTAGGGTTAGGTTTAGGATTAAGGTTAGGGTGAGGGTGTGTGTGAGGGTTAGGGTTAGCATTAGGCTTTGGTTTACGGTGAGGGTTAGGGTTAGGGTTTGGTTTAGGGTGAGGGTGAGGCTGAGGATTAGGGTTAGGTTTAGTGTTAAGGTTAGGGATAGCTTTAGGGTTAAGGTGATGGTTAGGGTTAGGGTTAGAGTTAAGCTTAGGTTTAGGCTGAGCTTGAGTGTGTGGTTTGGGGATAGGCTTACTGTTAGGGTTAGGGTTAGGGTTAGGTTTAGTTTTAGGCTTAGGCTTAGGGTTAGGGTTAGCGTGAGGTTTAGGGTTAGATATAGGGTTAGGGGGAGTGTTAGGTTAAAGGATAGGAATATGGCTAGTTTTAGGTTTACGGTGGGGGTGAGGGTTAGATGAGGTTTACGGTTAGAGTTAGGGTTAGGGTTAGTGGGAGGGTAAGTGTTAGGGTTAGAGTTAGTGTTAGGGTGAGGGTTTGGGTTAGGGTGACGGTTATGGTTAGGGTGAGGGTTAGGATTAGCTTTAGGGTGATTGTTAGGGTCAGGTTTAGGGTTACGGTTACTGTGAGGGTGAGTGTGAGGGTTAGGGTTAGTGTTAGGGTGAGGTTTAGTGTTCGGGTTAGTGTTAGAGTGAGGGTTAGGGTGAGGTTGAGGTTTCCGTTAGAGTTAGGGTTAGGGTGAGTGTTAGGTTGAGGGTTAGGTTTAGTGTTCGTGTTAAGGTTAGGGTTAGGGCAAGAGTTAAGGGGAGGGTTAGGGTTAGGGTTACTGTTAGGATTAGTGTTAGGGTGAGGGTGAGTGTGTGTTAGGGATAAGTTTATGGTGAGGCTTAGGGTTAGGCTGAGGCTAAGTGTGAGGTTGAGGTTTAGGGTTAGAGTGAGGGTTAGGGTTAGGGTTAGGGTGAGGTTTAGTGTTAGGGTTAGGTTTAGAGTTAGGGTTAGGTTGAGGGTGAGGTTTAGGGGTAGAGTTAGGGTCAGGGTGAGAGTTAGGGTTAGGTTTAGGTTTAGGGTTAGGTTTAGGGTTGAGTTGAGTGTAAGGGTAAACATAAGGGTTAGGCTGAGGGTGAGAGTTACGGTAATGTTGAGGGTTAGGTTTAGAATAAGTTTTAGGGTTAGGGGTAGGTTGAGGGTGAGTGTTAGATTAAGGAATAGTGTTAGGGTTAGGGTGAGGTTTAGAGTGAGGATGAGGGTTAGGGTTAGGTTGAGGGCTGGAGTGAAGGTGAGGGTTAGGGTTAGGCTTAGGCTTAGGGTTAGGCTGAGGATGAGGGTGGGGGTGAGGATTACGGTTAGGGTTAGGGTTAGGGTTATTTTTAGTGTTATGGTTAGGGTTAAGTTTGAGGTTAGGGTGAGGTTGAGGGTGGGGAGAGGATTACGGTTAGAGTGATGGTTAGGGTTAGGGTTAGTGTTATTGTTAGGGTTAGGGTTAGAGTTAAGGTGAGGTTGAGGGTGCAATTGAGGATTAGGGTTAGGGTTAGGGAGGGGTTTAGGGCTAGGGAGAGGGTTAGGGTGAGGGTGAGGTTTACAGTTAGATATAGGGTTGGGGGAGAGTGACGGTGAGGTTTAGGGTTGGGGTTAGTGTTAGGGTTAGGGTTAGGGTTAGGGTTAGGTTTACGTTGAAGTTTAGGGTTAGGGTTAGTGTGAGGGTTAGTTTTATGGTTACGGTTAGTGTTAGTGTGAGGGTAAGTGTTAGGTGAGGGTTTGGGTTAGGGTTAGGATTATGGTTAGAGTGAGGGTTAGGATTATGCTTAGGGTAATTGTTAGGGTTAGGTTTAGGGTTAAGGTTAAGGTGAGGGTGAGGGTGAGGGTTAGGTTTAGGGTTAGGGTGAGGTTTAGGGTTTCAGTTAGGGTTAGATTTACATTTAGGGTGAGGGTGAGGTTTATGATTAGGGTTAGGGTTAGTGTGAGGGTTAGGTTGAGGGTTAGGGTTAGGGTTAGTGTTAGGGTTATGGTTAGGGTGATGGGGGAGGATTAGGTTTAGGGTTAGGTTTAGGGTTAGGATTAGGGTAAACTTGAAGGTGATTGTTTGTGTGTTAGGGTTAGGTTTAGGGTTAGGCTTACAGTTAGGCTGAGGGTGAGGTTTAACGTGAGGAATAGGGTTAGGGTGAGGGTTAGGGTTAGGGTTAAGGGGAGGGTTAGAATGAGGGTTAGGATTAGGATTAGGGTTAGGGTGAGGGCTAGGTTGAGGGTGAGGTTTAGTGTTAGGTTTAGGATGAGGTTTAGGGTTAGGGTTAGGGTTAGGATGAGGGTGATGTTTAGGGTTAGAGTTATGATTAGGATGAGGCTGAGGGTGAGGGTTAGGGTTAGGGTTAGTGTTAGGGTTAGGGTTAAGGTGAGGGTGAGGGTGAGGTTGAGGTTTAGGGTGAGGGTTAGTATTAGGTTTAAGTTTAGGGTTAGGGTGAGTTTTAGTGTTAGGTTTAGGGTTAGGGTAAGGGTAACGTTTAGGGTTAGTGTTAGGGTTAGGCTTATGGTTAAGCTGAGGGTGAGGGTGAGGGTGAGGGTTAGGGTGAGGGTTAGGGTTAGGGTTAGGGTGATAGTTCGGGTTCGGGATAAGTTTAGGGTTAGGGTGATGGTTAGGGTAAGGGTTATGGTGAGGGTAACAGTTAGGGTGAGTGTGAGGTTTAGGGTTCGGGTTAGGGTTAGGGTCTGGTCTAGGATGAAGTTGAGAGTTAAGCTCAGGGTTAGGGTGAGGTTTAGGTTTAGGGTGATGCTTAGCGTTGGTGTGCGGGTTATTTTTAGGTTTAATGTTTGTTTTAAGGTGAGATTAAGTGTTAGGGTAAGGTTTAGGTTTAGGGTGAGGTTTACAATTAGGGTTAGGGTTAGGGTGAGGGTGAGGGTGATGTTAAGGTTTAGAGTAAGGGTTAGGGTGAGGGTTAGGGTTAGGGTTAGAGTTAGAGTTAGGGTGAGATTTAGGGTGGGGGTGAGGATTGGAGTAAGGGTTAAGATTAGGATTAGGGGTAAGTTGAGGTGAGTGTTATGGTTAGGGTTAGGGTTAGGATTAGAGTTAGAGTGAGGGTGAGGATGAGGGTTATGGTTAGGGTGAGTGTTGGGGTTAGGGTTAGAGTGAGGGTTATGGTGAGGGTTAGGCTTAGGCTTAGTGTTTGGTATGGGCTATGTTGTGGGTGTGGGTTAGGGTTAGGGTTAGGGTTAGCGTTAGGCTGGGGGTTAGGGTTAGTATTAGGGTTTGGGTTGGGGTTAGGTTTAGTCTTAATGTTAGGTAGAGGGTGAGCGTGAGGGTGAGGTTTAGGGTTAGGGTGAGGGTGAGGTTTAGGGTTAGAGTTAGCGTTCGGGTGAGGGTTAGTGTGAGAGTTAGGGTTAGGGATAGGGTTAGGGTTAGGGTTAGTTTGAGGGTGATTGTGAGGGTCAGGGTTAGTCTTAGGCTTAGGCTTAGGCTTAGGCCAATCTTGAAGGTGAGGGTGAGGTTTAGGGTTAGAATTAGTGTTATGGTGAAGGCTAGAGTGAGTATGAGGGTTAGGATTAGCATTTGGGTGAGATTTAGGGTTAGAGTTACAGTGAGGGTTAGGGTTAGGGTTAGGGTTATGGTGAGAGTTTGGGTTAGGTTTAGGGTTAGGGTGAAGGTCAGGGTTAGGGTTAGGGTTAGTGTAATAGTTAGGGTTAGGGTTAGAGTTACAGTGAGAGTGAGGGTGAGGGTTATGATCAGGTTTGGGTTAAGTTTAGGGTAAGGGTTATGGTTAGGGTGAGGGTGAGGTTTAGGGTTAGAGTTAGGGGTTCGGGGAGGGTTAGGATTAGGGTTAGTGTTAGGCTTGGGGTTAGGGTGAGTGTTAGTTTGAGGATTAATATTAGGGTTAGGGTTAGGTTTAGGATTAGGTTTAAGGTGAGGATATCTGTGAGGGTTAGTGTTAGGTTTCGTTTAGGTTTAGGGTTAGGCTGAGTGTATGGGTGGGGATGAGGATTAGATTTAGAATGATGGTTAGGTTTCTGGTTAGGTTAAGCGTTAGGATGAGGGTTAGGGTTAGAATTAGGGTTAGGATGAGGGCTAGGGTGAGGTTGAGTGTTAGGGTTAGGGTTAGGCTTATGCTTCGGATTAGGCTGAGGCTGAGGGTGAGGGTGATGGTTAGGTTTAGGGTGATGGTTGGGGTTACCTTTAGGGTGAGTGTTAGAACGAGGATTAGGGTTATGGTGAGGGTTAGTGCGAGGGTGACGGTAAGGATAAAGTTGAGGGTTAGGCTGAGGGTGAGGGTTACGGTCAGGGTGAGGCTTAGGGTTAGGGTGAGGGTGAAGGTTAGATTGAGGATTAGTGTTGATGTTAGTGTGATGTTTAGGGTGAGGATGAGGGTTAAGGTTAGGTTGAGGTCTAGGTTGAGGTTGAGGGTTAGGGTTATGTTTAGGGTTAGGGTTAGTGTTAGGGTTAGGGTTAGGTTGAGGTTTAGGGTGAGGGTGAGGCTAGGGTTAAGGTTAGGATTGGGACTAGTGTTAAGGTGAGGGTGAGTGTGAGGTTTAGGGTTAGGGTTAGGGTTAGGATTAGAGTTAGGATGAGGTCTAGCATGAGGGTGAGGGTTAGTGTTAGGGTTAGGTGAGGTTTAGAGTTAGAATTAAGTTTAGGGATAGGGTGAGTGTTAGCGTTAGGGTTATGGTAAGGGTGAGGGTTAGGGTTATGTTGAGGGTTAGGATTAGGGCTAGGTTTAATGTGAGTGTTAGGGTTAGGGTGAGGGTTAGCATGAGGGTTAGGGTTAGGATTAGGTTTAGGATGAGGGATAGGGTGAGGGTGAGGGTTAGGTTTATACTTAGGGTGAGGTTTAGGGTTTGGTTTAGGTTTAGGGTTAGGGTGAGGGTTATGGTTAGGTTATGGTGAGGGTTAGGGTTAGGGTTAGGTTGAGGGTTAGAATTAGGTTTAGGGTTAGGTTGAGGGTTAGGGTTACGGTTAGGGTGAGGGTTAGGATGAGGGTTAGGGTTACAATTAGGGTTAGGGTGAGGTCTAGGGTGAGGATGAGGGTTAGTATTAGGGTTAGGGTTAGGGGTAGGGTTAGGGTGAGGGTTAGGGTTCATGTTTCGGTGAGGGTGAGGGTTAGGTTTAGGTTAGTATTAGGTTAGTATTAGGTTTAGGGTTAGGGGTAGGATTAGGGTGAGGGTTAGGGTTCATGTTTCGGTGAGGGTGAGGGTTAGGTTTGGGGTGAGGGTTAGGGTGAGGACTAAGGTGAGGGTGAGGGTTAGGGTTAGGGATAGCGTTAGGGTGAGGGTTATGTTTAGCTTTAGGGTTAGGTTTAGGGTTAGGATTAAGGTTAAGGTGAGGCTGAGTGTGAGGGTTAGGCTGAGGGTTAGGCTTAGGCTTAGGGTTAGGTTGAGGGTGAGTGTAGGGATGAGTGATGGTTCTGGTTAAGGTTAGGTTGAGGGTTAGGATGAGGGTTAGGGTTAGGATTAGTGTTAGGACGAGGGCTAGGGTGAGTGTTAGTGTAGGGGTTCGGTTTAGGCTTAGGGTTAGGCTGAGGCTGAGGCTGAATTTGAAAGTGAAGGTTAGGTTTAGGTTGATGTTTAGGGTTAAGGTTAGGGTGAGGGATAGGATGAGGATTATGGTTTAGGGTGAGGGTTGGGATGAGGGTGACTGTAAGAGAAAAGGTGAGGTTAGGCTGAGGGTGAGGGTTATGGTAAGGGTGAGGTTTCCGGTTAGGGTGATGGTGAGGGTTAGATTGAGGATTAGTGTTAGGGTTAGTGTGAGGTTTAGGGTGAGGATGAGGGTTATGGTTAGGGTGAGGGCAAGGGTGAAGTTGAGGATTAGGGTTAGGGTTAGGGTGTGGTTTAGGTTTAGGGTTATGGTTAGCGTTAGTGTGAGGGTTAGGGTTAGGGTTGGTGTTAGTTTTAAGCTGAGGGTAAGTGTTAAGGTAAGGTTTAGGTTTAGGGTGAGGTTTAGGATTAGGGTTAGGGTTAGGATTAGTTTGAGGGTGAGGGTTAGGTTGGAATTTAGTGTGGGGGTGAGGTTGCGAGTTAGGGTTAGGATTAGGATTAGGGTTAAGGTGAGGGTGAGTGTTAGGGTTAGGGTTAGGGATAGGATTAGATTTAGGGTGAGGGTGAGGGTGAGGTTATGGTTAGGGTGAGCGTTGGGGTTAGTGTTAGAGTGAGGGTTAGGTTGAGGGTTAGGCTTTGGCTTAGGGTTTGGTATAGGCTATGGTGAGGGTGAGGGTTAGGGTTAGGGTTAGGGTGAGCGTTAGGGTACGGGTTAGGGTTAGTATTAGGGTTAGGGTTGGGGTTAGGGTTAGGCTTAATGTTAGGCAGAGGTTGAGGGTGAGGGTGAGGTTTAGGTTTAGGTTGAGGGTGAGGTTTAGGGTTAGAGTTAGTGTTCGTGTGAGGGTTAGGGTTAGGTTTAGGCTTCCGTTTAGGGTTAGGGTGAGGGTGAGTGTGAGGGTCAGGGTTAGTCTTAGGCTTAGGCTTATGCTTAGGCCGAGCGTGAAGGTGAGGGTGAGGTTTAGGGTTAGCATTAGGTTTAGGGTGAGGGCTAGAGTGAGGATGAGGGTTAAGGCTAGCGTTAGGATGAGGTTTAGGGTTAGGGTTACGGTGAGAGTGAGGGTTAGGGTTACGGTTAGGGTTAAGGTGAGGGTTTGGGTTAGGGTTAATGTTAGGGTGAGGGTCAGGGTTAGGGTTAGGGTTAGTGTAATAGTTAGGGTTAGGGTTAGAGTTACAGTGAGGGTGAGGGTGAAGGTGAGGTTTAGGATAAGAGTTAGGGTGAGGTTTAGGGATAGGGTTATGGTTAGGGTGAAGGTGAGGTTTAGGGTAAGTTTTAGGCTTTGGGGGAGGGTTAGGGTGAGGGTTAGAATTCGGGTTAGTGTTAGGCTTGGGGTTAGGTTGAGGGTTAAGTTGAGGTTTAAAATTATGGATAGGGTTAGTTTTAGGATTAGGTTTACGGTGAGGGTGATTGTGAGGGTTAGGGTTAGGGTTCGTTTAGGCTTAGGGTTAGGCTGAGTGTATGGGTGGGGATGAGGATTAGGTTTAGCATGATGGTTAGGGTTCTGGTTAGGTTAAGGGTTAGTATGAGGTTTAGGGTTAGAATTAAGGTTAAGGTGAGGGCTAGGGTGAGGGCTAGGGTAAGGGTGAGGTTTAGGGTGAGGATGAGGTTTAGGGTTAAGTTGAGTGTTAGTTTGAGGGTGAGGGTGAGTGTTACGGTTAGGTTTAGGTTGAGGGTGAGGGTGAGGTTTAGGGTTAAAGTTAGGGTTAAGGTGAGGGATAGGGTTTAGGTTTACGGTTAGGATTAGTGTTAGGGTTAGGGTTAGGGTGAGGTTTAGGGCTGGAGTTAGGGTTAGTTTTAGGGTTAGGGTTAGGATGAGGGTTAGGGTTAGGCTTAGGCTTTGTCTTAGGCTTAGGCTTATGCCCAGCATGAGGGTGAGGATTAGGGTTAGGATTAGGGTGAGGGTTAGGTTTAGGGTTACAGTGTGGTCAGGTTTAGGGTTAGGTTGAGGGTAAGAATTAGGTTTAGGGTTAGGTTGATGGTTAGGGTTAGGGTTAGGGTTAGGGTGAGAGTTGGGATGAGGGTTAGGGTTACAATTAGGTTTAGTGTGAGGGCTACGGTGAGGGTGAATGTTATTGTTAGGGTTAGGGTGAGGTTTAGGGTTAGGGTTAGGGTTAGGGTTACGTTGAGGGTGAAGGTTAGGGTTAGGGTGAGGGTTAGGTTTAGGTTTAGGGTGAGGGTGAGGGTTAGGATTAGCTTTAGGGTTAGAGTTACAGTGAGGGTGAGGGTGAGGCTGAGGGTTAGGATCCGGTTTAGGGTGAGGTTTAGGTTTAGGGTTATGGTTAGTGTGAGGGTGAGGTTTAGGGTTAGAGTTAGTGTTAGGTTGAGGGTTAGGGTGAAGGTTGGGTTGAGGTTTAATGTTAGGGTTAGGGTTACCTTTAGGATTAGGTTTACGATGAGGGTGAGTGTGAGGGTTAGGGTTCAGCTTAGGCTTAGGATTAGGCTGAGAGTATGGGTGGGGGATGAGGATTAGGTTTAGAATGTTGGTTAGATTTATGGTTAGGTTAAGGTTAGGATGAGGTTTACGGTTCGAATTAGGGATCTGGTGAGGGCTAGGGTGAGGGTGAGGGTAAGGTTAGGTTTAGTCTTAGGCTTACGGTTAGGCTGAGGCTGAGGGTGAGGGTGAGGGTTAGGGTTAGAGAGAGGTTTAGGGTGAGGGTGATGGTAAGTGTAAAGGTGAGGGTTAGGCTGAGGGTGAGGGTTAGGGTTAGGGTGAGGATGAGGGTTAAATTGAGGATTAGGGTTAGGGTTAGTTTGAGATTTAGGGTGAGGATTAGGGTTAGGGTTAGGGTGAGGTTTAGGGTTAGGTTGATGGTTAGGGTTAGTGTGAGGGTTAGTGTTAGGGTTAGGGTTAGTGTTAGGGTGAGGGTAAGTGTTAGGGTGAGGGTTAGTGTTAGGGTCAAGGTTATGGTTAGGATGAGGGTTAGGGTTAGGGATAGGGTTATTGTTAGGGTTATGGTTAGGCTTACGGTTACAGTGAGGGTGAGGGTGAGATGAAGGGTTAGGGTTAGGGTGAGGTTTACCTTTAGGTTTAGGGTTAGAGTTAGGGTTAGGGTTGAGGTGAGGTTTAGGGTTAGAGTTAGGTTTAGTGTTATTGTTGGGGTTAGGGTGAGGTTTAGGGTTAGTTTTAGGCTTAGGTTTAGGCTGAGCATGAGGGTGTGGGTTAGGGTTAGGGTTAGGGTGGCTTTTAGGGTTAGGGTTAGAGTGAAGGTGAGGTTGAGGGTTAAGGTTAGTGTTTGTGTTAAGGATAGGGTTAGAGTGAGAGTTAAAAGAGGGTTAGGATTAGGGTTAGGGTTAGGATTAGTGGTAAGGTGAGGGTGAGTGTGTGTGTTAGGGATAGGTTTATGGTTAGGCTTAGGATTAGGGTTACGGTTAAGGTTTAGGGTTAGGGTGAGGGTTAGGGTTAGGGTGAGGTTTAGTGTTAGGGTTAGGGTTAGAGTTAGGGTTAGGTTGAGGGTTAGGTTTAGGGGTAGAGTTAGGGTTAGGGTGAGGGTTAGGGTTATGGTTAGGGTGAGGGTTAGGGAGAGGGTTATGGTTACGGTGAGGGTTAGGGTGGGGGTGAAGGTAAGGGTAAACGTGAGGTTTAGGCTGAGGGTGAGAGTTACGGTAATGGTGAGGGTTAGGTTTAGGGTGAGTGTTAGGGGTAGGGGTAGGGTGAGGGTGAGGGTTAGATTGAGGATTAGTGTTAGGGTTAGGGTGAGATTTAGGGTGAGGAGGAGGGTTAGGGTTAGGTTGAGGGCTAGGGTGAAGGTGAGGGTTAGAGTTAGGGTTAGGGTCAGGTTTAAGGTTGGGGTGATGGTTAGGGTTAGTTTGAGGGTTATCCAGTCTTAGGGTAGGTGTTAGGGTGAGGGTAAGTGTTAGGGTGAGGGTTAGGTTTAGGGTGAGTATTATGTTTATTGTGAGGGTTAGGGTTAGGGTTATTGTTAAGTTTAGGGTATCGGTTATGGTCACGGTGAGGGTCAGGGTGAGGTTTAGGTTTAGGGTTAGGGATAGAGTTAGGGTTCAGGTGAGAGTGAGATTTAGGAATGGAGTTAGGGTTAGTGTTTGGGTTAGGGTTAGGGTGAGGGTTACGGTTAGAGTGAGGCTTAGGCTTAGGCCTAGCATGAGGGTGAGGGTTAGGGTTAGGGTTAGGGTGAGGGTTAGGATAAGGTTTAGGGTTAGGAATAGGGTTAGGGTGAGAGCTAGGGCGAGGGTTAGAGTTACAGTGAGGGTGAGGGTTAGGGTGAGGGTGAGGGTGAGGTTTGGTGTTAGGGGTAGGGTTAGGGTTAGGGTTAGTGTGAAGTTTATGGTTAGATTTAGGGTTACTTAGAGGGTTAATTCGTGGGTTAGAGTTAGGGTTAATATTAGGGTTCAGGTTAGGGTGAGGGTTAGGTTGAGGTTAAGTGTTAGGGGTAGTATTAGGATTTGGATTAGGGTTAGGGTGAGGGTGAGTGAGAGTGTTAGGGTTAGGGTTAGGCTTCGGCTTAGGGTTAGGCTGAGGGTGAGTGTGGGCGTGAGGATTAGGGTTGGTGATTGTTAGGTTTAGGCTTAGGGTGAGGGTTAGGATGAGGCTTAGGGTTAGGATTTAGGGTTAGGGTGAGGGCTTCGGGAGAGGGTGAGGTTTAGGTTAAGGGTTAGGCTTAGGCTTAGGGTTCGGCTGAGCTTGAGGGTGAGGGTGAGGGTTAGGTTTAGGCTGATGGTTAGGTTTACTGTTAGGGTGAGTTTTAGGATGAGGTTTAGGTTTAGGGGGAGGGTTAGGGTGAGGATGATGGTAAGGGTAAAGTTGAGGTTTCGTCTGAGGGTGAGGGTTAAGATAAGGGTGTGGTTTAGGGTTAAGTTTAGGGTTAAAGTAAGGGTTAGGTTTCGGGTTAGGGTGAGGGTTAGATTAAGGATTATTGTTAGGGTTAGTGTGAGGTTTAGGGGGAAGATGAGGGTGAGGGTGAGGGTGTGGGTGAGGGTTAGAATTAGGGTTAGGGTGAGTGTGATGGTAAGCCTAAATGTGAGGATTAGGCTAAGGCTGAGTGTTAAGATATGGGTGAGGGTAAGTGTTAGGGTGAGGGTTAGGGTTAGGGTGAGTGTTAAGTTTAGGGTGAGGGTTAGAGTTAGGGTTACGGTTATTGGTAGAGTTAGGGTTAGGGTTACCCTTATAGTGAAGTTGAGGGCTAATGTTAGGTTTAGGGTGAGGTTTAGGGTTAGGGTTATGGTTAGAGTTTGGGTTAGGATTAGGATTAGGGTTAGGGTGAAGGCTAAGGTGAGGGTGAGGGTTAGGGTTAGGGTTAGTTTTAGGTTTAGGTTTAGAGTGAGGTTGAGTGTGTGGGTTAGGGTTAGGTTTAGGGTTAGGCTTAGGGTTAGGCTAAGGGTGAGGTTGAGGGTG